>NC_071989.2:35017651-35320681 GCF_028885655.2 Pongo abelii
TAGCTGGGACTACAGGCGCCCACCACCACACCCGGCTAATTTTTTTATATTTTTAGTACAGACAGGGTTTCACTGTCTTAGCCAGAGTGGTCTCAATCTCCTGACCTCGTGATCTGCCCGCCGTGCCCGCCGCGGCCTCCCAAAGTGCTAGGATTACAGGCGTGAGCCACTGCGCCCGGCCCCTTTCCTGCTTTTCAAGATCATTCCTATGCCTGTGTGTTTTAGAAAGCAGAGCAGAAGCTTTTGTGGGACATCAGAACACAACAGACACCTGGATGTTAGAGTTTTCTTGCAGAAACACCTTCAAATAATGTTTAACTGAATCACATGAACTAGCAATGGTTTTACTAGCAAAAAATATATTATCAGATGCATGCAGTGTAAAATGAAAGCCAAGACTATCTATCCTTATAGAATGAGCTGTTTCTAGTTATTTATATTTGTTTGTACTTTGTCCATTTTATCTGTAAGAGCAGTAAGTGATGCAGCTTTAGGTAAAATACATGAAGGGAAAATAATGAATTTGGAAAATTCTGTCATTCTATTTTCTCAGCAGGACACAAGCATTCTGCAGGATAATAGTTGGAAAGTCACCAGAATAGAGAAAAAAAGTCACTTATTGATCTAAACTCTCAATGGGAGAGGGAGGACAAAATAAAATCTCTCGCTATCACACAATTTATTAAAGCATATGCAATGAAGCTTTAACTAACTGGATCCCTTAAAATGTATTTCAGCGATCAAATATATAAATTTAGGTTGATATCAGGGATTTTCTTTTAAAAAGTTATATCTAAGAAAATTATATTGTGGGATTGGAAATTGAGCGCAGCTTCCTAACACCTCACTTCTGCCTTGTATTGATCGTGGGCCTTCCAAGTGATGATCCTGAAACTCTGCATTTCCCAAATCATTTGTAGAATATCATAACACATTCGTCAGACTGCATTTACCAATGTACAGGAGGGCCTACAATAATGCTTCACTGTCAGATGGTCTGCAGTTCCAACCACCCATAATAGACTATGTAATCCAGAGGTAATCCAAGAAGCCTCAGAGTAAAAAAAAATAAAAATATCACATAGGGTAGGGGGTTAGTAACTAAAAGGGGCACATGGAGAACTTCTGGGGTGCTAGCAGGAGGGTTTTGGGGTCTCTGACCACATTCTGTTTCTTGATTAGTATGAAGGCAAAATATTTCAGTTGTGAAAATTTAGCAAGCTATACAATTATATGTGTAGCTTTCTTTACATGTTGTATTTCAATCAAAAATTAAATATAGATAAGTATAATTGATTGATTGATTGGTTTGAGTGTGTGTATATGCACATGGGCAGTAGACACTTCCTGGTATGTTTATCTTTAGAATGGGATATGGCTACTCTCTTATTTAGATACTTTTGATTTAGTTTTCCTCTTGTCGTAGGAGATGGCATAGTGAACAGCTTAGAAACAAACACAAAGACATTAAGAAGCTAAATATTAATCAATTTTAGGGCTTAGTAATCCAGGGGCATTTCAATTAGTATCCCTAAACATGCAATTCAATAATTGAGGAGACTCCATATTCCCAAGGGCAATTAATTATGTTACATGCACTATTACTAAGGCTGGGAAGCTTTTAGAAACCTTTCACCAAGATTAATAAAAGACTTATTGCTTCAAGGTGAACTTATTGTAAAATGAAGCTATTCCAGCAATGTTGAGAAGTGGAGGAATTATTGCACTGCCAATATAGTTTGGTTAAGCTATATTGAATCAGGAATTCCATTTAAAGAAGTCACTATGGCCAGGCATGGTGGCTCACGCCTGTAATCCCAGTACTTTGGGAGACTGAGGTGGGTGGATCACCTGAGGTCAGGAGTTTGAGACCAGCCTGGCTAACATGGTGAAACCCTGTCTCTACTAAAAATACAAAAATCAACTTGGTGTGGTGGCACATGCCTGTAATCCCAGCTATTCGGTAGGCTGAGGCAGGAGAATCACTTGAACCTGGGAGGCGGAGGTTGCAGTGAGCCAAGATCATGCCACTGCACTCCAGCCTAGGCAACAGAATGAGACTCCATCTCAAAAAATATTCAAGAAAAAAAAAGTCACTACACTCCCAAATCATTGTTTGCAAAGTTTTATTGTAATGTGAAATCACTTATAAAATAAATTTTGACTGTAAATAGATATTACACCTAGATTGCTGCACAAATACAGAAATAGTTGCTGTGAGTAGAGCCAGGTAAGCTAAAATAATTAAACGTTAGAGCCAAGGGAACCATTAGAAATTATTTGACTTGATCCGCAGCCTTTACAATGGAGGAAATTTAGGCACAGAAAGGTTAAAATGACTTCCCAAAACACACAGATAATTATGTTATGGCTGATTTGCAACTAGTACTGAAGTATTCCTATTTGTTGATATGTCCCTCTCACTCAGCCAGGTTATTAAGAGAAGAGGTCTGGAATCAGACCAACTTGGGTTTAAATATCAGCTATTGGACTTTCTAGTTGAATGTTACCCTGGATTTCAATGACAGATCCTTCCCAGTGAGAAAATATTATTTGGGCATTAATTCAGAGGTACAGACACTAAGGGACTTCATGAGAGGTATTCTGGGGGCACATCCCTAAAACAGGACTGACTCAGGAGAAGAACTAGAAGGCTCATTAACCTCTCTACAGGATGGCAACTGAGAGGAGGGAAACCTGCCCAAATTTTGCAGCCATCTTGGCCTCTGGACCTGACCGCCCAGTGGAATTGTGCTTTGCTTCTTTCTGCATGCAAAAGTGCCCTTCATCCCGGGATCTGGAGGGATGATTGAATTGGCATTTGGATGTTATCCCTTCTTCTAGTGCCCAATCTAAACATGCTGATCATGGTTTATGCTCCCAAGTTTCACTGAGTTCTGGAGTCTTAATAGTGGGCTTTCTCTAATGCTGTTTGTGCCAGAGTATAGACACTTGCCATCTAATGGAGAAAGTAATAGAACTCACCTTAAAGAGCTGTCATAGGAATGAAAAACAATGCATAAAAGTGTGTAGTCAGATGCCTTGACCCACATTAGACACTTATCAAATATTGCATGCAACTATTGTTACTCAGATACAACGCAACAGTGGGCATTGAGTTGTCCAAGAACCTTGGCCACTGTTTGACTTAGACAAGATTTTCTTTTTAGAGCATATCACTTTAAAATGGTGAAACAGCTGTGGTGAAAACACTAGACAGTAGGAAAACATTGATAAAGACATATTACTTAGAAATTCAACCTAGTTGGGACTTTCTGATTTGTTTCATCAAGAGACAAATATATGGCTGAATCTTACTTTTTTCAAGCCTCGTCTTTGGGGTTGGAAGATCAAACTCCTGCTCTATCCCTTAACTAAAGCTGTGAGTGAGCTAATTATCAGACCATCCTGAATCTCTGTTTCCTCCTCTTTAAAATGAGATTGATAATAATGCCTAGTCAGTGGGTGCTTGTAGAGCTCAAGGAAGAGAAAGTTTACATGAAATGGCGGGGGGCGGGGGGGGATACTTTGTTGGAGATGAACATTAAAGAGTAGAAATCTCAAGGAGATTGTGTTTACTTCTCTTTCCAGTTTCCATCTTGCTGCTGCAAAAGGACACGTGGAATGCCTCAGGGTCATGGTTACACATGGTGTGGATGTGACAGCCCAAGATACTACCGGTATGTGGTTTTTAGTCTCTTAAGTCAGCAGGCCAGCACTAGATTAGGTATCAAAAAGTGATACACATTCATTATGGAAAATTTAAGGCCAGGTGCGGTAGTAACTCATCCTGTAATTACAGCACTCTGGGAGGCTGAGGTGTGTGGATCACTTGAGGCCAGGAGTTCAAGGCCAGACTGGCCAACATGGTTAAACCCCATCTCTACTAAAAATACAAAAAAATTTAGCCAGGCATGGTGGCATGCACCTGTAATCCCAGCTACTCAGGAGGCTGAGGCACGAGAATCACTGGAATCCTGGAGGCGGAGGTTGCAGTGAGCCGAGATTGTGCCACTGCACTCCAGCCTGGGCAACAGAGCGAGACTCTGTCTCAAAAAAAAAAAAAAAAAAAAAAATTAGAGTCTACAGATAAAATTTAGAGTCCAAAAGAAGAAAAGAGAATCACCTCCAATAGCTAGACTCTGACATGGTTTTGTTATGTAGCCATACTTCTGTGTTTTCGTCTTTCATTTGTTTAGTCAACTAGGGACTGTATGCTTCTTATCCTCATTTTTTATATTATTTTCTAAGATTATATGTACAGACCAAGCAATAGTCCCTAATTTTTGTTTTCATGAATCATAGTATGAGGTGATGGTGAGTTACTCAGGAGCTCATTTCATCAACTGAGATAGGCTCTGTAGATGGAAGCCTTGAACTTCATCTGGACCAGCTGCCCACGATTCTCACCCCTTGCTGTACTTCAGGGCATCTAGTTCACCTGGGAACTTGAAGGAAGGGAAAAGAGAAGAATAAACAGTACACACACACACACACACACAGACACACACACACAAATATATATACCTAAACTACCCTCTGAGATTCAGATTCCATTGTCTGGTTGTTGCCAGTCAACTGGTATTTTTTTAAAGCTCCCTGGGTGATTCTAATGTGAAGCCAGTGTTGACAAATGATGAACAAGGCAAATGGAGAGAAAAGGTAGCGTAGTCTTATCTTGTATAAAACACTATCCTATAAGAAGGAGCCCCTGGGGTCTCCAGCCTGGGATTCTGCCCCTGCTGGCCACCCCAAAAGACCAAAGCAACCACTGATGGCTTTTCATTTTTCTATTGTACTCGAGAATTTTTGGCTTCTAGTAGGTTTTTATTAGTGTTTACTGGGATACAAAATTAGCCTAACTCCATTGCCTTTATCTAGGCTTTTCGTGAATCCGTAATGGATCCCTTTCTTTTCTACTACCCCCAAAATTGGCCTCTTCAGACTAGTCATCTTGGGGGATCAGCCAGGTATTGCAGGAATGCTATTATTACTCAAAATATGGTTGGGAACAGGTTTAGAATTGTTTTCATTGTGTGAGGACTTAAAAAAAAGAATCTCAGTGGTTGGGAATCTTTATCCTTTGAGAATAGGTGTTTTTTTTTAGGGAAAACCTAAGAGCCCTAAAAAAATTTGGTGTCAAGTCAGGTGAATGATGTTTCAAACTGGTAAAACCATTTTTGGTCAAAAATAGGGAGTGATTGAAATAACAGAATGATTTTTCTGAGCAGTTCCACAGAAAGTTCCAAAAATATTTTGAGAAATGGCAACACCAATATAGGGGGATAAATGGTTTTCTTAAGTGACTACCTTGAGGGAAATACTAATTTATGTTTTTCCAATTAAAGTCATCTTTAATCTCAAGACTCAATTATTGTGTTTGTTTTTAAAGTTCGTTGTCATTGCTCTTAAAGTTATGCCATAAAACCACATGGTGCAGTATGATTTGCTAAAATACCCCTAATAAGATGTATGTCCTCTTAAGTAGGGGAAGTTTCCCTCTAAGAAACCCATAATCTGAAAGCATTAGCTCAGAGTGAATAAACTGGTGCTATCACTTAGTTTTGTTTCATTGTACTTGATGTTAAGAAATAGATTAGACAGGACTGTAGTTATTTTCAGCATAACCAAAATCTTCCCTCACCTCTTTTTATTGTAGGGAAAAATAAGTTGGTTTTTTTTGTGTGTTTTTTTGTTTGTTTGTTTTTGTTTTTGAGACGGAGTCTTGCTCTGTTGCCCAGGCTGGAGTGCACTGGCACGATCTCTGCTCACTGCAACCTCCGCATCTCAGGTTCAGGTGACTCTCCTGCCTCAGCCTTCTGAGTAGCTCAGATTACAGGCACCCACCACCATGCCCAGCTAATTTTTGTATTTTTAGTAGAGGCGGGGTTTCACCATCTTGGCCAGGCTGGTCTTGAACTCCTGACCTCAGGTGATCCACCCGCCTCGGCCTCCCAAAGTGCTGGGATTACAGGCGTAAGCCACCATGCCCGGCCAGAAGTTTCTTTTTTTAATACATGCCCATTGTAGAAAAGTTGAGAAATATAGTAAACTATAAAGAAGAAGATAACTCAAGTTCCTACTCCTATCAGAAAGAAAAAAACAATTTCTATTTTGTTGTATTTCCTTCCAGATTGTCCCAATACATTTTTGCATGCCTGAGATCACATTATATAATAAATTCTATACCCTGCATTTTAATTTATTAAATATCCCGCCAGTTTCATTTCCCCCATTAAAGGCTCTTAAGAAGCATAGTTCTTGGTGGCCTCATAATACCCTGTGGGTAGAGCTCGTATTTACCACCAGAGCCCTAACCCAGTTCCTGAGAGGCTGGTGCAGTGCTGGGCAGGAAGACCTGGATGCCCCAAGGCAGTGCCCACTTCGTGCAGACTGAGATGGTACCACTCTCTAAGAAGCAACACTGGAGGGAGTGCTGTGGACACAGCCTGGATATTTCCCAGGATTTGCCAGTGGGAACCAATTGAAATTGGTGGAATCCACAGCACTTTGGGGCCACAGGACATCGTCCAAACATTCCATGGGTTGAAGATGTCTCAGAGCTCCCGTCACTTCCTTCTCACCTGATATTTTTAGCCATGATTCCAGCACTTAGCTCCTTGGGTTTCATTGTTTTACTTTGGTCTGAATGAGGTACCAGCTTCTTCCCATGATTTCTTGAAAGCATGCAAAGAGAACACAGGAACGAAAAAAGAACACTGCATGGAAAAAAGTGCATCTAGAAAAACACTTCTCATTTTTTTCTGTCCCAATAAACAGGTTAAATTGTAATGGCTTTGATTGCCCATGCCTGTGTCTTACCTGTTGGCTATAATACCTACCTATTCACTCTCCCTCTCAAGAAGGCATATCTGAATACAAGGGAAGGATGAGGTTACGTTAGTAACAGTGCTTAGTGGTCATCACTAGTCCTAAACGTTTGTTGTGGTGGTTAGGGGATGAATTAAATGGCTTAGCTTTTACAGGTATTGTCTTTCCATGTGGAACCTACCTTAAGTTTCGCCACTTTATTACTGAGATGCAGTCACCTTCAATCTCAAGATCCAGTGAGAACTGGTACAAAGATCTGTTACCATAAATCCTGCCCTGTAGAATTTTTGAAAAAAACAAAACACACACACACACACAAAACCACCTTTCAAAATCTATTACACTGGCTCTTTTTATTCTTTTAACCCATGATTAATGTCTTCAGGATGGTCAAATTGGTATAATTTCCTACTTTTTAAACTTTTGACTGAATTTAAGTTAGAGAAGCAAGAATCTGTTAGCATTTTTAAAAGCTATTTTTCCACATGAAATGCTTGGAAGTCTGAGAATTTTTATGGATGCTTTACAAGCAATTTTAAGAGCAAAACGCCATCAGAAGATAAGGCCTTGGATGTGGTTATAGTGCAATATCAACAGTCATCTCATTTTAGATTGATATTACTTAATTCTTCCCTGTTTTTTCCAGCAATCTTAAGAATTGAATACATGGGCATAGTCTGAGGTAGTTTTAGGGAAAGGTGCCCTATGGCCAGAGCAGATGGGCCATTCTACTCAGACAGCCTTTAAGTAAAAGGGTTCTTAGACTGCTTGTAATAGTCCAAGACTCTTAATTTATAAATATCATTAGTCTTTTATTTACAGGCAGAATTCTGCTGGAATGCACTTAGGATTGCCCTTGTTATTTGCCCATAGGGAAATTGCTTCCTGATGTTCTAGACAGATCCATAGCTTTATGGGAGCCAGAGATGCATTGTCTCATATTATCCATCATAGCTGGACGAAATCATATTTTGTCCAGAAAATTTTGCATTTGGAGAGAGAATTTTGTGTTAATGTTAGCAATGAGAGACATCTTACTTCAGTGTTATAGTGTTCAGGGAATGATGTGTCATTCGGATTTTGAGACTATTTTTAGTGAAAAATACTTTTGTGCTGCTCATTAGAAAAACATCACAGGGCTGGGATATAAAAGAATTTTTGCTTCTATAGAAACCCGGCACTTCCAGCTATGACTAGAACACTTACTCAAGTAAAAAGAAAACCTGTTATTTTATAGTAAGTTGTTTACATCTCCCAACCATCTTGTCTTTGGAGAACTGGGCCTTTTTCCAGTGGGTGCTGCTTATGCAGAACAGGTTTTGTCCACAGTAGAGACAAGTTAATGCATTGCGTGCACGACATAAACAGTCTCCATCTTACAATCAGGACGTGTTCCAAAACATCATTTGTAAGGCATTTGTTTAAAACTCAGAATGTGCTTGTCCATAGAAACAGTGGTATAAGTGATGGTTGGAGGGCCAAGCTACTCCATCAAAGCCTATTTAATGCATCATGTAACTAAACTCATACACAGTTACGCTTCATACACTCTGGAAGGAGGGATCTCACATAATATAACAGGAGGAGGAGGAAGAGAAAATCTTTGTCTTCTTACTTCCAAGAATCTCTCTTCCTTCATTTTTAAATTTCGCTGATCCCCCTCCTTTTGGGAGGGGACAGAGGGATTCCTGTCTCTCAGTATCCTGTGCTGATGAAACAACTCTCCCTCACACCTACCCTAAAAATTCTCCGTACAGCTGAACTCAAAATAGAAGGAATCGGATCATTTGACTTTACACATTTTTTTGCCATTCACCATAGCCCTATGGCCCACCAGTTTTTAAATACAGTGTTTCCTAGCTGTATGATTCTCTAATTAGTGAATTTCTGGTCAGTGTTAGAGACTGAAGACTGATTTAGAAAGAAAAATGGGGCCAGGCACGGTGGCTCACACCTGTAACCCAACACTTTGGGAGGCCAAGGTGGGCGGATCACCTGAGATCAGGAGTTCGAGACCAGCCTGGCCAACATGCTGAAACCCCATCTCTACTAAAAATATAAAAATTAGCTGGGCATGGTAGCACGCACCTGTAATCCCAGCTACTTGGGAGGCTGAGGCAGGAGAATTGCTTGAACCCGGGAGGCAGCGGTTGCAGTGAGCCAAGATCAGGCCATTGCACTCCAGCCCGAGTGACAGAGTGAGACTTTCTCAAAAAAAAAAAAAAAAAAAAGGTATTTGGGGCGTGGGCCACCATCATATAAAGAAGTTGTTGGCCAGGAATGGTGGCTCACGCCTGTAATCCCTGCACTTTGTAAGGCTGAGGCAGGAGGATTGCTTGAGGACAGCAGTTTGAGACTAGCCTGGGCAACATAGCGAGAACCCCAGCTCTACCAAAATTTAGCCAAGTGTGGTGGCATACACCTGTGGTCCCAGCTACTAGGGAGTCTGAGGTGGGAGGATCACTTGACATCAGGAGATCTTGGCTACAGTGAGCCGTGCTTGTGCTACTCCACTCCAGCCTGGGCTTCAGAAAAAAAAAGAAAAGAAATTGTTCCTTGAAGTCAGTGGTTCTGATGAACTGGGCTTGATATTGCCCCCCAGGGGACATTTGGCAATGTTTAGAGGCATGTTTGATTGTCACATTTGGACCTCTAGTGGATAGAGGCCAGCGATGCTGCCTAACGTCCTGTACTGCATAGGACAACCACCCATAGCAATTATCCAGCTTATAAGGTCAGTGGTGCTAAGGTTGAGAAAGTGCTTTAAACATGTCCTAAAGTATGGGAGTTATCTACAGGTGTTATATTAGGTTAAATAGCTTGGGAAATCCAGGATTAAGATTTACTAGGTGTGGTGGGGTGTCTGGTAGTGGTCAGGTCCTCTCCTCTGACCCTCTCCCCAGGTCCCCCAATCCAGACATTTGAAATTAGCATACCCTCTAATTCAGATGGACAGAAATGTATTGAGAGCCTACTGTGCAGCAGCAGTGTTGTCAAATACTAGAGATACAGCAGGGAATCAACAGGGGTGTCTGTCCTCACCAAGCTTATATTCTCATAGGGGGAAAAACAATTAACTATATAAGTGTGTGTCTGTATAGAGAAAGAGGTAAAAGGGAGTGACAGAAACTGCTAAGTGCTATGAAGGATAAAGAAATAAAGCAGGGAGTGGGGGTAAAAAAGTTAGGGAGAAATTGGAATTTGAAACGAGAAAGTCAGGAAAGGCCTCATTGAGAATTTTACAACTCTCTCCATTCTTCTATATAAGAACTTTGAAAATCAGAAAACTCCAGGTAATTTCCATTCAGGGCTGGAGTACATTGAGAGGAGAGGAAAATGAGATGTCAAGAGTAGGGGCTGAAGTGTGTGGATCTTTGATGTATTCTGCTGGCTTGTGGGTTGCCTTCACTGGATTCCTCAGCCTGTGGTGGGTGTAGTCTGGCATGGCTCTTGTGGACACAGGATGTTTGGCAAACATATTGACAGCTGAAAGCAGAGCTGCTGAGCTGCATTATCATGAGTCCACCGCAAGCGTCTAGCCTGGAGCTGCTTTTCACCCCAAGACAACAGCAGTTGGAGCCTGTGAATGTCATCCAGTAGGTGGGATGGGGAATGGGGTATGCTTGATTCTCTCCACTCTCAAGAATAACAGTTCCAGCCCAGGCACAGTAGCTCATGCCTGTAATCCCAGCACTTTGGGAGGTCAAGGCAGAAGGACTGCTTGAGCTCAGGAGTTCGAGATCAGCCTGCGCAACGTGATGAAATCTCATCTCTACAAAAAATACAAAAATTACCCAGGTGTGGTGTCATGCTACTTGGGAGGCTATAGTCCCAGCAACTTGGGAGGCTGAGGTGGGAGGATCACTTTAGCCCAGGAGGTTGAGGCTGCAGAGAGCCATGATCATGTCACTGCACTCCAGCCTGGGTGACAGAGTGAGACCCTGTCGCAAAAAACAAAAAAACAAACAAAAAAACACAGTTCCGTCTTTTTTGGAAAACAACCTATTTCCTTATAGCTGTCTTCTCATAGATAAGAAAGAGATTTTTTTTAAAGTGTGGCCTTTTTTAAAAAAATTATTATTTGAAAAAATCCATTTAGGACACAGCGCCTTACATCTCGCAGCCAAGAACAGCCACCATGAATGCATCAGGAAGCTCCTTCAGGTAAGGTGGTGACAACTTAGAATTGTAAATGTGTCGGTTTTACAATTTGAAAGTAATCATATTTGTGAAAGAACAAACACACCCTCCATACACACTCCTTTAAATACTGTCCCCAAACCTGTGTTTCCTAAGAAGCTTCAATTGAAATGATAGCCAAGGAGAAGATTGTCTCCATAGCAACTCCACTGGCAGAGAAGAGGATCTAATCAAAATTGGAGTGTCTTTTTTGGAATCTAGCCTTTTTCTCCCCTTTATTTGGTTCCTTCTTTTCTTTGCTGAAGGACTTACACCCTCTAAATAGTGTAAGTTTTTAAAACATCGGTTTCTAAGCTGTTGGAGATCCTTACCACACAGGATCTCCAGTATCCTAGTATTGTGAAATCATCAGTAGAATGCAGCTCTTCTTTGAGAAGCAAAATTTCAGCCATTATTTCCTTATATGTAACTTGATGAGCTTCAGTTCTTGGGTTTTGTTTAAGTCCTTGGTTTTATTCTTCTTTATAATTTTCAGCCAACTCCCTGGTTCAATAATCTTGCCAGGAAGTTTGTAACGATCCCTTAAAGTGACAACTTCCATAAATCTTTAAAGATGAATATTTAATGAACTCCCAATAGCCATCCATATGGTAACATCCAGTTGTTGCCAGTCAAAATGCAAACTGGCTGTTTTCAGGAACAGCATAGAGCAATCAAATACGTGTTTGCTTGTACTGTGTGTTCTGTTGAACTGTTGTCTTGGCCTTCACAAGCACTATTTGGGACCCAGCATCTTGCTTTAATTTGGCTTTGAAATTCTAATGCAGAAATGTGGTCACATTCTTCAACTTGTCCTGCGCTGTTGATCACACAGCTTCTTGTCTTGCGTTACATGATGCAAGCTATTGCCAGTTCCAAGAATGCTTAACCTTCACAGGTCTTTGAAGCTAAATTCAAGAAAAATAGATTAATGTCTGTGATATTGTATTATGAGGCTTCCCTTTGAAGACAACTAAAATAGAACTTTTCTTACCTGCCTCTTTCTGGGACCAGACACTCTGGATAAGTGAAAATCATTGCTCAAGTGCTCTGCCTCCATATCTTTGGCCCTACCTCAATTTTTAAGTAATTGATTTATGTTTGAAGTCTCCATTCCCATTCTGGCTTGGCTGTCCAGACTTTGCATCTGACTCTGATTTTAAGGAAGAATTAACCTGACAAGCTGGATGTTCTCGTGGGCAAGAACCAGATATTCTAGTCTCTAATGTAATCTTATATCTGGTTATGCAAATGGATTGGTTTTTCTTTGGAATCTTTGAAGCCTTTAAACAGTTCCTTGTGCTGTTTTAAAATTAGGCCAAAGCATGGTAAGTCGTAACTTAATCTCCATTCTTCTTACCACGGAAGGGCAGACATTTCATTAGCGTGGTAGTGTGTTATTACCTCCTCTCACTGCCAAACCATCCAGATTGTTCTTCTTCCTGGATGGTGGTTAAAACCTCAGCCGTGTCCTCCTGTTGGGCTGTTTTCCCAGGTCCTATTCCTCTTTGCTCTCTAGCCAGTTCTTCACCTCTTGTCTCAGCAGCCCAGGCTCTCTGTGCTGTGATCCCCGTTTTCTCCTGCTGCCCCCCACTCCTATACCCTCTGCATTTATGGATCTCCCTGGGCTCTCCAGGCTTTTGCTCTTATTGCCCGTCTGCTGGAGCCATTCCCCCTCTCCAGTGGCTACCAAGGTAAAGTTCGTCCTTCTCATGGCAATGAGCACAAATAGAGCCTTTTGAGATTCTTCAAATTCAAATAAGCTCTCTCAGGCTGGGCACAGTGGCTCATGCCTGTAATCCTAGCACTTTGGGAGGCTGAGGCGGGTGGATCACCTGAGGCCAAGAGTTCGTGACCAGCCTGGCCAACATGGTGAAACCCCATCTCTTCTAAAAAAAAATACAAAAATTAGCCGGGCATGGTGGTGCATGCCTGTAATCCCAGCTACTTGAGAGGCTGAGGCAGGAGAATCACTTGAACCTGGGAGGCGGAGGTTGCAGCGAGCCAAGATTTCGCCACTACACTTCAGCCTGGGTGACAGGGCGAGACTCCATCTCAAAAACAAACAAACAAAAAACAACAAAAAACAAATGAGCTCTCTCCCTTCCCGAACCCTCAGCTATTCCTCCCGCCCTTTCTCATACTGTGTTTCTTGGGCACTGTGCATCGTGTCAAGCAGTGACAAACAGCAGCCCCTATCCCAGTGGAGCTCCCAGTCTGGTAAACAATCCACAAATAAACATTACAGATTGCACAGCAGTAAAAAGGAAGCTAATGGGTTACTGTAAGAGAGGAATCAGAGGTGGAGGTTCATGGAAGGCCTCATGAAGGAGGTGATATTTAAGCTGAGACCTCCCAAGGATGCAAAGAGCCACAAGGAAAGCATTCTAAGCAAATGGAACAATGTGTGCAAAGGACCTGAGGTCAGAAAGGTGCTGGCCAGGGAGGGAAGAATGCCAATGTGTGGGCCTGGGGCAGAGCAAGTAAGGAGGAAAGCAGCACAGGATGTAGGGCCTTTTGTATGTCATGATGGGCTTGACTGCAGTTCATCCTAAGTACAGCATGGAACTGTGAGGGGCTTTTAAGTAGACAGTGAGAGTCACAGTTTTAAAAGAGAATTCTATTTCTTTAGAGAATTGATGAAAAGGGGAAAAATGCAGAACTGGGGAGACCTGCCAGGAGGCTACCTTAGCTGTTCAGGTGAGAAGACGCTATCCTAGAAAAGGATGTCGGGAACAAGAAAGGGAAGAGGGTAGATTGGAGGTGAGTTTTGGGGAAAAAAATTGACAGGACATGGTGGTCCACTACATATAGAATGAGGAAGAGGGGAGTGGGGAGGGGGAGGAGGATGAGGAGGAATCAAAGCTGAATCGCTGGTTTCTGGCTCAATGTCTAGACTGATGATGATGCTGTTGATGGAGAAGGTAGTCAGGGAGTAGCAGGTGGGGCATGGGGGAGGGGAAGCTAGAGATTTTGGCTGGGCCTTTGAGATGATAATAAGACATCAGAGCAGAGATGTGAAGTAGGCAGTGGGTTATCGAGCCTAGTGCTTGAAGATGACAACTTTTGTGTATGAGTAAGAATACAGGCCCTATCCCAGCCTGTCTGGGTTTGAATCTTGGATCTGCCATTTACTGTGACTTGAGCAAATTATCAACTTTTTTGTACCTCCGTTTCTTCATCTGAAAGTGGAAGTAATGATAGTATCTACCTCGTGTTGTTAGGGGACGTAAAGCAGTTCTTTGAACAGTGCCTGGCACGTGAGAGCTAATACTTACATAGCACTTAACTGTTGTTACTGTTAGGATCTCCACATTTGGGAGTGACTAGCATCCATTCTTCTAGATGATATTTCAGGTTGTGGGTGTGGAGGAGCTTACCAGGGAAAAGAGCTTAGAGGAAGAACACTGAGGAGCCCTGAGGTTTTCTGTTTGGCTAGAGGAGGAGCCGCAAGAGGAAAAGCAGAATAAGATGAGCCAAGCAGGGCTCTAGGAGCTGAGAGGTTGGAGAGAGGAGAACAGAAATGTTTATCATCATTGGAAACATGAAGGTTGTTGGTGATCTTGACCAAGGCCATCTCCTTGGCTCAAGAGGGGACACCCAACTGCAGTGGTTTCAGGAGTGAATGGAGGTGAGGGTGCGTGGACTGCATGTGGGTAATCCTTAAGAGAAAGCTGGTTTCGTGAAGGGGGACAGAAAGGGCAGGAGATGGGGGAAAAGATAGGATCAAGATGAGAGAGCCTAGAGCATGTCTATTAGCTGGTGGGGTGCTGGAGTGATGAGGGAAGGAGAGGAACAGATAGGTGAAGCAGGAAAGGGGAGAGTTTGCCCATCCCAAAGACATGAGCCTCCTTCCCCATAGGAGACTGTAAGCCCCTGGAACACAGCAGTTGGGGCTTATTTATGTTAATAGTCTTCCTAATAAGTCACATCATACCTTGCAGGAAAAGTCTGAACTGAATAGAATTGCTGCAGGGTATTTTATTGTATGGATTTATTTATTTTTGTCTTATAGTCTAAATGCCCAGCCGAAAGCGTTGACAGCTCTGGGAAAACAGCTTTACATTATGCAGGTAACTTTCATTCTCCTATTTGTCTTCTTCTGCCATTAGAAACACCAACTTTTCTTTTTCCTTATTCAGGCCATTAACCTTCCATACTATTCCTGGTGCTCTTTTCTGTCATCATTTCTAGACATTCCCATTTTACTCTGTTTGTAAAACATACACAGTTTTACTGAGGCATATGCTTAGAATTCATCAATTGCTTTGCCACCTAACCACTGAAAATTATTATGATTAATATATTTTAACTAATTTAAGGTTTCTTTTTAAACTAAGAGATATTCTAAGCATTTGTAGATTTCAGGTAATGTGTGATACAGACTTTTTGATTTGAGGATTATTATGAACATCAGTCAGTTTTATTTACTAACATTTTGTATAGTACTATTACACAACTTCAAGTGACAAACGTTGACACTGAACTATGAGTGATTAGATTTACACATGTGTTTTATTGCTAGTTGTGGAAAAGCTAAGTCCTGTGAAAACCTGAGCCAAATATTTGCCTAAAGGCAACTGGCAGTCATTGGCTTTAGGCCTGCATAACTCTGAAATTAAGCAGTAATTTTAAACACCTAACTCTTAACCTTCCTAATACCATTTCTCTTCAATGCAACTAGAGTGAATATATGTAGAGTGGGTAGAACAGGAACATTTCCTTCCTGAAGTATCTGATACCCCTGGTTGTGAATAACTGTGTGATTGGCTGTGGTGTTTATATTTTCCTTCCCCCAGCGGCTCAGGGCTGCCTTCAAGCTGTGCAGATTCTCTGCGAACACAAGAGCCCCATAAACCTCAAAGATTTGGTAAGTACCAGGTGGTCACTAGAGGTAGAGGTAGACACTGGTTTCTAGAGCTCAGTGGGATACTTCTGGAGTCACTGAGACTTTAGACTAGCAGTCCCCAACCTTTTTGGCATCAGGGGCTGATTTTGGGGAAGATAATTTTTCCATGGATGGGGGTGGGGATGGTTTCAGGATGAAACTGCTGCAGCTCAGGTCATCAGGCATTGGAGTGCACAACCTAGATCCCTCGCGTGCTCAGTTCACAATAGGGTTTGTGCTCCTATGAGAATCCAGTACTGCCGCTGATCTTATAGGCAGTAATGCTCACTTGCCTGACACTTACTCCCCGCTGTGCAGCCGGATCCTAACAGGCCACAGACTGGTACTGATCTGCAGCCCCAGGGTTGGTTACTCCTGTTTTAGGCAACTAAGTATTGGGTGAATTCTATTGCTTTTCAACCTAGATTCTCTTCTGCAAAATGGATTTATGTATTATTCTTAACCCTTTTCCCATTTGCTCCAAGAATACTCACCAGTGGCGTTTGGGGATACAGCATTTACCTCAAGACAACTTTGCTACAAAATATCTCATTTTTATTATTATTATTTTCGCATCACTCTAGTATATTGACTTTGGAAACAAAAGACATCATTCTATTTATAGCATTCTGTTTTTGTAATGGTATTTCCATTTACAAAATGTAGTAATTCTCGACTGCTGAAAATGTCAAATCCTAGAAAACGTAGCATTCCTATGTGTGATGTTAATATCATTCTCAAAGAGTTCTTGGCTGAAGATTCATTTGATGAATCCGATTTTTCTGAGACAGATGATTCTGATGATTGAGATGATTCTGATGTTAGTTCTGTTTAGAAATAACTCCAAGAACAGTTTTTATATTTTATTTTCACATTGAAAATCAGTCAGATTTGCTTCAGCCTCAAAGAGTTTGTTTATATAAAATTAAATGAGCTCTGGCAGAGAGCTGCACCTTTTTTTTTTTTTTTTTTTTTTCTAAACTGGGAAGAAGGTTAATTAGCTTCTAAAACATTAGTAAAACATTTTGCAGCATATATTTCCTATATAGGTATATTTATTTCTATGGCTATACATGTTTTCTACTTCAATGTAATTACAAATAAAGCTTAATTTTTTGATTTTTAAAAATAAGTCTAAATAGAAATTTTACTACTTTCTGCACCCCATCTATCACCTTGGATACCTTCTACGTAGAATCTCCCAACTTTGAAGACCACTACTAGGCTATTTTAACTTCACCAGGCTACTTTGAGAATAAATTTATATACCTATCACATGGTTATGTCATGGGGTTATATTTCATGTTGCAGCATGAGAACTGACATGCATACACTTATATTTGATGGAGATACTGTGAAGTGACTAGATAGAATCTGTAAATAAATTCATATTCCTTGAAGTTCAGTACTTCCTAAGCAGAAAGTAGTATAACTTCACAGAGACAGTGCCCAGAAATCTATCTGAAATTCTTTATAACAATACTCAATCTTTAAGCAGCACTTGTATTTTTAAATAGTTGGATATATTGTAACATCTTTTCCCTTTGCCTATTGAATGCTTCTACCTTAAAACTCACTGTCGATGGATTTATAGGGTATATTCCAGAAAAAAAACAAAATAACAACTTCTCTTTATGGTTTGTGTCAGACCTAAGATTATAAAAAATACTTATGTATATTCTTCTAGTATTTTTCATCATTTGTTTTATATTGTAATGTTTAAATGCTTAATCCACCTGACATAGTTTGTATATGAGTTGGAGACCTAGATTTCCTTTTTCCCAAAGGGGTTGCAATTGTCATGACATAATTATTCTTTCTATCCATTTCTTTATCTAGTCATGTGTTAGTAACAGACATAGGCTCTTAATTTATGTTATATTTTGATACATAGCAAGATTACTGAAGGGTACACTTTCTGGTAAAAGTGGAATGGCAGGATATATAATGATTAGTGCACTGGGAATAAGCTGCCTACAGGGCAGTGGGATCTTCTGGTGTCGTGTGGAGACATGCCCTTCCTTTCTCCAGCACCATCCGTCAGTATACCCAGTACACTTGCCTTGATCCTTTACACACTTTGTGTTCTGCCCTCTCTCACAATCACCCAAACAGTGATAGCCAAGGGCACAAGCAGCTGCAAGAAGCTGGAGCTCCTATGTGAAAGCTAGCATTCAGTAAAATTCCATAACAAGAGTTGTGCCAACATACAATTGTGACTCTATAAGGGTACAGAATATCAGGATGAACCAGATATTAGATCAGCAGTCCAAGTCAGGAGAAAAATATGCAAAAAACAGGGACTGACTTTTGCAATTCTGGCATTTTGTGCCTGAGGTAAAATCTAAATCTGAATTTGTCTCCTAGGATGGGAATATACCGCTGCTTCTTGCTGTACAAAATGGTCACAGTGAGATCTGTCACTTTCTCCTGGATCATGGAGCAGATGTCAATTCCAGGAACAAAAGTGGAAGGTACTCCAGAATTAGGCAGAAATCATGCGACTTCAGTGATATCCACATTCTGAGACTATTTCAAAATATCACAGCTATATTTTGGATCATTTGTTATAAGAGATTTTTAACTTCTTACCTTTTTAAAGTTCTACTGTTTCTGATAATCAAGAATCTATGTTGACTTTAAAGCAGTTTTCCCCAGACATCTGTGGACATCATTGCTGGCTAAGTCTGTGAGGAGACTATTAAATGCTAATGTGAATAAACAATTTCCTGTGACTTTCTATGCAAAATAAAATAAACCTATTGGTTGTTTTGGAGAAATGGTCTTAGAAATATATATGTTATTTAAAATGCTTGAGGTAAAACAAGGATAAGATTCATGCCAGTCATATTAAATCCCATCATATTGTGCCAAATAGTATAGAAGATTATGTTGTTTGACTAAATGTGGTTTAATGTTTTGATTTAATCTGAAGTTTAAAAAAAAAAAAACACCTAATTTCATCTTGATTGCATTCCACTTTGAATTCCCCAAAGATTAAATGTAATAAAGGTTTAACTGCACTTAATCTTCTTTTCTCTTTTTTTAAGACAACTGATTTCCCAAGAAAGACTTTTTACATTCTCTTAGTACTAATTTTGTGTCTCTTTTTTCCTTTAGAACTGCTCTCATGCTGGCCTGCGAGATTGGCAGCTCTAACGTCGTGGAAGCCTTAATTAAAAAGGGTGCAGACCTAAACCTTGTAGATTCTCTTGGACACAATGCCTTACATTATTCCAAACTCTCAGAAAATGCAGGAATTCAAAGCCTTCTATTATCAAAAATCTCTCAGGATGCTGGTATGTAAAAGAAAATAGCCAATGTTGTTTTAAGTTTATCCACTCCATTTTCCCCAAAGGATAAAGGAATGTGTGCAATATGATATATTTTATTTTTCTTTTAAACATATTCTTGAAGAAAAATGGAGTGTTAAAAAATATTGTATATGGTGTGTGTATCCCCCCACCCAAAGTGAATATGAATCATTATGCTTCTTATAGTTCTTTTTTTCACTTTTTCCTCTATAGATTTAAAGACCCCAACAAAACCAAAGCAGGTATTTATCTTTGGGGGAGGCTTTTATGTTTTATTTATGCTTGTGGGAATTTAAAAATGTTCAGATTTAACCACTCTGGTCCACTAGTAAAGTAATAAAAACTATATTGAAAATACTTAGGGACTGAAATATCTTTGAATAAATGAGTCATTGTTACAAGGTGTTAAAGGTTGCCGGGCCGGGCCGGTGGCTCACGCCTGTAATCCCAGCACTTTGGGAGGCCGAGACTGGTGGATCACCTGAGGTCAGGAGTTCGAGACCACCCTGACCAACATGGAGAAACCCCACCTCTACTAAAAATACAAAATTAGCCAGGCATGGTGGTGCATGCCTGTAATCCCAGCTGCTTGGGAGGCTGAGGCAGGAGAATCACTTGAACCCGGGAGGCGGAGGTTGCGGTGAGCTGAGATTGCACGATTGCACTCTATCCTGGGCAACAAGAGTGAAACTCCATCTCAAAAAAAAAAAAGGTGGTAAAGGTTTCCTTAATAATTTGCTTTATTTCAAAAGCATGTAACTTTAAACTTGCTACTTATATGTTCATCTTTTTCTCAAATGTACTAACTCATACTTCTATTGGTGTGAAAATGTTTGATGTGGCTTAAACTCTGACTGAATAACACTGTTTTAAATGCTTGTAATATCACATGAGCTACAGAGCTACAGCCAGAAAATGTTAGTTATTTAATGAAAATAAGAGAATTTAGCCTTTTCTTTTAATTAGGGTTTTTCTAGAATGTCATATAGTGTTACACAAAGTAGAAATTGAGTTTGCTCTGTTATTGTGTAGTTTTTTCTAAAAATATATTGTCACTATCTGTTTTTTTGACAAACAGTATATATTTGGTTGTTTATTTAGTTACACATCTGCGTTCTTGAAGAAATCATAAACAGCAAATACTCAATACTGAATTTATGTGCTAACTGTATTACTTATCAGTAACCTTCGAAAATGAAGTTATCCCTTTCCCTCATATTTATAGTCTTTAAAAAAAGGAATGGAAGTAATGCAGATGTGTGGGAAATACCATTGCTTTTCATTAATACAGAAAGCTGACTATGATTATATTCTGGATTCTAAGTTGTAGTAGACCTCAACCTCTACTTTCCCAGTTCTCCACACCAACCTAATCTGGTTTTGTCTCATGTGTTTTTATTTTCTTGCTATTAAAGCATGGGCTGCTAGGAGAATACTTGCGCATGCATATTATTTATTTTTATGTTGGTAGCAGATTTCAGATTTTGATAAAGTAAGAAATGCATGAACTTTTGAGGTTTTTCTCATGTGTTTGATAAAGCTACTTGCCCAGACTTTACTAACCAAACTAACCCACCTCCATTCTTTGGACTGTGATAACTTTCAGCATGACCAAGTCTCTAAAATAAGCTCAGAAAGAAGTGGAACTCCAAAAAAACGCAAAGCTCCACCACCTCCTATCAGTCCTACCCAGGTAAAAACAAAAGCAAACCAACAGTCAATAAATGCACCACAAGAAAGCCATAAATTTGTCATTTTGTTTAGGCCAAAAAGGAATGTTTTAGAACTGACCTTTAAGTGCATATTTAAAATTTTCCTTAGCAGTTTTAAATTACAAATTGTGGCAAGAAGGATTTTGATGATTAGTATGGAAATAATGTTGATTCTGATCTATTTTTAAAAAAACAGTAGAATCGAATAGCCTCTTTTTGAAAAGTCTCAAGGAAATTTCTCAAAATCTTATCACAGAAACTTTCCCTTAAGATAAGTTCAATTGATTTTTAGTTCCTTAAGTTAAAAGATCTAGTAAGGAGTGGCAGAATGAGTAGCCAGTGAGGCAATTAGTTGAAAATGAATTTCAGTTGGTTTCTTAAAACATTGCTAAAATATATTTGCCTTTCTAATTGCTTTTAAGGTTGGCTAATATTAAAAGTAGTTTTCATTTCTGAGCTTTATAGTGACTATTGCATAGAGGAGGAAGCTCAGTAATCTACGTAATGGCAGGTAAAAACACATGGAGATTTGTTATTTAAAAATTCATAGGCCATGAAGAGAATAATCCATATTTAAATAGAGAGGAATAGCTCATCTCATAAGTATTTTTTAAATGTATGTTAGCATACTTATTAATATTCTTAACCTGCAATAGAAGTTTTATAGATTTTTTACAAAGTGATTCTAATATAGGAGCAAAGTTATATTCTGTAAACTTTCAGAAAGTATTTGAAGTAGCTGAATTGCATTGAAATATTCTACCTTGAATTAATTGATGCCAAGGATACTTACTGTTAGATTTCTTTATTTTATTTTATTTTATTATTATTATACTTTAAGTTTTAGGGTACATGTGTACAATGTGCAGGTTAGTTACATATGTATACATGTGCCATGCTGGTGTGCTGCACCCTAAACAGGTTGATTCTTCGGCACTGGAGAAGAGGAGTTTGAAGATATATTCTTTATTGATGATTTTCATTTTGTTTCTTTTTTAGTTGAGTGATATCTCCTCCCCAAGATCAATAACTTCGACACCACTATCAGGAAAGGAATCAGTATTTTTTGCTGAACCACCCTTCAAGGTATTTCCTTTCTGTATTCAGTTTTGTTACTGTATTTTAAGGTACATGATAGACTTGCTTTAAGTTATATAACACTGGGAAAAACAGAATATACTTCAGAATCATTGGTTCACAACCTTTTCACCATGAAGTACCCCTTGATTATTTTTTCTGGCATGGACCCCATAAAGCAAGAATGTGTACAGCTAGTTTGTATCCATAATAATTTAAAAGTTTTAAAAAATAATTGAGTGAATAAATTAAATTCACAAACCAATAATTGATTTTCTTCATTTAAAAAAAAAAAAGAGACAAGAGGGCTGGGTGCAGTGGCTCACACCTGTAATCCCAGCACTTTGGGAGGCCAAGGTGGGCAGATCACCTGAGGTCAGGAGTTCAAGACCAGCTTGGCCAACAAGGCAAAACCCTATCTCTACTAAAAATACAAAAACTAGGCCAGGGTTGGTGGCTCACGCCTGTAATCCCAGCACTTTGGGAGGCTGAGGCAGGTGGATCATGAGGTCAAGAGATCGAGACCATCCTGGCCAACATGGTGAAACCCCGTCTCTACTAAAAGTACAAAAATTAGCTGGGCATGATGGTGCGCACCTTTAATCCCAGCTACTTAGGCGGCTGAGGCAGGAGAATCACTTGAACCCAAGAGGCAGAGATTGCAGTGAGCCGAGATCGCGCCACTGCATTCTAGCCTGGCAACAGGGCGAGACTCCGTCTCAAAAAAAAAAAAAGAAAAGAAAAGAAAAAAATACAAAAATTAGTTGGGCCTGGTGGCAGGCGCCTGTAGTCCCGGCTACTCAGGAGGCTGAGGCAGGAGAATTACTTGAACCCAGGAGGCAGGGGTTGCAGTGAGCCAAGATCGGGCCACTGCACTCCAGTGTGGGCGACAGAGCGAGTGTCTAGCGGTGGGGAGCAGGGACAAAGTTTACTTATATGCAATCTAAAAAAGTTGAACCCATAGAAGCAGAGAGTAGAATGATAATTGGGGGAGTGGTGGGAGGTATTGGGGAGATGTTGGCTAGAGGATACAACATTTCATCCAGATAAAAGGAATAAGTTCAAGAGATCCATGGTATAACATGGTGACTATAGTTAATAACAATGCATTGGATTCTGAAAATCACTCAGAAAGTAGATTTTAAGTGTTTTCATCACAAAAAAATGATAAGTGTGTGAGATTAATTAGCTCCATGGCCATTTCACATTATGTACGTATTTGCAGACATCATGATGTACATGATAAATACATACAACTTTTATTTGTCAACTAAAAAATAAATTAACTTTTTCAAAAATAAGGTGTGGAAGGTACCAGCTTCTACCTGTTATTCTCCTCATTCTTTCCTGAATGCAGAATATTGAGGAAATGACAAAAATTATATTTCAGGAACTTCTCTATTTATAATGAAATATTCTAGATTGGATCCTGGGACAGAAAAAGGCCATTATTTGAAAAACTGGCACAATTTGAATAAAGTTGTAATCTAGATAGTAGTAATTTACCAATTGACAAATGTATAATGGCTACATCTGTTGTAAACATTAGGAGAAATAAGTGAAGGTTTCTATCTTGCAACTTTTTTATAAGTCTTAAATTGCTCCAAATACAAAGTGCTAAAGTTTTTTTAAAAAGAGACAAAGATAAGAACTTACTAGATAACCAGTCTTCTTACCCAATTAAGTTTATATTAATTCCAATCAAAGAGACAGAAACTTGTGTTATTCTCTGTTGTCTTACTGAGAATTGTATAGTTAATTTTTTTCCTGACTATAAAAGTAATATGTATTTATTTTACAAATGTTAGAAAATCCATTAGGTTTTATCCACCTGGTTCTGTAGATTTGTGGTTGGAAAACATTTTAAGGAAGTGGGAGAATATTTCCATTTAATATCTGTTTATCTAACATACTGAGAAATTGTACTCAGGGGGGAAATAAAATTTATAATTGTTAACATGAAATTTCAATATTTTATATTTACTTACTTTCTCTTATTTAGAATTACTAAAGATGTTTTCTTTTAACTTGGATACACATTAATCTGAAACAGATTCTATCAACCTATCATTTCCCTCACTTTAGACTTTACTAATAAACTCTTCAGATGAATTTCTATGTAAGACAAGGCAACTATACTCTTATAGTTAGTATGATAATATCTTCTGATATGACTGTGCCTCAAAGAAGCAATGCAGTCTGAAGAATAATATCACAAATTATGATTTTTCAGAGGTAGAGTATAACAGACTGTCATTTCTGAAAAAACAAAGAAAAACAAGATAAAAAGTGACATTTATTCCTATGTTAGCTTAGGGAGGAGAAAAAAGTGATATCTAGGCCAGGCTCGGTGGCTCACAGCTCACGCCTGTAATCCCAGCACTTCGGGAGGCCAAAGCGGATGGATCATGAGATCAGGAGATCGAGACCATCCTGGCTAACACAGTGAAACCCCATCTCTACTAAAAATGCAAAAAATTAATCGGGTATGGTGGCGGGCACCTGTACTCCCAGCTACCGGGAAGGCTGAGGCAGGAGAATCGCTTGAACCCGGGAGGCGGAGGTTGCAGTGAACCAACATTGCGCCACTGCACTCCAGCCTGGGCGACAGAGACTCCGTCTCAAAAAAAAGAAAAAGAAAAAAGAAAAAGTGATCTCTATTTAAAATGGCTAAAGTTTAAAAAGACTGAAACTACCAAGTGAGGATTGAGGATGTGGCAGAACAACTAGAACTCCGTTTCCTGCTGGTGGGAATCTAAAATGGTATAACTATTACCAGTTTGGAAAGCTGGAAGTTTCATTAAAGTTAAATATAAACCTAATATATGATCCAGCCATCCACTCATAGGTGTTTACCAAAATAAATGAAATTATATGTTTAGACACAATCTTGTATGCAAATGTTTGTAGCAGCTTTATTCACAACCTCCCCAAATTGGAAGCAATCCAAATGTCCATGAACAAGTGAATAAAGATAATGAGATATACCCATATAATGAAATATTATCTGCCAATAAAGAGGAATGAACTGTAGTGCAAGTAACATCATAGTTGAATCTGAAAAGTCATCCTGCTGAGAGAAGCCAGCCACCAAAAAATTCATACAGGATGACATTCCATTTATAGGAATTCTAAGAAATGTAAAAAAAGAGTTGTGGTTGCCTAGGAATGACGTGGGCAAGGACTGGTTGTAATGAGGCATGAAGAAACTTTTAGGCATGATGAACAGATTCTCTATCTTGACTATGGTGTTGGTTCCATAGGTATACATCTGTCAAAACCTCTTGAAATTGTAAACTTAGCTGGATGCAGTTTATTATATGTTATATAGTGGAAAATATAAAAACAAGTAAATTTGTTGTAAAAGTGAAAGGACTGCTTTTTGTAAAGATAAGCACCTACCTAAAAATAAGCTACTTTATTATTTAGCATTTGGGCTTTTACAAAGGTATCTCTGCTGAAAAATTCTCTTATCATTGACTGACTCATTCGGATGCCACATTGTAATTTTTAGCAAGTCACTGTAATGTTTTGAAATGAGATTGTGGCTTTGAAGTTCCAAGAATTTTTACAGTATATTAACAGACATTCAGGGACAAAGGATTAGAGAAAATCTTTAGGGAATCTATTGCCAATCTGAGACCATATGATATTTATTACCATTTCCCTTAGAAAAGTTAATAATAACTTTAATAGCAGATAACTTATAAAATGATAAAGCTAAAAAATCTGCTTTAAAATATTTCAATCAATGTATAATGCAGACATATGGAACTTCTCTTTGACTTCATTATGAAAGCAGTATTTGCCGTCTCAGTTTTTAGTACATAACTCAGTAAATTAGCAATTACATAAAATTATTGTGATCTTAAATATATTTGCATTGTACTCACTAAATGAAACTTCTGAAAAATATTTAGAGAATATGCCCTCTAGAACTTCTAATGTTTTAGAAATTAAACTTAGTAGATAATTGTCACTTTTACTCATTTATAGCTTAAAATATCTTCTTTCTTCGAGATTTTCTAGCTGCTTTTCTAGTAGGATAATACCAGATCTGCTCTGCATAAGCTCAAGGAGGAAAGTCTGCTTGATTCTTTTGTGTAATGTTACATTAAGAAATGTTCTTTAAGTCATTTTTGTGTTTCAATAGGCTGAGATCAGTTCTATACGAGAAAACAAAGACAGACTAAGTGACAGTACTACAGGTAAGATAAGGAAGCATCTGTTTTTTTTTTTTTTCCTTCAACCAAACTATTTCATGTCCATTTAAAGAGAGCAAATGCCAAGCTGGGGTACTGTGTAAAAATGTCACGAGCCAGCATGTCCACACAGAGCTGCCAGTAACGCACAAGCTGAAGCGCTCTGTACTTCAGGGTGCCTTCTTCACCTGCATTTTAAAGAGTCTCTGAATTTGAATTTTGAAAAATACATCTTTATTTTCATGTGTCCCAAACTACATGTTAGCAGTTCCTTCAATTATGAGTACAGGCAATAAGCCTCAGTGGTATTAGCAGACCAGTGATTTTGTCACCAAGAGAATTCCTATCACCTTACTGTTATTACAGATATCTTGAAATATTTACAATATTGCTACTAAAAATTATGGCAGTTATTATACCTGCTGCCAGATCTTGTTATTGTTACCAAATAAGCTCTTAAGTTACTGTAGCCTATATATTTTATCTTACCCATTTAAAAATATCATGTTCAGATGAGGTCCATAGGCTTCTGCTGTCTGCTAAACGCACTCTTTGCTGCTGAGCAGCACATTATTTCGTGAAGGGAGAATCCACCATGCCACCTCCATGACTGTCCCCATCTAACTTTTCTACTTTGGATTTCAAGTAGACACACGCAAAGACAAGAATGTTCATGAAGTCATATGTAATCATATTGTCTTTATGATCATAGGGTTTAATTCGTTGTGTCTCTTATAAAAGAGTGCCTTCTAAGAATTTACCCTTTAATGTGATATAGTATCTTCAGAATCCATTTAAAATGTAGAACAGACAATTTCAAAGGTCCACTTTTGCTCCAGCATTCAGTGTCTTAATCTGTTGTGTATTTCACAGGTGTTTGGAGCCTTTAATTTGCAGAACTTAGAAATATTTTTTATTTGTGTATTTATTGATTTATTTTAGAGATGGGGTCTTACTGTATTGCCCAGGCTGGTCTCAAACTCCTGAGCTCAAGCGATCCTCCCACCTTGGCCTCCGATAGTGCTGGGATTATAGGCATGAGCCACCACACCCAGCCCTAGAAACATTAAACTCTCTAATTCCTGGCAGAGATCAGTGTTAATATAACTAAACAAATGTTACATTGGGTACTTTAAAAACCATTCACTCTGTCTTAGAAGTAATTTTTATTTCTTAGAATTGCATTTATGCTCCCAATTCCCTAGTTCATTCCACACTCACCAGACTTCATGTCAAGGAAACTCAGAAAGCTGTGATTTAGGCATCACACTTATGATGAGAAGCAAGGATTTCTATGAAGAAAGGTCATTTTGCATCCTTCCAAGTTAAGATTAAAGTTTTCATCTTTGCATTAAATGGCTGTGAGAAAATAAAAAGCATAGCATTAAAAATTTAGATCAGTGCTTTTCAAAGTGTGGGTAAAATATTTACTAGCTTATAATAATTAAGGAGTTTGAGCTGGGCGTGGTGGCCCACACCTGTAATCCCAGCACTTTGGGAGGCCAAGGTGGGCAGATCACCTGAGGTCGGGAGTTCGAGACCAGCCTGGCCAACATGGCAAAACCCCATCTCTACTAAAAATACAAAAATTAGCTATTACATAAAATTATTGAGATTTTATGTAATAGTTAACTATTGAGCATGCCTGTAGTCTCAGCTACTTGGGAAGCTGACGCAGGAGAATCGCTTGAATCTGGGAGGCAGAGGTTGCAGTGAGCCGAGATCGTGCCACTGCACTCCAGCTTGGGTGACAGAGCAAGACTCCATCTCAAAACGTAATAATAATATTAAGTTTGGACCAGAAATTCACACAGTTACTTCACTAAGCACATTGTTTTGTTCAGCTGACATATCTTTTGTAGGACTTTCTAGATGAAGGAAGCAGTAGATTGCATTGCATTCTGGAGGAAGTTTGCTATCTCAGTGAGCACCTTGAATAGCACTCCTTAAGTTGCAATTTCAGCATGATAATCAGTAGGATGTCAGAAAGTTGTGGTTTACCAACAGGGTTTACTGTGGGATTCAGAGAAGAGAAGATAGTTTCATGCTAGGGTGGTCATTGAATGCTTTAAGGACTGGGCAAAGTTTGACATGATGCTTAAGAATTCTCTAGGCAGAGAGATTCTGCAGGGCAATCCTGTGGATAAAGAATGAAAGAATCAGCCGTGTGTTGAGAACGTAGAGGGTGTGACGGGAACCGTGAATCTGAGGAAAATAGGAATCTAGAAAAGTAGCAGTGTCATGAACCTGAAGAAGTAGACTGGGGCCAAATCATAGAGGCCCGAACCCAGATAAAGGAATTTGGAGATTAATTTTGGAGGGAAAACAATTAAAGCACTTGACCCAAAGGAATGACCCAATCAAAGTATGTTTTAGGAAGACTGGTCTGATGTTGCTGTGCAGGCTACGGTTTCACTGGGAAAAAGAGAGAGGCAGAGATTTGTTGGGAAGCTGTTTGCAGAGTTTCCAAGTAAGGTGATAAAGTCCGAACTACAGTAATGCTGGTAGGGGGAAAGAAATAAACCAGATTCCAGAGACATTTCTAAAACAATTCACAGAACTGAGACTTACAAGGCACAGGGAAGAACCAAAAACAACCAAGATATGACACTTAAGCAAATGAATAGGAAATATATGACCAAATTCATCAATTTTCAGAATTGCCTTGTGTACACATGTATCTAGTATTATGCTAGCAATACCACAGTAAGGAAACCCCAGTTTCCTTTCTATATAAAATGAAAATTTTAGTTCACCCATCCAGCTGCTAGGGCGTTTTATAGTTAGGACCAGGAAGAAGAACTGGATTAGGCTAGGAGGTGAATTTGTCTCAGGTTAGAGAAATAAGAGTTTAATTGTTTTATATTATTTTAAATGGCTTTCTCTTTCCCAAGGTGCTGATAGCTTATTGGATATAAGTTCTGAAGCCGACCAACAAGATCTTCTCGCCCTATTGCAAGCCAAGGTTGCTTCCCTTACCTTACACAATAAGGAGTTACAAGATAAATTACAGGTATATAAATAGATTGCTATCATGGACTGTTCTGTAGAGTCAAGCTCTTGGTCTTTTCAGTAGTCAGATGTATTTTGTTTTAAATGTGTACATTAGTTTCTTTTTAAATATTAGCTTTAAGCATCTTATAGTTTCAGATTATTTGTTTCATGAGAGTGTTATTCATTAACCCTTTCTGTAAATTATTCAACTGGTAAATTATAAATAATTATACACATAGTATGATCAGTATTAAATATTCTATATGTTTAATAAATTATATAAATAAAACAAAATTTATAGAAATAAAAATTCTATATAAAATATACTATATACATAGAATGATACATAATATAATTATATATATTTTATATTTTGATTTTATATATATATTAAAATTTTATGTTTTAAATTATATATGTATATGTGTATGTATATAATATTATCCATTCATTTAGTAAAGTTGATCATTTAACAGGTTTGAGAACTTGATAAGAAATGGCTGTACCAAAAAATAAGAAGAAGAAATAGCTGTACTATATATCCATTACCCCTCTTGGCAAGTAGAATGATATAAGAAATAAAGGAAATTTTTGAATTGGAGGCTTTGTAGAGAAAACAATTTTAGTGTTTTCAAAGTGACACAAATCATCTGTCCCAATAGAACCCAAAACAAACTTTGTGTCATTAGTCCCACTCATGTCCCAGACTGTCTTTTTTCATGGCATGAGAACACACAGGCAAAGTGATCATGCTACTCTCCCGTACCAAAGTTGTGGATTTACTCCTCTCATTCTAGTTGCTTGCTTAGCTAACCACACCTTTGGTATCTTTTTTTTTTTTTTTTTTTTGAGACGGAGTCTCGCTCTGTCGCCCAGGTTGGAGTGGAGTGGTGCAATCTCAGCTCACTGCAAGCTCCACCTCCCGGGTTCACGCCATTCTCCTGCCTCAGCCTCCCGAGTAGCTGGGACTACAGGCGCCCACCACCACGCCCGGCTAATTTTTTGTATTTTTTTTTGGTAGAGACGGTGTCACCGTGTTAGCCAGGATGGTCTTGATCTCCTGACCTTTGGTATCATTTAATTCTTGCTTTTTTTCCTAGGCCAAATCACCCAAGGAGGCGGAAGCAGACCTAAGCTTTGACTCATACCATTCCACCCAAACTGACTTGGGCCCATCCCTGGGAAAACCTGGTGAAACCTCTCCCCCAGACTCCAAATCATCTCCATCTGTCTTAATACATTCTTTAGGTAAATCCACTACTGACAGTGATGTCAGAATTCAGCAACTGCAAGAGATTTTGCAAGATCTACAGAAGAGATTAGAGAGCTCTGAAGCAGAGAGAAAACAGCTACAGGTTGAACTCCAGTCCCGAAGGGCAGAACTGGTATGCTTAAACAACACTGAGATTTCAGAGAACAGCTCTGACCTCAGCCAGAAACTTAAAGAAACTCAGAGCAAATACGAGGAGGCTATGAAAGAAGTCCTTAGTGTGCAGAAGCAGATGAAACTCGGTCTTGTCTCACCTGAAAGCATGGATAATTATTCACATTTCCATGAGCTGAGGGTCACGGAAGAGGAAATAAATGTGCTAAAGCAGGATCTGCAGAATGCATTAGAAGAAAGTGAAAGAAATAAAGAGAAAGTGAGAGAGTTAGAGGAAAAACTGGTAGAGAGGGAGAAAGGTACAGTGATTAAGCCACCTGTGGAAGAGTACGAGGAAATGAAAAGTTCATATTGCTCTGTTATTGAGAATATGAATAAGGAGAAAGCATTTTTGTTTGAGAGATACCAAGAGGCCCAAGAAGAAATCATGAAATTAAAAGACACACTAAAAAGTCAGATGACACAGGAAGCCAGTGATGAAGCTGAGGACATGAAAGAAGCCATGAATAGGATGATAGATGAACTCAATAAACAGGTGAGCGAGCTGTCACAGCTGTACAAAGAAGCCCAGGCTGAACTAGAGGATTACAGGAAAAGGAAATCTCTAGAGGATGTCACAGCTGAATATATCCATAAAGCAGAGCATGAGAAACTGATGCAATTGACAAACGTGTCCAGGGCTAAAGCAGAAGATGCACTGTCTGAAATGAAGTCTCAGTATTCAAAAGTGTTGAATGAGTTGACCCAGCTCAAACAACTGGTTGATGCACAGAAAGAGAACTCTGTCTCTATCACAGAACATTTGCAAGTGATAACCACGCTGCGGACTGCAGCAAAAGAGATGGAAGAAAAAATAAGCAATCTTAAGGAACACCTTGCAAGCAAGGAAGTGGAAGTAGCAAAGCTGGAGAAACAACTCTTAGAAGAGAAAGCTGCTATGACTGATGCAATGGTACCTCGGTCTTCCTATGAAAAGCTCCAGTCATCCTTAGAGAGTGAAGTGAGTGTGTTGGCATTGAAATTAAAGGAATCCGTGAAAGAGAAAGAGAAGGTCCATTCAGAGGTTGTCCAGATTAGAAGTGAGGTCTCACAGGTGAAAAGAGAAAAGGAAAATATTCAGACTCTCTTGAAATCCAAAGAGCAAGAAGTAAATGAACTTCTGCAAAAATTCCAGCAAGCTCAGGAAGAACTTGCAGAAATGAAAAGATACTCTGAGAGCTCTTCAAAACTGGAGGAAGATAAAGATAAAAAGGTTGGTGAAACTGTATTGCTGTTGGGTTTCTAGCAATAAGTCTTAGTCTCTTTGGCTTTTACTATATTAAATACTTCTAGTGTTGGCACTAAACTGGAGTGAATGCTCAGAGGCTCTGCACATGAGCTTTATCTGTCACCAAAGCCACATTAAGAATAGTTTGTTGGGTTGGCCAGATGTGGTGGCTCACGCTTGTAATCCCAGCACTTTGGGAGGCCTAGGTGGGTGGATCACTTGAGGTCAGGAGTTCGAGACCAGCCTGGCCAACATGGTGAAACCACGTCTCTACTAAAAATACAAAAATTAGCTGGGCGTGGTGGCACACGCCTGTAATCCCAGCTACTAGGGAGGCTGAGGCAGGAGAATGGCTTGAACCCAGGAGGTGGAGGTTGCAGTGAGCCAAGATCAGGCCACTGCATTCCAGCCTGGGCAAGAGTGAGACTTCATCTCAAAAAAAAAAAAAAAAAAAAAAAGAATAGTTTGTTGGGTATTTATATTTTAAAAACACATCTGCCGGGCATAGTGGCTCACTCTTCTAATTCCAGCAGTTTGGGAGGCCATGATGGGAGGATGGCTTGAGACCAGCCTCAGCAACATGGTGAGACCCCATCTGTACAAAGAATTTAAAAATTAGCCAGGCATGGTGGTATGAGCATGTAGTCCCAGCCACGTGAGAGGCTAAGGCAGGAAAATCACTAGAGCCCTACAAGTCAAGGCTGTCATGAGCCATATCAACACCACTGCATTCTAGCCTGGGCAACAGAGTGAGACCCTGCCTCAAAAAATAATCAATAAGCAAACATCAATCTTCGGCCACTTCTCCTTATACTAAAGCATTTTCACATATGTGGTGTACATTTGTCCTTTAAAAATCATTTTACAGAAGCTTTGCCAGTGTTGGGGATCAGAAGTGAACCTGCAAACTGGAAAGTATTTGTGATCCACCTCAAACTTCAGGTTCTTTTTTTGGATTCAGAACAGATTCCTCCATAATATGAAACTAAAATACTCCTAGACTTAATCCTGTTTCCCTAAGGTCCATGAGCTTCCCCTCAAGTCAATGTAAAAGCTACCCTCGCCGGTCCCTCCTTTGACAGGTATATAGGAGAGGAAGGGGGAGGAATGTGGGGACCCGGCAATTTGAGATGGCGCTGGACACAAGAGATGGTGCTGGCCGTGCTGCTGGAGGAAGGAGGGAAGCAAAGGGGAAGTTCAGGGGGATGGTTCCACACCTCAGTTGGCTCTGCATCTCTAGTCCCCTGTCTCGGAGGTTCCGAATAGCATTCATGAGAGACTACTTATCTTTATTCTTTTGTAATGAGTGTTTCAAAAGAGCTTTACCAGCCAAGGGAACAGGGATTAGGGGGTGGTGGGGTACGGTGAGGACTTAGTTGTGTTTACTTTAAAGAAAGATGTCCAGAGATATCAGGCTTCCTAGGCCTTATTCCAGATCGCCCATGTCAGCAATATTGGACAAAATATAGCTGTCTCCAAATAAAACCTGAAATCCTAATTCTGATTTTTTTTTTCAATCATACCCATTTTAAGAGTAAAAGTAGGAAACCAACATCACAGCTTTTGTTACCACCATCACCAAAACGTAATATGTAATTCAAGGGCCTTTATCTGAACCTAATGGATGCAGCGAGCTTTGTTAGTTTGCTTGATTTTTGTCATCTGTTTCATTTTATGAGTTTTTTTATTTAAATGTATTAAAAGGGAATTGTTCCAAAGTCTTAAGTCCCATTGGCCAAAAGAGATGACTATGTTTGAGGCTTAGAAATATATGAAATGTTGCTTTGCAGACATGTTACTGCCTGTTAATGCCATTTTCCTTTGCCCGTAGATAAATGAGATGTCAAAGGAAGTCACCAAATTGAAGGAGGCCCTGAACAGCCTCTCCCAGCTCTCCTACTCAACAAGCTCATCCAAAAGGCAGAGTCAGCAGCTGGAGGCGCTGCAGCAGCAAGTCAAACAACTCCAGAACCAGCTGGCGGTGAGTGGGCTTGTTTCTGCTGCCTGGTTTGGGGTGGAGGGCCTGGCAGATTTCATACCATCTCAGCTGCTAGGGCAAGTGGGCATGAACAAAAAGATTCCCAGCCCAAAGGAATGTACTTCAATGAGCAGTTGACTGATTTCTTCAGTGAGGGCAAAAGAGGGAGCCACTGGCGGAATTCCCGGTCGTTATCAGCAATGCAATGGGTCAGATATTCACTGCGAAGGAAAGAACCGACAGGACAGTGGGAGGAGGCTACGTGCTCACTCATACCCTAACTTTTTACCCCTTCTCCTTTTTCTGCACAGTCTTTCCCCATCTCTGGCATGGCAAGAGCTTTTTCTTGTTAGGGGCCAGGATCTCTAGTAGTTGCATCTCTGTATATCTGAAGCTGCTTCTTGGCCCCTCTCCTTATTTCACCCAGGAAAGCCCTTGCTTATCTAAATTGGTTTCCTGGGTCCATTGTAACAAATCACCACAAATTTGGTTTAAAACAACATGAGTGTATATTATTTTATAGTTGCATTGAACCAAATTCCAAAATCACTTTCACTGGACTAACTTCAAGTTGTTGGCAGGGCTGGTTCCTCCTCGAGACTATAGGAGAAAATCAATTTCCTTGCCTTTTCCAGTACCAGAGGCTGCCTGCATTCCGTGGCTCATGGCCCCTTACTCCATCTTCGAGGCACATCACTCCAGCATCTGCTCAGTCTTCCCATCTCCTCCTTCAGCCTTTGATTTTCTTGCCTCCCTCTTATAAGGACTCTTGTGATTACATCTAAAGCCCACCTAGATAATTCACGATAATCTCCCTCTCCATCTCAAAACCCTTAATTTCATCTGCAAGATGCCTTTTGCCATATAAAGTAACATTCACAGGTTCTGGGGATTAGGATGTGGACATCTTTTGAGAGCCATTATTTAGCTTACCACAATATCTGTTAAGGTTTGAGTTGGCATGGGCACATTACGTTTTCTACCTAAAGTCCAGAGTTAGTCTGTCCTGGACTGTCTCTAGCTTCCATATACAATAAACAGAACATGGATTTGATGATTTCTTCAGAATAGACCTAACTGTAGTGAATTCAGGTTTCTGCAGTCCTTACTCTGGCTGGCCACAAAGTTCAATGCTAGCTTTGGAGGAAACAGCTCTAGCAATGGTGGATACTTAGGAGAGGAGAAGCTGCTCTTTACTGTGTTCTGCAGGTCATTCTTCTCCTGATAAAATGCTATTACAGACTTGTAGATAAAGTGCTATTGGTTTATACAGTAATTCTTATAATTATGCAACATGTGTTTGTTGAGCTCTTACATCAGTATTATACATGGTGCTGATGATATAAAATGAGTAAGACTCAGTCCCTGCCCTCATGGAGTTTATACTCTATATAAGTTATCAACAAAGAGATGCCCAGCATACTGTGGGCATACAAAGGAAATGTGTCTACCCAATCTTGCTGAGTCATGAAAAGCTTCCTATGGGAGTTACACTTGTGCTGAGTCTTGAAGGCCTGAGTAAGAATATGTTGTTACTTAGCAAGCACTGACATGTGGCACTAGCTGGCTTTTGGGAACCTTGGTGAGAACCATTCCAGTGGAGTGGGGAGGAGGGTAGAATCTGGACCGCAGTAGACCGGCTGCTAGAGAAGTGAGTAAATAGATAGGTATCTGGTGGGGCTAACCAGTCGCAGCAGGGGTTGGGGGAAGCCTGAAGCAAGTTTGCTGGAAAGATGGGAAGTGGTGGTTAGGGTGTGGGATGCTTTCAGTTGAGATTTCAGAGGTGGTAATGATAGAGGCAGGGCTACGACCATGACAGGAGTTGCTGAACCGAAGAGGAGCATGTTATTAAAGCTGAAGTTGAGGAACTGAGAGGTCCAGGTGTTAGATGGATCATTCACACAGATATCAAAGCCAAGCAAATGATGACAGAAGCAGTGATAGAAAGGAAGACAGATCAGAAGATAAAATCATAAATAATTGAGTAGGGGTTGCTGAAAGGTGGGGAGGGAACAACACAGAGAGAAATGCCAAATGTGCCTTCTTATGGTATGAACTTAAAGGACGGGTTTTAAAGTGTCCCTTAATAAGAGGAAAGATACCTCATACTCTGACACTGATGGGGGGAAGGAAGAATGGGTATTATGGACTTTTGTACATTTTTTAAGTAATCCATATATGATGGTCTCAATTTTCATGATGAGTTAGGAGGACAGGTTCTTAGAACAAGAGTTTCAGAGATAAGACCCTTGAAACAGCCACTGAGAGGAACTGGAGTAATAGCTCAACAAGGAGAAATAGAAGCATCAGCGGCTGTATTGAGGAACCACTGGAGACTGGCGCCACCACCCTCTTTGCCTTCTTGGTACACTGATAGCTAAATAATTGAGCTCCCCAAGGATTATACAACGCTGGCCATATAGTGGGTAATCAATAATTCCCTTAAAAATAATAGGCTTTAAAAATTAAATTAGTACATATTTGGTCATTGTAGAAAAGTTGAAAAATACAGAAAACTCTAACAAGTTCCTATAAATAAAAATTTTCCATAATTCAGTAACTCTGAGATAATCACTTTTTACATTTGATATATTTCCTTGCAGTATTTACATTTAATGTAGCTGTATTTGCATAAGTATATACACACACATATATACATATACACACACACACACACACACATATATATATATTTTGAGACAGAGTTTTGCTCTGTCACCCACGCTGGAGTGCAGTGGCGTGATCTCGGCTCACTGCAACCTCTGCCTCCCAGGTTCAAGCGATTCTCCTGCCTCAGCCTCCTGAGTAGCTGGGATTGCAGGTACTGACTATTACGCCTGGCTAATTTTTGTATTTTTAGTAGAGACGGGGTTTCACCATGTTGTCCAGGCTGGTCTCAAACTCCTGACCTCAAGTGATCCACCCACCTCAGCCACCCAAAGTGCATATATTTTTAAAACCAAACTTGGGATGATAATAACTCCTTTTTATACAGTTTTTTCTAGAGTTGACATACCAAGACTTTTTTCCTAAGATGATTGACAAGTATTCAGAAATACACAAGCCAGTAAGGCCACAACAATTTTAGAAGCTTCCAATGCTAGCATGAAGTGGACGGGACCACTTAGGTAGCATTTGGCTGCAGCTTTCTCATAGTTTTTTGGTTTTGTTCTTTAAAGATCTCCTAAGCTCATAATAATGTGAAATATTCCCTTTCTAGGAATGCAAGAAACAACACCAGGAGGTCATATCAGTTTACAGAATGCATCTTCTGTATGCTGTGCAGGTATGGTAATGCCCCTTGAAGTATCTGAACATCCTAAAGAAATATGGCAGCAGATGTTGACAGAACTCCCATCATTTAACTAGTAGAATGAACAAGAATTAGAGGAGAATCCTTTTCACTGGAAAGCCCGAATATGCCTTTTGCATTGCTTTGGATTCTGTGTCAGGAGCCTTGTGCCCTGTTTACCAGGAACAGCCCCATCTTTTAAGGCAGGGCCTCACTCTGTTGCGCAGGCTGGAGTGTAATGACATAATCTCGCCTCACTGCAGCCTCGACCCACGGGCTCAAGTGATCCTCCCACCTTAGCCTCCCAAGTTGGTGGGATTACAGGCACCCACCACCGTACCTGGCTAATTTTTGTATTTTTTATAGAGATGGGGCTTTGCCATGTTGCCCAGGCTGGTCTCAAACTCCTGAGCTCAAGCAATCCACCCGCCTCGGCCTCCCAAGTGCTGAGATTACAGGCATGAGCCACCACGCCCTGCCCTTCCATCATTTATTGAGGAATAAAGGACGATATGGTCCTCCATTGGGAGGACCGGGGCTTTATTTTCCAGCAATGCTGATCTTCTTAGTTACCAGTGCTGCCTTGGCTCTATGATGCTTGGTGTTCTGGCTGCTGGACTCACATTTGCAACTGAGACCCCAGATAGCTTTTGCTGAGGGTTTTGGTAGACACTGCCACCTCATCTTCCAGCTGGATAAAGGCAGGGCCCTTTCTTTGACTCAGTTCCTCATATAAATTTGGGAAATGATAGGGCCGACATTCCTGTGAAAGATGTGGGAATTAGCCCAGGTCTTCATTGCAGTCAGCCATCTCATTCCCCAGAGAAGAAAGTGCCATGGCTTAATTTAGGTTCTAATGAGTATCTTGTGTTTGAATATCCTAGGGCCAGATGGATGAAGATGTCCAGAAAGTACTGAAGCAAATCCTTACCATGTGTAAAAACCAGTCTCAAAAGAAGTAAAGTGGATTCCTTGGCAGGACACTGCCCCTTGTCATCCGTCTTTGTGTTAGATCCAGAGTTGTCGGCAGCCACTGCCATTGTTCTCATTCGTGGTATGCACTGTGGCCTAGCATAGCTTCTTCCCTTTCCAAAGGTTTCTGAGGACTTGTCCCAGGAGAAGACTGCCCACCTCAGAACTGCTTAGAGACTTCAAACCAGCAGAGGTGAAAGTCCCTGTCATCCCTTCAGATTCCAGAGCTGGGATCAGCCATGCCCAGAGGTCTGGTCCTGATGCTGGCAGGCGGGCCCCCTCATCCATCCCTGACTGGCTGAGTGGCTTCATCACCACCGAGTGATGTGCTGAGGCCTCCTGCGGTGAATGCTCCTTCCATTCCTGTACTCGGGCAGTGCCATTCAGCACAGGAGAGCTCTTTTTGCCTTTGGCTTTCAATTCCAAAACATGATTTAATTTCTAACTAAATTAGTATGGCACTAGTTATGAAGTATCTGCTTAAAACCCTTCATCATGATATCCTGTGGATTTAAAAACTCTAATTCCATGTTTTCTTCCCATCTGCCTTATATATCTCATCACCCTGCTTATCAATATTCAGTTTGATAAGCACTATTAACTAAAATATGAAACTTAAAAACAAAAGCAAGTTGTCCTTAAAAGTTCTTTTTTTAAGTAAATTGTTGACATACTGCAAATTTTCTATGCAAACTTGCCTCCTGCTGTTATCCGTGAAGCTCAGGAAATCCAAACATTTGTGTTTCAACAAGGGACAGTAAACTGTGTGTTTACAGCCAAAAGAAATGCCTCATAGTTCTTAACCTCAACTTTTGTAAAAGTATTTTTTTCTCTGTAATATTTTTATTGGCTCATAAAGATGTTTTCATATCTAAACTCCTAAATAAGTGAAATTACAGTAGATTATACTAACAAAATACTTTTTAGGTAGCCATGCTTGAGACTTTTTAAAAATATAACTTTTTCCTTAAAGTTTTCAGCTATAGCAAAAGGTAGTGATGTATGCCAGACCTAATATGAGCTGCCACCAACACCCCTAGAACTTTCAGCCATGGTGTCTTCAGAATTGTAGCGCATTTCTGAATCTAGCAAATCCTCCTTTTACCCGTTGAATGTTTTTGAATGCCCTGACTCTACCAGCGCCCATAAATGATCTCTGGAAGGACTGTTAGTACCAATCTGTTTTTCAACTTTGAAGCTAAAAACCCTGATATGGTAATATTATGGTGCATAGCAGAGGTCTCGGAAAAAAATATTTCTGTTCACTTTACTTTCAGGTTAAAAATGTTTCTAACACACTTGCAGCTTCCCTTATGGCATTAATCTTGTTGAGGGAGACAGAATCCAGGACTCTGCAAAGTATTTAACTGAAAGTAGGGCCTGCTCTGACAGGGCCCACGTCCCACAGGGCTGCCTGGCCTCAGTGGGTGCTTGGCTGTGCTGGATGATATGTTGATCTGTATTGGATAAGGACCAATGACAGCAAAGCAAAAATGGCTTTAAAGCTTGGTGTTACTTTTCTTAAGTTGTTTAATTATAGTTAAGCAATTTCAAAAATGCTCCAAAGAAATGTGAAAGGACCTTTTGTCACAGCACTTCAGAAAATACAAAACAGCCCCTTCTGCCCCCACACAGAAATGCTGCAGAGTATATAAAACTTGAGACATTTTTGTAGGATGCCTGACGAGGTATAGCCTTTTATCTTGTTTCCGGATGCATATTTATTACAAGTACTCTGGTTAAATATTGAAAAGTTATATGCTGTAGTTTAGTATTTTGTCTTTGTAATTTACAGAAGTTATTGGAGAAAATAAAATTGTTTCATTTTGCATTTCTGGTGTTGATTTTTGGTGTATTCAGAAGCATATCTGTGTGGCTTCTGAAGATCAGTTCAATAGCATTTCAGTGTGATGGGTTTTCTAGCCTGTGCTATGCTCAGCTGGCATGAGTTGTCCGCACTGTCTCACACAAAGTCTCACATCATTTCCTTTTCCCAGCTCTTGGATTTGTCCTGAGCTCTGCCCCGAGTATCAGCCGTTTTGGGTCAGTTGAATCACAGTCCTTTAATTCACAATTGCCTCTCATTTGATCTGCAGTCTTTTTAACTGTTTGGAAGCCTCCACTAGATTTTTTTTCCCTCTTGCTTCTTGCTTTTTTTGAAAAAGTTAATACATACACACAGTAAAAAAAAAAAAAAAAAATCCAAATACATTTTCCTGCCCCATTACAAAGATAATTGAATTCATTCCTGACAAAACTCTTGTCAGGTGAATTCTGGCAAGGTTAAAATCATAATTAAAATTGTTGCAGGTTAAAATCATAATTAAAATGACATGAAATAGGTACAGTTACTTAAGGAGTTAGCATAGTTTATCATACTCCAATGTAACAAGGCCATTTCCCTTCACTTACAACATGATTCCACCACCTCTACTTCAGTTTCATTGTGCCTTCCTACTATACACTGAAACTTTATTTCAAAGAAAGCATGTGTGTGATACTCAATTGAACCTTTTATTTCAACTGTGGCCAACCAGACAACTCAGAAGGTGACTTCATGGGGACACTCAGCTGGAGAGGAAACTGAGATGAATCCAAACCAGTCATCCCTGATGGACAGAAACGCCTTATAAGGCAAAATTGGGATATGAAAAGAAACTCTCCTGCCTTCACAATTAGATAGCAGCTGAGACTGTAGGACAAATGAAAGGAACCACAAATAAATCTTTCTCTTACTCCCCAATCCTTAGTGCATCTACCCAGAAGCAACAGCTAGTAAGTTTCTTCGGTGATCTGAGACATTCTCTGTCTATATGTACATGTAGGCATGTATTTTTCTTTCTTCTTTAAATATCTTGGAGATTATTCTCTGTCAGCATACACATCTCATTTTTAACTGCTGAATAAAATTTCATATTATGGTTGTACTATATTTTATCTTGATAATTCCACATTATGGACATTTAATTGCTTCCAGTATTGCAGCTACAAAAATGATGCAATGACTATCCTATGTATGTATGTATATCTTTACACGTGTAAGGATTTTTTGAGTTTTCAAATTGCTCATTTTTACATTAGCTTCCATCAAGATATGGGCAGAAAAAAAATGAATAGAATATTGTTCGTATCATCACATTGAGAAAGAATGGCCTTTCCCTTCATGTTGGTTGAGTAAGAGTCATTAATTTGTTTTCCTTACATACACTTTAAGACAAACTCCAAAGCCTTTAATAATTAAACCCACCCATCTTCAGATAAACACATGATATGCTGTGAGGGGAAAACACTCCCCGAACATGTTGAAGCACAACATTTTGCAATGCGGCATAACAAGAATATTGGGTGCTGACAGTAGCAGAAACATTATGCAACAAAGATTGGGGTCATTTTTTGAGCAAAGTTAAGCAGCAGACTGCAAGGCCAAGAGTGAGCTGGAAAAAGCCACAGACCAAAGAACCAGGGCTTTCACAAGAGTAGCAATTTCTATTCACCAGATCAGGGCAGAGATTTGTCAAGCATTATGGGAGCGTGTGACATATTTGAGAAACAAAAGAACAAGGGCTCAGTGAGCCATAGGAGCTGGGCAAGGGAACAATCAACATGGGTTTCAGCAGATGGAAAGGCTTCTTTGAGGAGTAAAGCCCCCACGAGGTGAGTAGGAGGAAAGCAAAGAGACATTCCTGCATACTTACTATAAAGCAGGCTCTAAAATGGGAAGAAACAGCATATTCAAGAACCGTAACTGGATGTACCAGATTATAAAGTGGAGGATACATAAGAGTATCCGTCTGTTTTCACGCTGCTGATAAAAACATACCCAAGACTGGGCAATTTACAAAAGAAAGGTTTCATGGACTTAACAGTTCCACGTGGCTAGGGAAGGCAAGGAGGAGCAAGTCACATCTTAAATGGATGGCAGCAGGCAAAGAGAGAGCTTGTGCAGGGGAACTCCCGTTTTTAAAACCATCAGATCTTGTAAGACTTATCCACTATCACAATAACAGCATGGGAAAGACCCACCCTCATGATTCAATTATCTCCCACCAGGTTCCCCCAACAACATGTGGGAATTCAAGATGAGATTTGGGTGAAGACACAGCCAAACCATATCAGTAAGGGATAGAAAGGAGCAGGACACAGTCAAATGATGTAAGCTGCTAACAGCCAGGAGAAGAGGGCTCCTTATGTGTCACCTCCATATGTTTTTAAAGCCATGCATTTAAGTTACACACTCTAGTAGGCAGAATAAGTCCTCCCAAAGACGTCCATGTCCTAATCCTCAGAACCTGTGAATATGTTAGCTGTGAATCTAACCTGTGAATAAGTTACATGACAAGGAGGAATTAAGGTTGCTGATAGAATTAAGCCTGCTAATCTGCTGACCTTTAAATAAGATTATCCAGGTGGGCCCAGTATAACAAGAGGGGTCTTTTAAAAAATGGAAAGAAGGGTCAGAGATTTGAAGATGCTGCATTGCTGCTGGCTTTGAAGATGAAGAGAACAAACCAAGGAATGCAGCCAGGCTCTAGAGGCTGGAAAAGGTAAGAAAAAATTTTCTCCTTGAGCTCCCAGAAGGAGCCACCCTTGCAGACATCTTGTCTTTAGCCCAGTGACACCCATTTCAGACTTTCAACCTCCAGAATTATACAATAATAAAGTTGTGGTTTGTTAAGCCACTGAGTTTGTAGTGACTTATTATAGCAATAATAGGAAACTGATACACACAGGGAGGCCAGAATCTCTGCTAATGGAGTTCCTAAAGGTCATTTGTAGTTTATTTAATGTGTGTGTGTGTGTTTTTGTTTTTTTTTTTTAACACTGATATATCCCAGGCACTGTGCTGAATGCTAAAGGCTCAATGATAACAACTCCTGCTCACGAGGAGCTCATAGCTGGCCAAACAGGCCTGCTACCTAGCAGGTATTCTGTATTCACTGAGTGGGTAGATGAATATTTAGACGGATGAATTGCCTGTAAGGCCCTCCATGACCTGATGCCCCACTACTTTACTAGCACAATCTTTTGTCTTTTTCCTCCTCATTCTTACTGCCCTTTGCTGTTCTTTGACCCCATTAAACTTGTTCCTGCCTCAGGGCTTTTGCACTTGCTGTTAACATCTTAGAATGTTCTTCTCCTAGATATTTGCACAATTTTTTGCATGATTTGAGGTATCTTCTCAATGTCATCTTGTCAGAGAGGCCCTGTTTAACTACACTATGTAAGACAGTACACCCCTCCTGCCACGGCCACATCACCTTCTAGATCCCTTACCTGGTTTTATTTTTCTCCATAACTGTTTATCACGTTATCTTTTTCTTTTTCTTTTTTTTTTTTTAAGATGGATTCTTGCTCGTCACCCAGGCTGGAGTGCAACGGAACGATCTCGGCTCACTGCAACCTCCGCCTCCCAGGTTCAAGCGATTCTCCTGCCTCAGCCTCCCAAGTAGCTGAGATTACAGGCACCCGCCACCACACCCAGCTAATTTTTTACTTTTAGTAGAGATGGGATTTTGCCATGTTGGCCAGGCTGGTCTCAAAATCCTGATCTCGTGATCTGCCCGCCTTGGCCTCCCAAAGTGTTGGGATTACAGGCGTGAGCCACTGTGCCCGGCCCACTTTTTCTTAAGGTGACTCTTCTGGCTAAGGGAGTGAGTGAGTCCTGAAATCCAGCCCACTCTCTGTTCCCAAAGCTGTACTCCTTAGCAGGGGTCTGAGTCTGGCTGGAGGGAAAGGCTTTTTCCAAATTCATACACTGTCACTGCATACTCCCTAAGCCTTGTGCCTTTTTGTAACTTGCAGAGACACCATACTGTTTACTAGCAGCTCTGTTTTTCTTCATCTAGTAGAATATAAATTCCTGGAAAGCAAAATCATTATCTTATTTGTTCACTTTTGCTTTCCTACTGCTTAGAACATCATCTGGCACATAGTAGGTATTCCACAAATATTTTTGTCTGGGTGGATGGATAGATGTATGGAGTTCGGAGAAACTTGCAAATAAACAGAAGTGCCAGTACAATGTGAGAGTCATGATGAGATTGTGGACAGGATACTGTGGGAGCTCAGAAGCAAGGCATCTAACCCTCTCTTGAGAGGCCATAAAAATGTGTTCCAAGCAAAAGTTTATTTGGATTTCCTTGCCTTAAATTTCACAGTTCCTGGGATAAGAATAGCTTGGAGATAATCACATTTGATTTGGGGTTGTAAGAGCCTAGAAAAACCCTCCATACTGCTTCCTCTATGCAATTTCTGCAATAGCAATGCTTGCCACCTCTACCTCCAGATCAGGGGAGGGAATGTGAATACACACAGTGGAAAAGCACTATCCACTTAGATTAGTGGGATTCCATTCCAGAGTTAGTGAACAAACCTAAAAGTGTATATACTACAACTAAAGCTCACATTTGGGGGACAGGGTTAACATGGCAAGGAAAGAAAATACCACAAAACTTAGAGTCTTCAATGTTCTGGCTGGACGGTGGCTGACACCTGTAATCCCGGCACTTTGGGAGGCTGAGGCAGGCAGATCACCTGAGGTCAGGAGTTCGAGACCAGCCTGGCCAACACAGTGAAACCCTGTCTCTACTAAAAATACAAAAACTAGGCAGACAGTAGTGGCACACGCCTGTAATCCCAGCTACTCGGGAGGCTGAGGCAGCAGAATTGCTTGAACCCGGGAGGCGGAGGTTGCACTGAGCCAATATCACACCACTGCACCCCAACCTGGGCCACAGAGTGAGACTCTGTCTCGAAAAAAAAGAAAACAAAAAGTCGCCAAAGTTATTTTATTTTGATTTATAATTTTTACAGATGCAGGCAACATACTTCTGGTCAGAGCTAATGAAATGGAGGCTGAATTAGAGCGTTGGCTTTAGGAATGGCAATTCAGTGCCTGTTCTGGTTCCACTTCCCTTCACAATTATCAGCAAAAGCAAAGGTTTAGAAAAGAGACATTACCTTTAATATACTTAGAAACAATCTCACAGCCATTTCCTAGAATGAAAGAACATTAAAACCTTTCAATTTGATGACCAACTTAATAAGGGGTAAGAGAAATAAATGTTGGAGAACAGGAAAGTTTCTTCCTTTTTACTCCCATACATGTTAAATACTGTTCATAGGGTCACAAAAATCGTTTACCCCTTACAGAAACCTGGAACCAGAAGGCGCTTCAGAAAGCAAGTGGTACAAATACTTTCACCGTATAGGCAAGAAAATTGGGACCCACTGGCCGTGACTCGGCCCAGGCTACAGCGTCAAAACCAGAAACTTGACATTCTGAAATCAAGTTCATTGCTGTCATCATTGTTCCATGCTGAGAGATTTCTTAGGAAAAAGAATAAAGTGGGGGAATCTTTCCAAAATTGTGACTATGGAGCTGGAAAGTACAGATTTAAATCTTGAGTTAACAGACCATACAGGTTTTACTTAAGAGATATTCAAGCAAACTCATTTAAATAACTCCTCCAACCTAACTCCAAAAAGGCTTTCTTGGCAGTCTTGGATCAACGGCAATTAAACTTCCATCCTAGAGCTGGAAATAACAAACACCAAACGTAAATACCATCTTTCACATTCTCAATGTTCTCTTTGTCTCTCTACCTAATCGGCTCTTTTCTGAAAACAACTGGGACACATTCACTCCAACTTGACTTGCCATAGGCCTAGTCTATGATAGGGTTCATAATAACATCCTTCAACACAGCGTTGCAAGAGCTGGCGCTGTTTGTTTGGGTATGGCCACAATTGCCTCTGCACTTTGTGTGTATTACACACACTGTGTATTCCATGCCACCAAGGGGTAAGATATGGCTGCATTATTTAGGGCTAAGTGCTAAATGTGCCCGACTCCCTCGCTGAACAGCTAACCATTAGCAGATCTAGTAGTCGATTTCTTACACTACTCACTTCCTGCAATCAGCTTTCCTAACCATGCCTAGCTCCAATCTTACTGGGTAACACAGACGGTGCCAGCACAGTCAACAGCCATATATAAGCCTTTCCTCTGGGGTCCATAAAAACAAAACTCCCTAAGAGCTGTGGGGGTGCACCGTAGCCAGGGATCGTCGCCGAATACAGCCCGCACACGTCGCAGCTTTAAATATGTAGGGCCGTGGGGCCCGGCGCTCCCTTCCATCCATGGACCGAATGTATCTTCTCTTCCTACTCCTTCACCTCCGAGGGGTAAGGTCTCGTGAGATACAATATGCAGAGGCCAGTTTTGGACCGAGCCGGAGGCTGTTCGCGTCTAGCCTGCGGGGACGGGAAAGCGGAGGGTACGGTAAGAACTGCTGTAGGGGCTAGCCAACAGGGACTCTCCGAACCGGAAGTGCCCCGCGTCGCCATGGCTACAAGCGCTCACTGCATAACCCGTAGCGTTCCGTTCCCATGGCAACGGTATTGTCTCGTTGGCCGGGACCTGGGTTGCGGAAGATTACTGGGGACCTCGCAGGCTGTGTAGCTTTCGCGAGGCAGCGCTTTGGCTCCCGGACCTAGGTGGGCCAGGGTCAGGAGGCCGACGCAGCGGGAGGAAGCCGCGCAGTCGGGCTCAGGGAGCTGGGAGGCTGGTTCCGGGGCGTGGTTTCCCCGCCTTGAGCCAGGTGCGCCTTGCGCACTCGCGCGTTCTCTTAGAGGCTCTAAAAGCTTGACCTGCGGCGTCAGGGCTTACAGAGTTACCGCGGAACCACAGCGGGAAAAGAGGAGCGATTCGTCCCGGAGGGGTTCAGGGCCGTATGGAACGTCTTAGGAACAGAGTCCGGGAGTTTGAGAGATCAGAACTCCTTGCTGTGGGCATAGTGTTTAAAGTAGAGGTTAAAAAGAGAAATTAGTGAGTCTCCCTTTCTGATTTTCGGATAATGGATGCTCTGGAGCCTGGGTCAGAAAGCCACTCAGGGCTCGGCGGGAATTAGTGATTCTGGAGGGTGAAAGGAGAGGCGACTTGGTGGATGTTAACGTTCAATAAATAACTGCGTTCGATTTGGATTTGATTTAAGCGGCTGGCATAGCCTTCCTTGAGAGTTGAATTTCACAAGTACTGTATTTAGAAATCACATTTTTCGTCATGTGCTTCCGAGGTTTCCCCCATCATCTAACAGCAACAACTAAAACAGACACATGAATTTCATTTTATTGTTTTATTTTGAGACGGAGTCTCGCTCTGTCGCCCAGGCTGGAGTGCAGTGGCGCGATCTCCGCCTCCCGGGTTCAAGCGATTCTTCTGCCTCAGCCTCCCGAGTAGCTGGAACTACAGGCGTGGACCACCACAGCCGACTAAATTTTGTATTTTTAATAGAGACGGGGTTTCACCATGTTGGCCAGGGTGGTCTCGAACTCCTGAACTCAGGTGATCCACCCGCCTCGGCTTCCCACAGTGCTGGGATTACAGGCATGAGCGTCTGTACCCACCTCTTGACCCCTTTACTAGAATCTGCTATTACTTAGTGAAATGACCCCAGGGGGAAAAAAAAAGCAGAATTAACCAATACACTGGCTGTGCTTTGTTTACCACTGAGAGTTGGTTGCTTTGCTTAAATCCATCACGCCATCAGACCTGCAAAAACAATATCTGAGTTAGGTAGGTGACCATAGTTTTGATGACCCAGGAACTGTAAATGTGCTTGCTTTGAGACATTAAAGTCCAGGGATTTTGGAGAAGTAGGGTGGAGTTGAAATTAGGGGAAAGACATTTAACTTAGACATTTAATTTGGCAAATGTGTTTTCCAGCGGTCTCCATATCTGAGTATGCGTAGTCTGTGGATTTAGGATGGGTTATATATTTGAGCAGTTTTAGTTTAATGTTAATAGCAAACCAGAGGGGGAAAATAGAACAGACACCCAGCCTTTTCTCTCAAAGCTGACCTTACCTGATTCTTGGTAGGAAGAAGATGCAAGTCAGCCCCATCCGTATCCCAACTGTTAGCAATGACATCGACTGGGATTTCTGCTTCCGTATGTAAGTATCACAGAATTTTGACATCACAGGTGCTCACTGGGCTGAAACACTGGGACCTCCTGCTTAAGGCAAGCCTGGGTGAGGAGCTTTGCATGAACATTATATAAAAGAGAAGTGTTCACGACCAGCCTGGCCAACATGGTGAAACCCCGTCTCTACTGAAAATACAAAAATTAGCTGGGCTAATCCCAGCTGTAATCCCAGCTACTTGGGAGGCTGAGGCAGGAGAATAGCTTGAACCCAGAGGCAGAGGTTGCGGTGGGCTGAGATTGCGCCACTGCACTCCAGTCTGGGGGATAGAGACCCTGTCTCAAAAAAAAAAAAAAAAAAAAAAAAAAAAAAAAAAAAAAAAAAAAGAAGGTTGTGTTTCTGTGATGTGCTTTAATAATGATTCTGCTATAATATCTATTTGTATTTACAACCTATGCATGATAGAAGATTGTTTTCTCCCAACTTAAGGAAATTTTAGAAGTTTTTAAAATAAAAATAGATTAGTTATAACAAGATTGGCAAAGTTGTAGAGAGTTAGCTATAACAAAGTTAATGAGAAAATTAAGTTTTACGAAATAGAGTAAATAAAACTTTCATATCATCTAATACTTATTGAGCACATACTATGTGCCAGGCTCTGTTCTAAGTACCTTAAACATCTTAGCTGATTTAATCCCCCCGAGCCCTGTGAAGGAGGTACTGTTATTGGTACATTTTATAGATGAGTATGAATCAAAGAGATGTTAGGGAGTTTGCCCAAAGTTGCAAAGCTACTAAGTGGTATTTAAACTGGGCATTCTGACTCAAGAATCCATTCTTGTTTTGTTTTGTTTTTAGAGACAGTCTTGCTCTGTCACCCAGGCTGGAGTGCAGTGGTGCAATCACGGCTCACTGCAGCCTTGGCCTCTCGGGCTCAAGAGATCCTCCCACCTCAGCCTCCTGAGTAGCTGGGACTACAGGCACACACCACCATACCTGGCTAATTTTTACATTTTTGTAGAGATGGGTTCTCATTATGTTACCTAGGCTGGTCTTGAACTCCTGGGCTCAAGTGATCCTCCTGCCTCAGCCTCTCAAAGTGCTGGGATTATAGGCATGAGCCACTGTGCCCAGGTAGAGTCCATTCTTTAACCATTCTCTATACCAGGGTTTCTCAGTCTCTGCACTATTGACATTGGGGTTGTATAACTGTTTGTTGTGGAGGGTTGTCCTATATATTGTAGGATTTTTAGCAGCATCCCTGGCTACTATCCACTAGATGCCAGTAGCACTAGCTCCAGTTGTGACAAGCAAAAATATTTCTAGATGCTGCCAGATTTCCCCTCGGGGCAAAGTCATCCTTAGTTGGGAACCATTGCTCTATATCAGTGCCATCAAATCGAAATATAATGCAAGCCACATATGTAATTTAAAATTTTCTGCTACCCATATTAAAAGGTGAAATGAGACACATGAATTTAATTTCAATACTATATTTTATTTCAATATATACAAAATACGCTAAAATTATTAATGAAATACTTTATCTTTTTATACTCTTTAAAATACTACTAGCACATATTTTACATTTACAGCACATCTCAATTCAGACTAGCAATATTTCATGTGCTTGATAGCCACATGTGGCTAGTAGTTACCATGTTGGATAGCATTTTTTTTTTTTGAGACAGAGTTGTGGAGCACCAGATTCTGTCGCTGTTTGGGGCACCCCTATGTAACCTGCCACAATCCCTGGTGGACTGAACAAAGGAGGGGTGAACGTGGGAATAAAAGACAAGAGACAAAAGAGTATATTTGGAAGAAGGGGTCAGGGGGCACCTTGCCTCTAGTGGACAAAGGCCCTGAGCTGTACACAGCCCTCTGTATTTATTAGGCAAAAGAGATGGTGAGAAGGGGGATGGAAGAAGGGGTCAGCTGTTTAGTCCAGAGTAGGCTTGCAAGACTTCATTCCTCAAACAATAGGCTCTAGATGTCACAGTAGATAACCTCAGCGCTAGGGAGTGATTGCCTCCAGCAAACCTTCTGTCGGCAGGAGCACTCGTGAGTTTGCTCACATTCTGCATTCATGATAAACAGTTTGCTGTTTGATCATATCATCTCCAGTGGAATGCTGAGTTGGTCACATCCCATGGGCCTTTGGCTCCCTGCACAGAGTCTTGCTCTGTCACCCAGGCTGGAGCATAGTGGTGTGATCTCAGCTCACTGCACCCTTTGCCTCCTAGATTCAAGCCATTCTCATGCCTCAGCCTCCTGAGTAGCTGGGATTACAGTCTCATTGTGGTATTTTTTAGGAGATACAGGGTTCCACCATGTTGTCCAGGCTGGTCTCGAACTCCTGACCGCAAGTGATCCACGCACCTCAGCCTTCCAAAGTGCTGGGATTAGAGGTGTGAGCCACTGTGCCTGGCCTGGATAGCATAAGTTTAAATTCATAAAATATCTTAAGGTTAAGGGTTATATGACTGTAAAAACTGAAGTTCATAAAAATGTTAAGTTCACAGTAAAATATCTGGGAAATAATCAGATAATTTATATTGAACATTACTAATCAGAATTCCTATTTATGATGGTAACATATGGAATAAGTTATAAACCTGGCAAGGCAGACCTTCCATTCAACCTCCTATTCTTTTTATTCTGACCATCCTTTGAGATGTCTGACTGGTCAGGATTCTCCAGCCATCTTTCTCACCTTTTATAACATGATGTTCAAAGCTGGTTCAGGGATTTATATTCTCAAATCATTTGTCAAGACCTCAATGTTTCTCATTCCTTTGAAGTCCTTGAGGTTGAAGCTTGCCACCTTTGGTCTTACCTTAATGTTATTCAAGGCTTAATTTAAAATATTTCAGGCTTATAATTTTTAATATCCATAATTAGCAATCTGGTGACTCCAATAGATTTAACTTCTGCTCTAGGTCTGTGAAATATGCAGCTTAAGCAAAATTTTCTATTGAGGTATGATCTCTTTTTTTTTTTTAACTGCTCCTTGCAGAACAGGGCTAGCTCATAGGCAGCATGCCCAGAGTCAGCCGACTTATGATCTCTTGCCACAGATTTCCTCTTTTCTCAATATTTTTCAAACATTCTAAAAACTGCACATTCTTTTCTCATTCATTTGTTCATCATTTAACAGGCCATTATTTGTTTTTACTATGAGCCAGATATCAGGTTTTCAGAAACAAATGAGGCTCAGCCCCTGCCGTGTTGGAGTTTACTTTGCCAGGAGGCAAAGAAGACTCAGAAACAAACCAAAGAAACAACAATAAAAAAAATCAAACAACAATAAAAAAAAAAAAATCACAGTGTACTAGCAGTTTGGGGGAAATTTTTGAAAGCCCTTTGGAGGCTGCCTTTATTGCTACTCCGGTGAAAGACTTCCAGGAGTGATGACATCTGAATTGCGTCTTGAAGGAGGAGTATGGAATTCACCAGGCAGAGAAAAGGAAGTTTATCATCTGTCTTCTGATCAGGTCACATTGCCAACCTTCCCTGGCTGTCCCATCAAGTTAGCTTGTCTACTGAAAGCACACTTGTCTGTGGGCAGAAGGCAAGCCTGCCTGCGCTTGGGCCTCAAGAAATGTTGCTTCCCTATCTACACAACCTGGTTTGCCCACGTGCCTCTTGATAAGTTAATTAGAATAGGACTCTAGAAGGATATTAGCATGTCATTTTTCAAACCTGGTGTAAAAGATTACAGTTGGCATACAGCTCTTAAAGTTGGCAAGGACCCAAAGAGTGAGCAGCAGCAGCAAAAAAAAAAAAAAAAAAAAAAAAAAAAAAAAAGGTTACACTTGGCAGTTATTTTCTTTTTGTGCTTTTCTGATTTTTTTTTATTTAAACATTGAACATTCACTCTTTAAGCTTTTTGTGCTTTTCTGAATTTTCTTTTTATTTAAACATTGAACATTCACTAAGCAATCAGTGGAAAAGAAAAGTAAATTTTATTTTAAAAACTACTCAGTGGCTGAACTTTTGAGTTATTGTGAGTATAAAGATGAGTCCTTTGGGAGACTTATTTACACTTAAAATTTCTACTGTTGCTCCTAAGATCTCAAAATTCTGTTTCCTCTGTAGCACTTTATTGATTTTTCTGGTGATGTTAGGATATAGTTCTTTTTAACACAACTAAGGATATTTCTCCTCTGAATCTGCACTTGATATAGTGTGGGGTTCCCTCCCTGTCTCTGGTGGGACCCATGTCCTCTTTTCTTGGCCACCACATGTTGAAGCTTTTAAGATATGAGAAAGAAGACGTGCAAAGTCCAGCCTCAAAATGTTGGTTTCCTTTCCCTTATTTCATTATATCCATTTTCTTTCCTTGTTTGGATCAGAATTTTAGAACACAGATATTCCTCGGGATCCTCCAGTTCAACACCCTCATTTGTAGAAGCAGCAGCCCTGTCCTGGAGCTAATGATATACTAGTAGCTAACATGAAAGGAACACTTAGTGAATGCCACACACTGTGCTAACTGATTTATGAGTATTATTTCATTTAATCCCATAACCTCATGAAGTAGGCATCCATATTCTCATTTTACAGAGAAGTAAAGTAATAACTTGGTGAGGGTCATGTGATTAGTAAGCAGCAGAGCTGTACCTCTATAAATCAGCTTCATCCGAACCACCACGTTGCTGCCTTAATGCTAGGCTTTGAGGGCAACATGAGTTTACTGCCTAGCTTTATTCCTTCAGGTTTATGTTAGAAATCATGTCCCTATCCCCTAGCTGGGAGAACTGTGCCCTTCAATTTTACCTCGTTTGAGATGGCAAAGGTTAAATCCTGAATCCCTGCCTTTCTCATACCTACAGGTCACAGCAAACCGAGATCCCAGCTCACCAGCAGACAGATGAGTTGTATCCCACTGGTGGGTGTGGAGAGAGTGAAGAGGAAACTAAAGCTAAAGAGGAGGAGAAGGTCATAGACTGTATGTCTCATCCCAAAGAGAAATTAGCCCAATCCCAGAAGAAAGTAGCTCAGCTGATTAAGGAAAAAATGGTAAAACAAAAAACTCACTAAAATTTTCTTTCCATTTGAAAATATGTTCCTGATTAGAGAAGCTTTGCCTTCGATGCAGATTGAAGCATATGAAATAGAGGAAGGTGTCATATTTCTCTGTAAGTAGCAGAAAACAAAGCAGAGCCTACTTAGGTAGCCAGCCCACCTTCTGGTTCCATGCATGGTTCATTGTCTGTCCCTCCTTTGTATTTGTAGAAATGCTCCTAGGAGCATTTCTGCTCCTAGCTTTAAACTAAAAATTAGGCCAGGTGCAGTGGCTCATGCGTGTAATCCCAACACCTTGGGAAACTGAGGTGGGAGGATCTCTTGAGGCCAGCGTGAGTAACATAGTGAGACCCTGTCTCTACAAAAAAAATTAAAAATCAGTCAGGCATGGTGGAGGGAGCCTGTAGTCCCAGCTACTTGGGAAGCTGAGACAGGATAGCAGCTTGTGCCCAGGAAATTGAGGCCACAGGGAGCCCGTGATTGTGCCACTGCACTACAGCTTGGGTAACAGAATGAGACCATGTCTCTAAAAAAATAAAATAAAAATTTGAAAAACCTAAAAATTATCATTTGGTTATTTTTGTTGCTGTTACCTTTAACTTAAAATTAAAAAAAAAAAAAATAGCTGGGCGTGGTGGCTCACACCTGTAATCCCAGCACTTTGGGAGGCCAAGCCTGGTGGATCACCTGATGTCAGGAGTTCAAGACCAGCCTGGCCAACATGGTGAAACCCCGTCTCTACTAAAAATACAAAAATTAGCCGGGCGTGGTGGCGCATGCCTGTAATCCCAGCTACTTGGGAGGCTGAGACAGGAGAATTGCTGGAACCCAGGAGGCAGAGGTTGCGGTGAGCTGAGATCACGCCATTGCATCCTAGCCCGGGCCGACAGCAGCTAGACTGTCTCAAAAAAAAAAAATAAAATAAAAAATATATATATATATATATATATATACACACACACACACATATATATACATATATATGTATATATACAAATACATACGTACATATATATGTGTATATATGTGTGTGTGTGTGTATGTGTGTGTGTGTGTATGTGTGTGTGTGTATATATATATATATATATATATCTCCATCCTGGAAGGTTTCAGGATGCTATCTCTTAGGTAACAAAAAGGCTGGGATAGTAAGGCAGGAGGTTGAGAACAGGTAGTCAGGCAGGTCTAAGCTCTGGCCTGGAAAGGATATGGGTAAGATGCCCTTGGTTACAGTGGAATCATAAACAAACCAAAGGGCCAGAAACAGGAGGTAGCAGTGGAGGTCAAAGATTCCACGTATGCATTTCTAAGAGCAAGTCAAAGACTTGAGTCAAAGATCTCAGAGCAGGTTTGTAAGCATGAGTATTCAAAATCCAGGAAACTGAGACAGCAAGACATCGACTCTCATTATTAGAACACAGGCACCAGCCTGCTTCCAGAGCATGATTTATCAACAGAAGAGTTTGTACCTTGACTTCCTGGCTCCTCCTAGCCAAGGGGAAAAAAGTAATCTAGAGAGGTTTCATTTTCTATCATTTGCCTCTGAAGTATCTCTCTAGATGGATATTTGTAAATTTATCTCTGTAAATGACCCAAGGACCTTGCAAAGGACAGTCATCCTGGCCTGGACCCATTAGTGATTAACAAATCCAGGCTAGAAGGATCATTTCTAAAAACACACAAGTACCATCTGCCATGGAGTGTAAGTGGGGGTTTTCAAGGCTTGAAAACTCCTTGGCCAGATTGGATAATGACAAAGATTTAGATCTTAGGAGAGAAATCTAACTCAAATCCCAAACTCATCAAATTGTATACAGTGAACAGGTACAGTTCTTTGTATATCAATTATAGCTCAATAACGCTGTTTGTGTTTTTTTTTTAATCAAACCCAACCTAGTACTCCTAGCCCTGAAGGGCAGGGGATGCCACGTCAGCAGCAGTAGTGCTGGGATGACATCTGGAGCCCGTACTGGTTGTCCCAGTTTCTCCAAGTCAAGGAGTTCGAGGATGAATATACAATGTCCAGAGCCAAAGCTTTGGTCTCTCATTCCAGTGATTTTTTCATGGCATGATGCTTCTTCCTCAAAAGAGAACTTAGTATTTGCTGTGGTCAGCCCATGGTGAACTCTAAAAAATGCTGACTAAATGGATGTTTTGGAAGCATCAGGGGACGTTTCCTTCTACCATTGCTTGCTTCTGTATATTTGAGCAGGGGGCAGGTAAAACATGAAGTTGGGTAGGAGATAGGAATCAGGAAGGAGTGTATTCCTTGGAATCACCTATGGTACTGCTGTATCTTATCTAACATTACTCTTTAAATGGGTTACTTTGGTTACCTGTACATTATTCTTCAAATGGGTTACACTTAGATCTGACCTAACAACACTGAATCATTTGGACACTATTTTTTTTCCTTACAGTAACTCCATGAGGTAGATGATACAGGTTTCCAAATCTCAGAAAAGGAAGCTGAGATCAAAGTGGCCTGCCCCAAAGCAACACAATCAGTAAACAAACATTAGAACCAGGGCTGAAACTTTAGGTTTTTCGTTCCTTGAAGTGGTATTTTCACTTTACCAGGAAAAAAATGCCTGACCCTATCGACTGGTTCAGCCAATAATGGCTGTGTTTGTAAAGTCACTGAAATATATGACTTGAAGATACAGTTCAGTGATTTCTTAGAGAGCTCTACCTGTCACTTCTATAGGGGTAGAGGATTATTTTCCCCAACCCATCTTTAACCTTGCTAATAAATGATTCATTCAGCAAATATTGAATGTGTTACACCTGTGTGTACTGGGCAGATAACAGCGAACATGAGGAATAAACTTCTGTCCTCAAGGGACTTATCTTCTATTTGGGGAGATAATAGACAAACAAAAGTAATAGCTAATACAATATTAGATAGAAGTAAGTGCTGTGAAGAAAAAGTAAAATAGGTAATGGGATACTGAGTGATGAAGTGGCGTCTATTTTAGATAAGGTGGCCAAAAAAGCCCTGTTGATAAGAAAAGTGAAAATGAAATGAGAAAGTGAATGACATGGAAGAGTGTCCCGAGCAGTGGGAGCAGCACGTGCACAGCCCTACATTGGAAGTTAGTTGGTGATGTTCAGGAACTGCTGGTCAGTGTAGTTCTAGCAGACAGAGTAGGAGGAAAGGGTGGTAGAAAATGAAGTCCAGAGGTGATTGGGGTTGGGTCAGATTATGCAGAGCCTTGGAAGCCATGGTGAGGACTTTGAATTGTATTAAGAAGAAAAAGCGGGAAGCTGTTGGAGGATTTTGAACAGAAAAGTCATGATCTAATTTATATCTTAAGATATAAACACATAAAATATGTTTTAAAATCCATAAGTTTCTAATAATAATAACAAGCTATTTGATCACAATTAGAGGATGCTAGTGAACAATTCATTTTTCTGAAAGCTAGTAAAGAAAGGACAAGAATAAACCATGTGTCCTGCCTTTCCAACATGAACTGTACTATTGGGTAACCAAACAGTAAAGGAGGAGAAATTTTCCTTACAGAATTATTCCAGCTAATGTATGAAGAAGGAATGCTAGAATTAGTATATTTGCATTTTATAATCTTCTGTTAATTTTCCATGTAGTTTTCCTAATATCAGAGAAAAAAAAAGAAAAAACAACCAGATAGTAGATGTATTCTGCTGGAAGAACATACCAGTAGCCATGAAGTCGTTTTGTAAAAAAAAGAATTCAAAGCTGAAATTAACCAAACTTCTAAACCCAACTACTAATATAAAGGCAGAACGGAGAATGAAGGGACATGATGAGACACCATGAGGATGCAGTCATCAAAATTTATGTCTGTGGGAAATACTAGACCAAATGACTCAGCTTTTTCAAATAATTTGTAAGAAAAAGAATTAGAGATGGAAAAGTAACCCATAGATGAAAAGAGACTGATCTCACAATGTGGACAGTCAAACAAATTATTTAAAAAATTCAATTTCTGTGATTAGATATTTGATTTTAAGGAATTATTGTTAATATTTTGGTGAGATAATGATTTTGTGGTTATGTTTCTAAGTCCATATCTTTTAGAGGTATTTATGAAATGTTTACAGAGGCAACAATGGAATGTCTGATTTGCTTCAATTTAAGGTGAGGATGGGTGGATGGGGGGTCTAGATATGAAACAAGATTGGCCAGGAGTAGATCACTGATCACGCTACATATTCATTTTTCATGCTGTCTATTTTGTATATTAATAAAGTTTTTCATGATAAAAGGTTAAAAGAAGTCACTCTGGCTATTATGTAGAAAGTAGACTGTCGGGGCCAGAGAGGAAGCAGTTGGAAGGGGCTGCTGTGGCCAGCCAGGTCAAAGGTGAGGGTGGCCTGGACTAGGTACTCATGGCAGAAATGAGGAGAAGAGCTTGGTTTTAGGATTTAGGGGGAATGTGGATCCAACCAGACCTGATGGATTAGACACAGGATGAGAAGGAAAGAGAAGAGAAAAAAGATGACAGGTGAATTCAGTCCTGTGTTCCAGTGATAAGTCCATGGGGTAGAGACTTCTCTTCCTTTCCAAAAAGTATAATCACTTCTGTACTCTACAGAATACTCAAGCAAACAAGGAGCTGATTCGATGTGTCATCCTTTCTCGGATTATTTTTGGGGACCATCACTGGAAATGTGCACGAGCTCTGGCCAACCTAGCTTATGGCTACTTGACACTGAGAGGTACTTGGTTTTCCCAGCTGGGTTTGGGTGGCCAGCCTCTGAAGGCTGAACTGAGCCCACACAACCTCAGTGAGGATGGGCATGACTAGGAGGGCCCCTTCTTGCCCCTAGCTCACACGTTATCAGGAAGGAAAGTCCATGGATGAGGGAGACAGTGTGGCAAGGATCTTAGTAATAAAGATAATAATGATGATGACAGTTATTGAGTATTTAGCATGTGCCAAACTGGTCTCATTAGTCCTCACAATATTCCAGGGAGGGAGATACTATTATTATCCTCAGTTTATGGATGAGGATGCTGGGGCACAGTGGGCAAAGGGCAGTATCAGGGGTTCCAGCCAGAGGACAGTAGGGGAAGGACAGACAGGGATGTACACCTCAGCATCAGAGAGGCAGACCCAGTAATGGGACTTGAATTCCAAAGGTAGAACTCAAGTTCCTGGAAGGTTTGGCTTAGTACAGGTAGGGCCCTCATCCTAGAGAAATGGTACTTCGGGAAGGTACTCTAGTATAAGAGAATAAGACAGGAATCTATTTGCTAAAACTGAACCCAAGTGAAAGTTCCTTGAGAGTAGAAAGTTTGAGGTAGAGGCTGAATAAATATTGGGTGATACACTGAGGCGAGAGTGCATTTCAGGAACCAGGGACATAGCCAGCTCAAGACTCTCTGTTCCTTGACCAGCCATGTCCCCCTGTGTGGACTGCATACATTTCCACCATGGAACTCATTGTACTGTGCTCATATATGATTTAAATGATTCTGCCTCTGACATAGAAGCTCCCTCAGGGCAGGGACTGGTCTCATTTGATCTAGAACAGTCCTTTGTACACAATATGGATCGGCATATTACTGCTTATGAACTGAGCTGCTGGCCTAGGGGTTGTTCAAGGACCTCTGGGACCTCAGTCTGAAGTGGGGCCTAACTTGTAATACAAATTAAATGCTTTATGGGCTTAAGTGATTTGAAGGCTACAGGAAAAGGGAAGCAATATATTTAGGCCATAATGAGGCTAGATATCAGAAAGCAAAGCTTTTGAAAAAATTAAAATTGAGTTCACTTCTCAGTTATTGATCTCAGAATATATTCTCCTCAGGGCTCTATAGGCCCTTTTACACCCATTTGTTTTTAATGCAACTTTAGATTCATTTATTGATGTGGCAAGATCATGGGTAGCTGAGATCACAGCATTAGGACAGTGATGCTGTGGGTCACATTGGGGGCACAGTGAGGCCCTTTTATGTTTTAAGAACACGTGTTGTGTTCTGAAAGAAGGTGCTATGGCTAGGGAGAGGAGAATGTCCTTATGTACTGGCAGAGCAGGCAGCCACCTCTATGAGATTTGAGAGTGACCAGGAAGCATCTTCCCCTAGTGGCGTTCTGTGCTTCCTTACTTGGAATCTCTCTATTCCCATCAGACTGATTTTTTCAAAAACTTACTGCCTTCATGATAAGAGTCAAATTTAGGGATTTACTACTTCAGTACTTATAGAGTTCTTGTTATAAGCCTTGTGGTACTTGCACTCAGTGCTGGGGATACATAAATGAATATTGGTGGTCCCTATGCTCTAGGAGCATACAGGGGTCTTATGATAGGTACCATTCTAGAGGTAGGAACAAAATTCTGGGGAGTGCAAATGAGGCAGTTCAGTGGTTTTGCCATTGAGGAAAGTCAGAGAAGGCTGCAGAGAGAAAGTGATATTTGTCCTGTCTTTGAAGAATGAGAATAGGTTTATCAAGTAGATTTTTTTACTTTTTATATTTTTATTTTTGTAGAGATAAGGTCTTTCTATGTTGCCCAGGCTGATCCCAAACTCCTGGCCTCAAGTGATCCTCCCACCTCAGCCTCCCAAAGTGCTGGGATTATAGGTGTGAGCCATGGCACCTGGCCCCAAGTAGTTTTTGAGGGGAGAAGTAGAGAGTACAAAGTTGGTCCTTTATATATGTTGATCTAAGGCATAGGAAGTGAGAGGAGGGCACTCTGTACAAAACTCCTTACACAGAATATTGTAGCTTCTCTGTAGATCCAGGGGGTTAAGGTAGGACAGAAGACACCTTAGGACAGACAGCTCATGCTTGGAAGTGGGACTGAAAAGGTAATTTGGGCCCAGATATCAGGCAGTGTGGAGAGTTATTAAAAGGTTTGAAGTGAGGTGGTAACAATCAAGCTTGTGTTATAAAATGAGAGACTCCAGGATGGGTTGGACTGGGGAGAGAAAGAAGAGGTGAAGACCAGTTAGGCCGTTATCCTGCCCAGATCAGAGTCGATGAGGGCATTGGGTATGGCAGTTGGAATGAAGAAAAGATAACCTAAAATGTAGAACTGGTGACATTTAGTGCCCCATTCAGTATGGAGTGGGAAGGACAGGGAAGAATCGAAGTTGAAGCAGGCATGGCCTGGACAATTAGCTGAAATCGAGAATGAAAGGGAAAGACCAAGTGGTGGGGTGTATTAGTCTGTTCTCATGCTGCTAATAAAGACATACCCAAACTGGGTAATTTATAAAGAAAAAGAAGTTTATGGATTCACAGTTTCACATGGCTTTTGAGGCCTCACAATCATGACGGAAAGCCAAGGAGGAGCAAAGGCACATCTAACATGGCGGCTGGCAAGAGATCATGCAGGGGAACTGCCCTTTGTAAAACCATCAGATCTTGTGACATTTATTCACTATCACCAGAACAGCATGGGAAAACCCTGCCCCTATGATTAAATTACCTCCCACCGGGACCCTCCCATGACAAGTGGGGATTATGGGAGCTACAATTCATGATGAGATTTGGGTGAGGACACAGCTAAACCATATCATGGAGGAAGACGGAAGAAGCTACTGAGTTTGGTTTCTGACAGGCTGGATCACATCTGTGTTGAAATGTTCACTAGGCAACTGAAAGCAGGTCTAGAGCTCAGGAAAGATGTTAGTCTGGGAGAGACGAGCACACAGGAGCAAGTTGAGGCCATAGGAGTGGATGAGCTTGATCAGAAGTAGTGTGTAGTGGCTGGGTGTGGTGACTCATACATGTAAGCCCAGCACTTTGGGAGGCTGAGGCGAGTGGATCACTTGAGGTCAGGAGTTGGAGACCAGCTTGGTCAACATGGTGAAACCCCGTCTCTACTAAAAATACAAAAATTAGCCAAGTGTAGTGGTGCGTGCCTGTAATCCTAGCTACTCGGGAGGCTGAGGCAGGAGAATTGCTTGAACCAGGAGGTGGAGGTGGAAGTGAGCTGAGATCGCACCACTGCACTCCAGCCTGGACGACAAAGCGAGACTCTGTAGTAGTGTGTAGAAAGAGAGGGGAAGAGAATAGAGGACTGAAGACTGGAGAGCAAGAGCTTTAAGAATGGGTAGGGTAAAGAGGGGCCAGCAAAGAAAATAGAAGACTCAGGAGGACCCGTGTCATCAAAGCCAAGGGAGGAGAGAGGGTTTTGAAAAGAAGTGCAACAGTGGTTTCAACAGTTCAGATGGTAGAGGAAGGTCAAATAAGGTAATGGCTGAGGAGAGACCCATGGATTTGGCAGTTGGTAGGTCTTTGCAACTTGGTTTGGTAGAGACAAGTACACTCCTTGGGCCCTGGGAGAGCCCAGATTCACAGAGACTAGCTAAGAGTCTTTCACTGGAATTCAAACTTGAGGTGATGAACTTGAACTGAAGAGGAAGGCATTTGAGAGGGAGATTTCTCTGAAACTAGGCAAGCCCAGATGCTGCCCTCTCTGTCTTGCCTTGAAGATGACTAGGGTAGGTCTAGAAGGAGGTTGGCCTAGATCTTCTGAAATCAACCCCTTCCATAATAAGCCACAAACTGCCTTTGAGTTTTACTTTTCCAATTAGATTCCAAGTTAAGTCAAGATAAGTGAACAGGTTATACCAGAAAACGTGGTGATAAATCCTTTTCTCCCAGACAGTTTTTCCTGCTGCATGAATAGAGAACTACGTTGGGGCAATAAGTTGGAGGAGACACAAGTTTTCCTGTACGAGAGACTTTTTTGTTTGTTTTTCCTAGATGGGCAAAGCAGCTTGCTGGTCAGATGAAGTGTCCACATGGTATAGTGGAGCCTAGACTTGAACCCAGATTTTCTGATACCAGCCTAGATTTTTTTTTAGAATAGGTTGTGACTGTAAGCTTTCTTTGAGAATAGCCCAGTGCCTCTTATTTCAGTCATATTTTGCTTTCTTCACTTAAGCTTTTATTTCAGTTTCTTCACTTCAGCTTTTTTAGTGTCTGGTCCATGGAATAAGTAAGGCTTTGAAAAATGGCAGATCTTCAAGAGAGATGAAGTGCTTGCTCAGCTCCACTCAGTGTTGTCATTCATCCTCTAACTGCTTTAAAGTGGACAGAATATATAAGCTGGCCTCCTGTGTAGGCAGATGTGTGTGTCTATGTATGTTCATGCCTCACTGCACCCATTCATGTTTTATAGTCATCAGCCCTGCTTTGCTCATTTCACTCTGAGCCTTTTCCAGCAGCCAAAAGGCTGATTTCTCTCAATAAACAGTCATTCAGTGAGTAGTGAGAAACTTGTATATGTGAAATGCCATGATGAACACTTTGGGAAATGTAACATAAAGAAGCCCTCAAAGGTTTTACAACTTAGTGTGGAAGGTGAACTACCTAGGGACATAACTATGAGGGAAGGCATTATAAGGTAAATGCCATGTAATTGATTTAAATAATGGGCTTCGGGAAGGTTGAATGAAATCATTTCTGGCAGAGACGATGGATTCAAGGGGGAGGTGGATTCAAGGGTTGTAAAAAAGGAGTAGGGTTTGGGTAGGTGGAAGAAGGGGTGGGCATTTCTGATGAAGAGGAAGGTGTGGGCCAAGGCATAAGGAAGGAAAGTGCCGTGTCTGTGGAGACAGCAGTAAGCAGCCTTGTCTGGCTAAGGTTAGGACTGGTAAGATGAACCTGGAAAGGAGAAGGGTACATTGAGCAGGCTAAGATTAAGATTGGTAAGATAAACCTGGAAAGGAGAAGGGTACATTGGGCAGGCTAAGGTTAGGATTGGTAAGATAAACCTGGAAAGGAGAAGCATACATTGGGCAGACCATGGTGTGGTTTTAAATACAGGCTAAGGAATTTGCAATTTATTTGACAGGCAAAGAGCACTAGTGGAGATTTTCCAGCAGGATGATAAAAATATCAAAGTGTACTTTTGGCAGGGTTAATCTAGCAGGGATGGAATGGAAGCCATCTCAGTCATCTAGGTCTAAAACTAGGCTGCCAGAGAGAATGGGTGAGAAGGTAAGGATTCAAGAGTCTACGAAAGACAGATACATTTATTTTTAAACCAGAAACCCACTTCTGGGAATCTTTCCTAAATACACACTGATAACATGGACAAGATTATTCTTTGCAGCATCATTCGTGATAGTAAAAGGTTGGAAACAAGCAAGTATCCATCAATAGGAAACTAGTACATACACACAGTGGGATATATGGAGTTTTAAAAAGAACATGAGGAATCTCTATATCCTTCTAGGGAAAGATCTCTTCAGGGAAAAGAGAATGCACAATGCAGTATAGTGTTTATAATACGCCTCTTTTTGTGTAAGAAAGAGGGAATAAGAAATGAGAATGTAGACTTATTTTTATATGAAAAACACCAAAGGGTACACAAGAATGAAACAAAAAAAAGTTACTTAGAGGGTGGTTGGGGACAAAGGGAACAGGATTGGAAGTGAGACCTCTCAGTGTTTACTTTTTCTTATAATTTTTAACTTTTCAACTATAGAAATGTGTTACCTATTCAAAAATGATTATTAAAAGACAGAGACCATTAAGAAGGAGTAGGCAGGACATGGTGTTCGGTTTGGGGTTGAGTGACAGTAAGGCCCAAAGATGACCATGATGTTTTGGGCCCCTGAAATTGCCATTTTCAGAGAGAAGTAGGTCAGAAAGGAAGTGGACTGGGAGAGGAATGCTGAGTCCAGTTTTTGATGTATAGATTTTGAATTGCAATAGGGAATCCACAAGTTGAGAATCGTTAATCTGAAAATCTGAAATCCAAAATTTTCCAAAATCTAAAACTTTTTGAATGCTGATGTGACGCTTAAAGGAAATGCTCATTGGAACATTTTGGATTTCAGATTTTCAGATTTCAGAGATGTTCGACTGGTTATCTGCAAATAATCCAAAAATCTCCCCCAATCCAGAACAGAATCTGAAATCTGAAACACTTCTGGTCTCAAGCATTTTGAATAAGTGATACTCAACCTGTAATACATTTTCACTTGTGCTGGAAATTTGGGACCAGAACTTGGAAGGAGAGAAGGAAAGGCATAAGCATGGAGGAATGAGACCAGAACTAAAGAGGAGAAATGGTAAATTATAAGCATAGAAGCCAAGGTTGAAGTAATAGGAGTTGATAAAACTTCCAAGAGGGAAGGAGAGAAGTGGAAGAAACAGAAAGACTTGGAAAAGGGACACATTAATGGTAGAGAACAAAGGACCTTGATAAAGAGTTAGCAAAGAATCAATTACAGAAGGTTTATAAAGGAGAAGCAGGTTGGTGCAGTGCCTTGGGAGCCAAACAGGTAAGGGTGTCTGATGCTGCAGTGAAATGCGGACTGAAAAACTGCAGTTGTATTCATTTATTAGGATGTTTTTGAGGGGACCTCAGAAAAACAGTTTCCCCATAATGGTTGGAGGAGAAGCCAGATCCCAGGGATGAAGGGAAGCAATAAGGACCAGAGGCTAGTGAAGATGATTTTACAAGAGAAGGAGATGCAGGAAGATTTTAGGCAAAGAGGAAGGAGCCAGTTAGAAGAGAGGGTTTAAAGATGTTTTTAATGGAGTAATTGATGGAATGGGATTCACAAGAGAATGTGAGGCTTTTGCAAAGCACAGTGTATAAAAGTTGGTTGGCTTGTTAAACAGAACAAGTGACACTAGAAGTGGACATCTATGGCCCACTGCCCTGGTGACGATCCTAATGAGCCTAGTGAGATGATCCAGCAGCTGAGAAAGGGCAGTCGGAGATCACCAGGGTAGTTTGGTTAACTAGTGGTGAACTGTTTTCAAGTGTTCAGGAAGGAAAATATGGTAACGTGGACAAGCAGTTTTCTGAAATTCTGCTTATTAATGAAACAGTAATTTAGTCAGCCTATTATTACTGGGAATCTTCCAGGTATTGGGGCTCTGTTACAAATGTTGCAAAATCCAGAAAAAGAAGCCTAAGTCATGCTTTCTTTGTCTAGTTGGTTAAAATAAAGACACAAAAACTGGTACAGAAACAACAGGGAATGATAAAAACCGGGTAATCTGACCCACAAGAAGCCTGATACCTACCTGAAGTGAGTCTGCATTTGAGAAGGCAAGCCTTTTACAAAGATTCTGTAAACAGTGCTATGAAAAATGTTCAAAATAAGTGCAAATATAGTAAATTACTCAAGAGAAATGGACCTTGGTAATAATAATAATAATACTAATAATGGCTAATAATATCTTCAAACTCACTTCATTCAGGTACTATTTAATCCTTTTTTTATATTAAATTAATCCTTGCGACAACTCTACAAGATATATTTTCATTACCATTTTGTAGGTGAATAAACAGGCACAGATAGATTAAGTAACTTTTTCAGGTCATAAGGATGTTCAAGTCATAATGACTAAACAAGGATTTGTACCTGGGAAGTCTGGCTCTAGACCCTGCTCTTTTAATTACCGTGCCACAGTAACTGCTTAAATATAGATGATGATCAAAGGTGACTGCTTCCTGGTGACAATAACAACCTCCAAAGATTGGGTAGCTCTGAGCAGATTTTCTCTGGCCTGAGTCAGTGTAGCAGAATCGATGATAGAATCCCAACCCAAACTAAAGCAAAATGATTGATATGTTTGTTGGACAGTCTTTGGACTAATTTTGCCATCTCATCAATATTTCCTTGTAATTTCTGAATCTTGGGCTCCAGAAGTAGGCCTTGCTGCCCCTCTGCCTTGTACCTTGAAAACTGCTGCACTGTCATTGCAGGTAGAAGGGTGGTATCCTTGGCTTGGGAGGGCAGATACAGAAAAGTGACTTGGTTTATGAAGCATCTTTCATAGATATATACAATAATAAATCTTATATACAGAGTGTTCTTTTTACATGAAAGAGGACGTACTTAGACTAAATAAATGTAAATTCATTTCAAAGTGTTGCTGATACTAAATTCATAGTACTTTTGTCATTATGAATTTTTTCAAGTAGTATGTGCTATGAAAATAGTTATCACAAGTGGAGGAAGCCATGCGGTTTTTTTAAAATATAAAAAGAGCTCTTTCATACTTGAAAAGGTTGGAAAACATTTGTCTAGAGCAGTGGTCTCCAAACTCAAGAGACAGCTCCCTTATCACTAAAAGAAACTTAAGCAAACAATCAATTACTTTTTATATGTGTATTTTAAATAGATTGTGTACAACAGTATTGATGTGTTATGTAATATTATAAATAGTAATAAAAATAGAAAAAGGCTTCAGATAAAAAAAAAAATAGAGAAGATTTGATTTCCCCCTCACACTCTTACGGCATCTTGCATACCCGTAGAGTTCATGCACTCCACTTTGGAGATCAGAGTGGATTCTGGGAAGGTGAAAGAAGTTTTTTCCCTTTAGGGCTTAAAATATAATAAATTGTTTTAAATCAAGAGCCTCGTTCAGTTTGCTTAAGCCCCATGTGGCTGCTCAGCTTTTCCATCATAAGGCCCACAATGTGGGGCCTAGTCGTGTGAAAGCGAGGAACTGTATGATTAATTAGCTGCTGAGCGGAGAGGAAAATTCTTCCTCCTGGGAATTGCACAACCAGCATGGGATACTTTGCAGGGAGGGTGCAAGCTTTCAAAGCCTCAGGGACTGCCTCAGAACAACTTTCTTGAGTGGTAGTTGTTTTATTTGACATTCACAAGCCCAGAAGGAGTGTCTGCTGATTTGGGGTGGTTTTTAGTAGCTCCTGCAGTTTCACCTTTCTTCTTCCTAAGGACCCAGGGAACTGTCTGAGTTTGGTTTTTATAGTCCTTAATGACACACTCCTAACGGCCCACCTACTTGTGGAAAATGACCTGCTTGATCAAAACACTTTCTCAGTTTTCTACTTTATTTTCTTGGTCTAAAGTAGCAATCTCAGCTTCCAGTATCCGAAGCAGAGTTTTCTGTGAGCTAACGAGTGATGCTGCCTTCTTCCTCCAGACCTGTGAAGACTCCCTGTTACATAACAGATCTAATTCCCCCTCCTCATCTGGGCATCTGCTATGGTTCGAGCATGTCCACTCCAAAGTTCAGGTGTTGCCACTGTGATAGCATCAAGAGGTGGGGCCTTTCAGAGGTGATTAGGCTATGAGGGCCCCTCCCTCATGAATGGGATTAAGGCCCTTATAAAAGAGGCTTTTTGTGGTGTTTGGTTCCTTTTCTCTTCCACTTTTCATCATATGTGGACGCAGCAAGAGGTCCCTCACAAGAAGCTGGTGTCTTCATCTTAGACTTTTCAGCCTCCAGAACTGTGAGAAATTTCTCTTCTTTATAAATTACCTGGTCTCAGGTATTCTGTTACAGCACCACATGCAAATTAAGACATCGTCCAAGATTTTTTACATATTCAATGCATAGCGTATACGTTTTTCTTTTTTTTTGAGACGGAATCTCACTCTGTTGTCTAGGCTGGAGTGCAGTAGTGCGATCTCAGCTCACTGCAAGCTCTGCCTCCAAGGTTCACGCCATTCTCCTGCCTCAACCTCCAGAGTAGCTGGGACTACAGGCGCCCGCCACCACGCCCAGCTAATTTTTTGTATTTTTTTTTTTAGTAGAGACAGGGTTTCACTGTGTTAGCCAGGATGGTCTCGATCCCCTGACCTCGTGATCCGCCCGCTTGGCCTCCCAAAGTGCTGGGATTACAGGCGTGAGCCACCGCGCCTGGGCTGCTTATACGTTTTTCAATTCAGAGTTTCCCTTCAGTCATCTTTCTACCTTCCCTAACCATCCTGTATCCACCCAACCTCATCCCCCAGTGCAGCACACATACATACACACACTTGCTTATTCTGTCTTCAAGGCCTCAAGCTATTTAATCCAAGGGGAAATCCCTCCTTGTATCAGTCAAAATCCTATCCACTCTTGAAAACCAAGATGAATCCTACTTCTTCTATAAAGATTTTACTAACTATGTGTTTCTCCAAGTGTTGTCCTCAGACAACCTTGCATTATTACCAAGATTAGTTCTTACAAGTGAGAATCCTTGGTTACCACCTGAAACATGGTTGCTTGTTTTAAGTGTGTATTCTTGGTTCTTATCCCAGAACTTGTGAGCTGTAACTATTGGAAGTGTGGGACAGGAATCTGCATTTTAATAGGGTGCTTATAATGCACAGTGCAATTTGAAGGCCACTCTTAGGACACAGCCCTCTCTTTCACCAGAGTCCATTTTTCTCTTTAGGTGAAACCTATAGAACAGATATTTGAGTATTCTTCAGAGACTTCTTGTCTCTGGATCACTTTTATTTATTTTTATTTTTGCAGTTTTTAATGAAAGGTGTATATAGGGATACTTTCCCCCTACATCTTCTCAAATGTTTCTTCCTCATATCTACTGTTTTTCTTTCCTACTAGGTGAGATTTGGCTTTCTGCTCAAGGATCTTTTTCTGTTCTTTTCCAGGTTTAGCCAAGTGATAGCTGCCTTGTTGGGGTCAATGCCCACATGGATAGTTGTGCCGTCAGCTGGAGTGCAGTGGTGCGATCTCAGCTCACTGCAACCTCCGCCTCCCGGGTTCAAGTGATTCCCCTGCCTCAGCCTCTCTAGTAGCTGGGACTTCAGGTGCACACCACCACACCCAACTAATTTTTGTATTTTTAGTAGAGATGGGGTTTCACCATGTTGGCCAGGATAGTCTCAATCTCCTGACCTTGTGATTCGCCCACCTTGGCCTCCCAAAGTGCTGGGATTACAGGCGTGAGCCACCACGCCCAGCCAGATGCCATATTTCTTCTGGTAAACCTGGATTACTTTGCCAGTTTGCTGACCTTTATAGTGTCCTTGCACAATCTGAAGTCCATCATCCTATTTGGGGGGCATGGATCAAGCATTGTACTTTTGTCTCAGCTCTTTGGAAAGAGGGGAAGACGTAATCTAGTGAATTTGGGAAGGTGCATTTGAAATGCTTTTTTATGGTTCTTGCTTTGGTCAGAAGTCACAAAAGAACTGAACTTTATTTTGACCACTGCTGCTTATACAGTGGTTGCAAAAGGGAAAAGGGACCTGGGTCACCCTTAGAACTCTCCCAGGGAAGACCATGTTCCCTTTCATTGCTGTAACTCATTCAGGAGGTGCACTTAGAACACGTGAGAGCTGCAGGTATCAAAGACAAACTTTTATATTTATCCTTATTGCCATTGACTTGCACCCATTCTGTGAAACTAGGCTTCAGGAGCCAAAGGCAGCTTGCTGAGTAGGACTGGAGCTGGTGGTGTGAAGTGAGGATTAGGGGCACAGTGGCCTACTTGGCAAGGGTGAATATGTTTACCAGCCCCTAGGTACCTGCAGAGAGAGGGCTGAAGGTGAACCCTACCTGTTGTTTTCAGTCTTCCCAAGTCTACCTCTGTTGACTGGACAAATAGCAGCTCGTGTAAGTGCCCAGGAACACCAGCAAAAAACAAAGGGAAAATAAGATGTGGCTGGAAAGGGGGCTGCTCTTTCACCCTTCATGCAATGCATATTTGAGGGGAACCTGGTGCTAAATCATTAGAGAACCTGCTTCTGGGTTGGGGTTTTGTATGTAGCAGAGCAGCTCCCTCACTGCAGTCTATGGAAAGTCAGCCCTGGACACAAGGTTTGTATTTTTAAATCTTTAAAAAGAAAAGAAAAGAAAAAGCAAGGGGAAAAACCCCACCAGTTCTGTCTAGCTGGGGTCTGGCCTTGCCTTTGTCTTCTTAGTTTGGGGCCTCACTGCATTTAGCAATTGCATTCTTTTTATGTGTGTTGTGTGACCAGTTAGTATCACCAGATTCATCTTAGATTGAAAAAAAAAAATCCCCAGATAGAAGTAATTGCATTCATAAGCCCTTGTATTTATACAATGCCTTTTCCAGAACACTCAATGCGCAGCATTCTATGGCATAACCTAATTTGTTCCTGGACTATCTCCATGTGTTTGGTAAGGGGCAGCTTCTATAATTATTATTGTTGTTCAACAGTTGGAGGATGGAGAAGCTTTGTGGGTTGAAAAGGTCACATGGCATTAGTAGTAGAATCAGGAATAGGATACTCACCTTCCATTCCTGTCTCTGTCTTGAGTTCCAACCTGAGGTATGAAGACTAATGTTGAGAGAGCTGAATAAGAACCACTTGTGGTGCAGATTGAAATGAGAGATTCCTGGACCCCAGTTCTCTAGAGATTCCCCACTCAGTAGGTCTCAAGTGGGGCCCAGGAATCTGTATTCTTTACAAGCATTTCCAATAATTCTGATTCACAGCCAGATTTAGGAACCAATGCTATAGACCATACGACAACAGCACTGCCCACTTTATCCCCTCCCAGGAATGTTTTTGACTGAAGCATGCCTTTTTAATGTCTGTCTTCTTGCTACCCACCCTCTAACTCCCCCAGGCCTCCCAGTTCAGGCCAAGAAACATGCTGCATCAGCCAAGAATACACTGTTGACCTGGAAGGCAAATATGACCTCAGATAAGGAGAAAGAGGAAATCCTGGAAGCTCTGGTCAAGCTGTACTACACTCTGGGCGTGGCCTGGCTCCTGCAGAACCGATATCCTTCCATTCCTAGCTGTGTTTAGTGTTCAGGGCCACAGGCCACACATGCCAGATGGGTCATCTCATACAGGAGGGTGGGAGATGGAACCAAGGCCTTGTAGATCTGTCCAACATCAAGGCCCTCCACAAGTCTCTCCTCTCCATCTAGAAGGGTGTGTATTCTCTTCATGTGTCTACTCATATAAGCTCTGAGTTGAGCCACGGAAGAGATTTCACTAGTGACATATCACCTAACCAGTCGAAGGTTTTCTGAGTCTGTTCTGCTCTTCACTGAGCACCCAAGAAAATCAGTATTAGCAATGAGGATGAGGGTGGTGGTGGTGGTGGTGTAGTGATGGAGAGAATGGGTGATAAATTAAAGCACAATTTGGCAAACTAGGCTGCACATTGTAATCCCCTGGGGAGCTTTTAAGAATTTCTGCTGTCTGTTCCTGCCCCAAAGATTTTGACTGAGAAGCTCTGAGGTACATCTGTTCATTGAAATTTTTAAAAGCCCTCCAGAGATTGTAATTTGCAGCCCAAAACCACTGATTTAACTGATTCTCGATGATTTTAGTTTTTTGAAATGCTCTTGTGGATACTGCCCATGAGGCTGGAGGCCAAGCAAAATAGACAAAACAAGTAGTTCTGCAAAACCCCAGAGGGGGACTGTTATATGTGCCTTTCCTTAGAACTGGGAATTCTGACAGCCTTTTGTACCATCTCCACTGGAAAGATGTTAAGGGCATTTGATGTTCACGAATCATCATGAGCACTCTTTGAGCCCATGTGTCCCCAGTCTCCTCCCTACACATCCCCCTCTCTACTTTTTTGGTCCTAATGTTCAACTTGCAAAATCTGATATGTGGCCTTCCTCTGTTATACCCTTAGCAGGGGGCTATTGAAAATGTGGGAAATAGAAGAATGTTTGGGAATTAAGGGGATTTTTGCTTTTCTGCTGTTTGCCTCTGGCCCAAAACCTGCTTTGCTTGGACTTTCTAAATGACCCAGAAAGTTCCTTTCAGCGTAATTAGTTCCTCTCTTTTACCATTCACAGGAACAGGCTTGGGAAAAATGAATAACTATTGTCACGCAGTAGATGCCTCTAAAGGAAATCGAGTGTAATTTACAGTTTCCATTCACTCCTGCAAACACTGCCTACCTACTCTAGTCTTGGATTCAGGCAACCACCACAGGAAACCCAAGCCCCTGTTCCTTTTCTAAAGAATTCTTGCTTCTTGACAATATAATACATGGAAAAGAAAGAACACAGTTAAGTACCCATTTTTAATATTGCTTCACTTTTCCAAGAGCCCCTTTTGTTTCCTTATCACCTGCTGTCCCTGTGCAGTGGATGTTAGTTTGAGTGCTTGGCATTTTCTTTGACTATTTCACTGGCAGAGAAGCCTATTTCAACCTGAAGAAGGCAGAGAGAAACATGAAGGAGCTGAAAGAATTATATAAAGGAGGTGTTTGTGAATTACAAGTCTCTGAGAACGACCTAACACTTGCTTTGGGCAGGTAAGATCTGGGCTTGGAGAAGCTGAGGCTTTTATGAATGAGACTTGGAATTACATGATATAAGGGAGAAAAATATTTAGAGTAAAAAAACCCAGAAACTCAAATGATAATAAAAGAGGCTCATATTTACCAAACGCATACACTGGGCATTTTGTGTACTGCCCCATTTAATAATCCTCACAACAGCCATTGAGGTAGTTGGTATGATTATTATTTTATTAAAGGGGGGTGATCAAGGAGACTGAAGCTGAGGTTAAACAAATTGTCCAAGATAACATAGCTTGTAAATATTGGATCTGTGATCTGAACTCACTCTTAGTCTTCCTTATACTTGCCTCTGACACCCACTCTAATATTGTATTTTTCTCTGAATTGCCACCTATTTTTGTCATTACATGTGACATTTTAGATGAAGGAACACTTAATGAAGACAATTAACTGGAAGCTGTGAAAGCCATGCACAGCATGTACATTTTTAAGGAAAGTTCTGTTCCATATGAAAACAAAGTTCATGGAATTTGTTTAAGCCGGAACAAGATTTAACTGTCTTGCTGTTGACTTAGGGATCCTCTGAGAATCAGAATAGAAATAAATGTGGGCCCATCAGATTATTAGAAGAAAAAGAATAAAGAGTTTACTGTTCCCTAGATTTTTCAAATATCTTTACATCCTTGAAAGCAATCTGTTTCCAAAACTGTAAGCACTTGGCACAGTAGGGTATATGACTGAATAGTAAGTAAATGAAATACATGCGTCATGTCTGCCTCCTCTAAACAACCATGAATCTAGAAGTCAAATGGGAAATGGGGAGATGTTGGAATGTCCAGAACTAAATCAAACTATTGACTTAAGTCCACAGGGCAATAAATTACAGTCTGGTGAATGTCTACTCCTGTCACATAGGGCCTAAAGTTTTTCTGCCTCATGTGAAAGATAGCCTTATTCTTTTTTCAGAAAAACTCTGGTGCTCATTGTATTCATCCATTCTCCAGTATTTATTGAATACCTTTTTATGCATGTCCTATTCTAAGTGTTAGAGTGCCTACTAAGTATAACTACATACTAGACACTGTTCTAAGTGCTTTACATAATTTATTTCACTTAGTCCTCATGACAGCCAATGAGGGTAGGTATTTCTATTATTTTCATTTAGATAGCTTTTCACTCTGCCACTGAGGCTGGAGTGCAGGGTGAAATCAGAACTCACTGAAACCTCGAACTCCTGGGCTCAGTCTCCTCAGTAGCTGAGACCACAGGCAAGACACCACCACACCTGGCTTACACATATATTTTTAACTCAACTTAGGAATACAAATATTGGAGTGAGGAGGAAGGAATATTGATTGTATATCTACTATATGTTAGGTGATTTTACACTTAATATTATTCTTCACAACAAATTTGCAGTATGAACTCAATTGTTTTATTTAGAAGGAAATGTAGGCTTGTAGAGTTTGAGAAAGCTCATAATTACCAGAACCAGCTTTGAACTACCCATGCTCTCATTTTTGCCTTGCTGTCTCTGGAAAGATAAACCTCAATGAGATATTGTTTTATCCTCATTTAAAAAAATTATATTCCCAACTTTGTTGTGGAAAATTTTGAAAATACAGACAGGTATGAAGAACAAATAAGCCGATTGTGATACCACCACACAGACATAACTGCTGTGAACATTTTGAGCAGATATATATGGATATCGATAACTATATCTCTATGTGGATCACATTCTAAGTGCAGCTTTATATCTTTTTCCTTTTAGCACATTTTTAATATCTTCCCATATCTGTCTAAAAAGAAAACATGACTTTTAATGTCTCTGAGGTATTTTATTGTATGATATGCTATAATTTATTTAATCACTCTCTTGGGGGAATATTTACATCTTTTTTTCTATCCTCACTCATTTTTAACTGAGGAGGAATTGGCCAAATTAAATGGAACAAAACAAAGCAAAAACTTTCTTTGGCCTGAAAGAGAGGGAATCAGAGGTAATAAAATTTTATTTTGATTTTAGAAAGTCTATGTTTATGGATAAATTATCCCATCTTGTGAATTCCTGGAAGCCATTTTTCCATTTGCTTTTTTAAAAAAATTAGACAACAGCACGACATAGTAATGGGTTTAATGAGTGGTCGTCAATGAAATCTGATGGGTAAAATGCAGGTTAATTGGAGTTTATTTACAGCAAGGCTGGATTTTTGAGCCAGCTACCAAGATGATGGGCCTGTGAACGCCAAATTCTTTAATTCTTGGAATCAGTTCCTTTTGTGTCTGCAAAGTAAGTGGCCTCTCTGTGACTTTCTATTTTCATCCCTTTTCTTGCAGAGCCTCCTTGGCCATCCACAGACTGAACCTAGCTCTGGCATACTTTGAAAAGGCAATTGGTGATGTTATTGCTGCCAAGGGTGATAGTACGTCAGATCTGATCAGCCTGTATGAGGAAGCTGCTCAGATAGAGCAGCTGAGGAGGAACCACAACCAGGCCATCCAGTACTTGCAGCAGGTCAGTGGGTTGGCCAGGGCCCAGGCTGTGTTGCCTTGTTTGGCCCCAGGCCTGCTTCTCAGGGCCAGGGAAGCATGGGCTTCTCAGAAGAACAAGGGCTGGAATTGATTCTATTTTAACCCTGACTTTCCTCCAGATCCACCTAAGAGCCCTTGATCAAACCTTAAATGACCAGGCCAGAGAACACTGACTCAGGTGGGCGAATGTGCTGTGTCATTGGCTGTGCAGACAGCACTTCCCCCTCCCCCTCTCATCTCTGTTGGTGCTGTAAAAAAGAAGCAAAATGTGAGTCTACTCCAAGGGAAAAAGATACAGGGACAACCGAACTTAAATCTTCAGCAAAAACAAAAGGCCTTTTTAAATGAAAAATCATGGTATTTTAGGGTAATGCTGTCATTTGTACTTTAAACTAGTCTAGCTGATTATATTTCCAAACCTAAGGTTAAACTAACAAAAGAGTGTTTCACTTGGAGGTAACTAACTTGACAAATGCCCAGGGGAAAACAAAACAAAACAAAACACAGGAAGGAATTTTGAGTCTATTATATTAGGGTACTTTTATGTATCATGTACTCGAAGCTGCTAAATTCGCCTTTTCTCTCTCCAAAGGAGAATGCTGCCTGTGGCTTCAAGTATCTCCCACAGTGACAAACATCAAAATACTGGATATCCTGTATCATAGAAAAGGTGCAATGCAATCTAACAGTATACATGAAAACAGACTCTGAAGAAAAGGCATTGCAAACAGTCTGACAGTCCACGATTATAAACATCACACAGTGGAGAGATGTCAGAGAATGCTGCTGTGAAGGCAGGGAGTCCACTGCTTACAGAGAAAGCCAGTCTGGTTTTTGTGTTCAAGACTTTCTTAAAGCAGTGGTTAGATCAGAATGAATAAAACAATAAATAGCAGTGTTTCCCAAAAGCACCAAAAGATAAGAGTTAAAATTTATGGAATGCTTTTTCTAAGTGCCCTAGAGGATATATCGATTCATTTAATCTGTACAGTAGCTCTATGAAGTAGGTACCATTATTATTTTATCTCATTTTAAGGATGAGAAAACTGAAGCACAAAGAGTTATAGCTAACTCAGCTGACATTGTATAGCTAACAAATAGTAAAGCAGGGATTTGAACTCCAAATCTGACCCTACAGCCTGTACTCATAACAACTCTGCTCTGTGTCTTGGCTCCAAAGTCTTCTCTGATAATCCCTCAGCTCTTTGAAACACCTCACAGTATTTGGCCTGTGAAATATTAAGCACAGGTGATTCTTTTGTGGCTGGTGGGTGTGGACTCAATGTTTTTCTCTTTCTCTTTTCTAAGTGTTACTCCTTCCATTTTAGCACAAATAATATAAAATCTAACACTTTTTTAGTGCTTACTATATGCTGGGTGGTGTTCTAACCACTTTACATATATTAAGCATTAATTTAGTTAATATTTACAACAACTTTTTGTAACAAATACTATTCTCATTATCCCTGATTTACATTTACAAGACTGCCTTCAAGACTGGAGTTCAGTCGTGAGACTGAGCTAAGGTTATGACTTTGTTTTTGCTATGCAATCCAATAAAAATTATACTAGCTAACATTTATTGAGAACTTACCATGTGATGAGTACCGTGTCCTGTGCTTTGCATATACCATCTCACTTAATCCTTCCCAAACCCTAATCAGTGGGAATTATATATTCCTTCTACGCATGAAGGTGAAATTACTTGCACAAGACTCACAGCTAGGAAGTGGCAGAGCTGGGACTCAAACTCACCTCTCATCTAAATCCACAGTGAATACTGTCATTGGGTGCTTACCTTGTCATGATTTTCTTTATTCCAGGCTCATTCTGTCTGTGTTTCTTTGTTCACTGAAGTCAGCCCCAAAACTGCAGAAACGAGTGCGTTACTGGCCAAAGCTTATGCCGTGTCTGGAGAGGCCCAGCACAGGGGTAGGTAAAAGAGGTAGCCTTGAAGTTATTTCCCAGTCACATGAGGGAAGCACATTGGCAAACAGTCTATCTAAAATTCTAATTAGCTATTTATTCCTGTAATGGAAAGATTAGATGGATCACAGTCTCATACAAAATCAATTACACATTAATTTAAACCTGATAATATACCCCTACATTTGTTGGAATATCAGTAACAAATAAATCATCTGATTTCTATATGCTTTATTTATTTTGAATCTCAGCGAGATTCACCTTCTTAACTAGTAGATATCACACATACTGTGAATGTGGCCTGTGCAGTATCGGTTGATGAGGACATCCAGTGATAAATGGGTAAAGCTTTACCTCCTCCACTTTCAGTCTCCTTGACTCTTTTCCTCTGGCTGACAAGAGAGAATGTTTGTTAGCAGAATTTTCTTGACCCATATTCAATAGTTAGATACTGGGGGTTACAGAGAAAGCCAACTGATTAATTTATGCTTCAACAATAGTTCTTTGTCTGGCAAGGTCATCTTTTTGAAAGTGGGTGGCTTTGGGAGAGACACAAATGAACCAGTGAGGGAGGACAGTGTATCATTCTCTGCTGGCTTGATCAGATTAATGGACACTGATGGATTCAGTGGCCTGTCAGGAGGAATTTAGGCTTCATGAAGATATAATTTGATCATTTTAAAACTGTCTATTTTCTTTGCTTATAAAAGTAACCTATTTGTGTATGTTATTTTCCAGTTAGAGAGAGGGACAGAATTATAGAGAAAGCTTTCCATCCTAGTTTTTTCAATGCTTGTATTCCCCATGTCATTAAATAAACATTTTTTTTCAGTTTGCAAAAGTTTTGATCTTTTAATTATTTTTTAAGCATAAACATCCATTGAAGACTTCCTGATTCTTTGCTTTTCAGCTAATCATCTTTCTCCTTTTAAGATTTCCTCGTCTATATTCACAGTATACATTCTCCATATACACTTGAACTTTTTAAGAGTAGTCTTTGTGGTTATAAGAAATTTAGTCTGTAAATATGTACAAATTTTGGCTTTTTTTTTAAGTGAGAAAAAACAAATGTTTATGTTTATAGAGTTGAGAGATTTCAAGTCCACCTCATTCTTTTCTTATATACTAATTTTTAACTTTAAAAATGTAGATTTTTATATTATATCATTCACTAAATTCCAGGTGGATTAACATTTTATGCATCAAAACTAAAAATGTAAATTAACGAGAAGAAAATACAGTACTGGAAAACAAATACTAAAATTAAAAATTGGAGGAAAGAACTTTTCTAAGCACACAAAGACATACTATAAAAGAAGAGTTTGATAGATTTCATTACAAAAAGGTCTAAAGTTTCTATCTGTCACAAAGTACCATAAATAAAAGTAAAAACAATGTAGTCAGGATGAACAGATAACCTGGATAGACCCATAACTATTTCTTTTTAATAAATTTGTAGTTAATCTTTTAAGAAAGAAATCTCCAGGCCCAGATGATTTCACTGGAGAATTCTATCTAGCATCTAAAGAAGGAATAACACCAATTCTACATAATCTGTCTCAGAAAACAGAAGAGGAGAAAACACTTTCTAATTTTATGAGGCCAGTATTACCCTGATATCAAAACTGGGCAAAGACATTACAAGAAAAAAGACGACTACAGTTCAAGACCTTTCATGTGTGTAGATGAAAAAAGCAACAAAATATATAGCAATATATAAATAACATACCATGATCAAATGAGATCCAGTGTGTTTAGGGTGGTATGGTCACAGACCACCGTGATCAAGTGAGGTTTTTTTCTTGAGGATGTCACACTGGTTTAATATTCAAATCTCAGTCAGTGTACCTCTACCATATTAACAGTCCAATCATGGAAAGCTCATGATTTTATCAGTTGTTGCAGAAAAAGCATGTGACAATATTCAACATCCTTTCATGAGGGAAGGAACTTCTTCAATCTGATAAAAGGCATATACAAAAAACCCTGCAGCTGATTTCATGCTTAGTGGTGAAAGACTGAGTACATTACCCCTTAAGATCAAGAACAAGGCAAGGATGTTCACTCTCACTGCTCCTATTCAGCAGAGTACTAGAAGTCCAGCAAATGCAAGAAGGCAAGAAAAATAAAATGGTCCCTATTTGCAGTCAAAATGATTGTCTCTGTAGAAAATGCCAAATAATCTACAAAAATCCTAGAACTAACATGTTTAAGTGTAGCAAGGTCACAGGATACAAGGTCAATGCACAAAACTTAATTGTATTTCTATATAGTAGCAACGAACAACTGGAAACAAAAATTTTAAAAAAATCACAATAGCCCCATCCCTGCAAATGAAATATTTAGGTATAAATCTATCAAAATATGTACAGTATTTATGTGCTGAAAACTACAAAACTGATGAAAGAAATTAAATATGACCTAAATAAATGCACATACTATGTATGGATTGGAAGACAATATAGTAAAGATATCAGCCTTCCAAGATTGATCTGCAGATTTAACATAATTATAATCAAAATCCCAACAGAAGCATTTGTAAATATAGACAAGCTGACTAAAATTTGTGTGAAAAAGCAAAGAAATTAGGATAGCTAAAATTGTTTTGGAAAAGCATACAGTTGGAGGAATCATAGTACTTGATTTTAAGATTTACTATAAAGCAGTAATCAAGACAATGTGATATATTGGTGAAGGGACAGAAACCAATAACATATCTCTCTATAATCAGACACCAATAATATCTCTAACAGAGATAGAATTAGTGGAACACAATGGAGTACAGAAATAGACCCGTATAATTATGGCCAATTAATTTTTGATAAATGTGCAAAAGTAATTCAGTATGGAAAGGATAGTCTTTAAAACAAATGATACTGCAACAACTGGATACTACATGCCAAAAAAAAAATTGGACTCTTACTCATGCCATACACAGACATTAATAATGGATCATTGTCCTAAATATAAGAGCTAAAATTTATATTTACATAGAAAAAAATAGGCTTTAAAAAAGTACCAAGGCCTGGATAAAAAATAAATACAGAGGCCAAGGTGAGAAGATCACTTGAAGCCAGGAATTTTATACTGGCTTGGGCAACATAGTGAGACCCCATCTCTACCAAAAAAAAAAGCTGGGTGTGGTAGCATGTGCCTATAGTCCTAGCTACTCAGGAGGCTGAAATGGGAGGATTGCTTGAGTTAAGGGTTCCAGTCTGCAGAGAGCTATAAGCGTGCCACTGCACTCCAGACTGGGTAACACGGTAAGACGCTGTCTCTAAAAATAATAAGGCTAAAATTCATGTGGAAAATAAGTTAAAATCATACTAGTAATTTAAAAAATAAAAGCAAAGTTACTCTTTTTGTCTAACAAATTGTCAAAATTTAAAAAAATGATAATACCAGGATTGATGAGATTTGATAAAAACTCTGGAGAGCAATTTGGCAGGATGTCACACATTTTAAAGCAGTATGTATCTTTAAAAATGCAAGATCAAAATTTCACCCATCCTATGTGAAAATTTTAAAAATTTAAAAATATATAGCAGTTGGCAAATTCATAACTAGTAGGAGTGAGTGTAAATTGATGTTAAATTTGGAGTCTAATTTGATAATATCTAGTAAAATTTAAAAGGAAACATGAATAAAGGTGTTCACTGTGTCACTGGTTGTAATTGTAAAAAATAACCCAAATATGTATCGATAAGTAAAAGGAAAATTTGGTGTATTCACTACATGGAATTTTGTAGTTGTTAAAAGAACCGGACTTGGGCTGGGCGGAGTGGCTCATGCCTGTAATCCCAGCACTTTGAGAGGCCGAGGCAGGTGTTTCGCCTGAGGTCAGGAGTTTGAGACCAGCCTGGCCAACATGGTGAAACCCCATTTCTACTAAAAGTACAAAAATTAGCCGGGCTTGGTGGCACGCGCCTGTAATCCCAGCTACTCAGGAGACTGAGACAGGAGACTTGCTTGAGCCCAGGAGGTGGAAGTTGCAGTGAGCCGAGATCACGCCATTGCACTCCAGCTTGGGTGACAGAGGGAGACTCCATCTCAAGAAAAAAAAAAAAAAGGACCGGACTATATCTATAGATATCAAGGTTAATTTTTTAAAAGTATTAAGGAAAAACAGTTGCATTTTTAGGACACACACAATAATACTATTATTTATAGTTACATTTAGGTAAACATTAAACTACAAAGTAAGATTTCATTAAAATGTAAACAGAATATGACTTTGTGAAGAGGTCTGTAAATCATATCCACACATACGTGCAGTCATACAAACTGTATAAAATGGTCATAACTATTTGATACAGCTGGAAGTAGATAAAGAGAACAAATTGCAAAGCATTTATTTTGAAAAAACTGCTGGAGCTTTGAGTAAAGAGAAAATCTGTGGCCCTCCTGCCTGGGGCTGCTTCCATCCACTGCCCCAGGTCGGTCCATGAGAATTGCAATGTTATCACCATGGGCTGCACAGGAGAACTGGCAGCTTTGCTGGCATTGGAGGCAGACTTAATATGATGAAAGGGATAAAAACCCACAGGTTTATCAGATAAAGGGGGCAAACTCTGGAGGAAATGAAAAAAGGAAAGCCTGCATGTTGACACTAGCCTGAAGTTGCTGTCCTGGTTGGTGTGAGTGGCATCAGAAATTTTAATGGGGAGACCACAGAAGGGCTAAATGAGCTCTCCCCACATCCCTGGATACCCACAAAACTACATACGTGTGTAGGGGATACTTGAAAGCCTAATAAAGAGTAACAACCAAAGAAGACTTGAAATGTGTGAGAGCTTGGAATGCATTTTTGTCTACATACAGAGCAGTTGACAGGATGGGCAACATATAGGCTGAAGGTATTTAAGCACAACCTCTGCCCAAATCAGTAGGTCAACACTAAGCTATGCAGACACAGGAGTGAACCCCAGAAATCCAGATTAAAAATAATAAGCACTAAAATTTGAGCAAAAACTTCTGGTTTCTGGTCTGGTATATAAGGAGTTTGGAAGTCATCACTTCATCCAAACAACAAGTAAAAAGCAAAATGAAATATTAACTCCTCTTAGATCTGTCATAGAGAACTGAGGTCACATGGCAAACCAGTGCCCCACAAATTGGAAAGACAGCAAAATAAAGAGAATCACAATATACCAAAGTAGAAATCTATCTCCACAGGAACCAGTACCACAGACTTGACTTAAAGAAATGTTAAAAAAAAGTTCTTCAGAGAAAAGGAAAATGATACAGAAATTCATAGGCACATAAGGAAACGAAGTGCACTGGAGAAGAAATGTGATCATAAAATAAAAAACTCATTTTTCCTATTCTTAATCTAACAAATAACAGTTTGTTCAAATTAGGAGCAGAAGGCAGGGATTAGGATTATTTTGTTACTATAAGGTACTATATAGTGTTATTTGTAAGTGAACTTGGAATGATTGTAAATGTATATTGAAAACTCCAGGGCAACCACTAAAAAGAGTTAAAAAAAAAAAGTGTAACTGATATGCTAAAAAGAGAAACTGGAATATATGAAATGCTCAATTTAACAACAAAAGGAGCTAGGTGCAGTGGCTCGTGCCTGTAACTCTAGCTACTCAGGAGGCAGAGGTGGGGAGATTGCTTGAGCCCAGGAGTTTGAGGCTGCTGTGAGTTATGATCACACCATTGCACTCCAGCCTAGGAGACAGAATGAAATCTTGTCTCTAAAAAAAAAAACAAAAATAAAATTTAAAAAGCAAAACCACAAAAGACAGGAAAAGAGTGAAAGACAAAAATAAGAGCAAAGAAAAAGGACCAACAAATAGAAAAGTAACAATATGGTAAATGTTAATCCAACTATATTAACAATTATTTTAAACATCAATGGTCTAAATAAACCAATGTAAAGAAAGATTTTCAGAGTGATCAAAACACAAGGCCCAACTGTATGTTGTCTACAGTAAATCCGCTTTAAATATAAAGACACACATAGATTAAAAGGAAATGGATGGAGACAGATACACTATGCTAACATTAATCAAAAGAATGCAAAAGTAGCCATATTAGTTTCAGCCAGAACAAACTTAGTGCAAGGAAAGTTATCAGGGATAAACAGGGGCATTACATATGATAAAGGGGTCAGTTCTTCAATAAGACATACAATCCTTAATGTGTGTGTGCTTAACAAGAGTTTCAAAATATTTGAGGCAAAAACTGATGGAACTGTAAGAAGAAATAGATGAATTCACTATTGTAGTTGTACTCTTCAACACCCCTTGTGTTAGTCAGGGTTCTCTAGAGGGACAGAACTAATAGGATAGATACATATATATAAAGGGGAGTTTATTAAGGAGTATTAAACTCACAGGATCACAAGGTCCCACAATAGGCCATCTGCAAGCTGAGGAGCAAGGAAGCCAGTCCAAGTCCCAAAGTCTGATGTTTGAGGGTAGGAAGCATCCAGCACAGGAGAAAAATGTAGGCTGGGAGGCTAAGCCAGTCCAATCTTTTCACATTCTCCTGCTTGCTTTTATTCTAGCCACAGTGGTGGCTGATTAGATTGTACCTACCCAGATTAAAGGTGGTTCTGCCTCTCCCAGCCCACTGACTCTAATGTTAATTTCCTTTGGCAACACCCTCACAGACACACCCAGGATCAATACTTTGCATCCTTCAGTCCAATCAAGACAGTCAATATTAACCATCACACTCTTGTATCAGAAGTGGACAGATACATAGGCAGAAAATCAGTAAGGACATAATCAAATTCAACAGCACCATCAATCAACTTAATACAATTGACATCTATTGACTACTCTATCCAAACGATAGCAGAATGCACATTCTTCCCAAGCTCACATGGAACATTCACCTTGATAGACCACATTCTGGGCGATAAAACACACCCTGACAAATTTAAAAGAATAGAAAATGTACAATGTCTGCTCTCAGACCACAATGGAATTAAACTAGAAATCAATAACAGAAAGATACCTGGAAAATCCCAAAATACTTGGAGATTAAACAACACATATCTAAATGTGTGGGATAAGAAGAAATCTCAAGAGAAACTTTAAAATGTTTTGAATTAAGATTTTTTTGAAAATGAAAACAATGTAAAAATTTGTGGGATGCAGCAAAAGTAGTGCTTAGAGGGGTATTTATAGCATATTATAAAAGAGATCTAAAATCAGTAATCTAAGTTTCTACCTTAGGAAGCTAGAAAAAGAAGAGCAAATTAATTCCAAAGTAAGAAGAAAAAAATAATAATAAAAATTACAGTAAAAATCAATGAAATTGAAAACAGGAAGTCAATGAAGAAAACAAAACCAAAAGTTGATTCTTTGAATAGATCAATGAAATTGATAAACCTCTAGGCAGGCTAAGGAAAAAAGACAGGACACAAATTACTATTATGAGAAATAAAACAGGAGACATCACTACAGAGCCAATGGACATTAATAGGACAATAAAGGAATATTATGAAAAACTGTAGGCTCACAAATTCAATAACCTAGATGAAATAGGTCAATCTCTCATGAAAGATACAATCTGCCAAAACTCACCTAAGAAAAACTAAGCCATTTGAATAGATCCATTTCTATTAAAGAAATTGAATCAATAATTAATAACCATCCCCTCTGGGGTTCACTAGTGAATTCTACCAAACATATAACAAATTCTTGACAATCTCTTCCAAAAGATAGAAGCAGAGTAGCTATTTTTAAGTCAATCTATGAAGCCAACATTACCCTAATTCCAAAATTAGACAAAGATATTAAAAGAAAACTATAGATCAACGAGAACACATGGACACAGGGAGGGGAACATCACACATCAGGGCCTGTCGGGGGCTGGGGGGCTGGGGGGCTGGGGGAGGGATAGCATTAGGAGAAACACCTAATGTAGATGATGGGTTGATGGGTGCAGCAAACCATCATGGCATGTGTATACCTAGTAACAAACCTGCACATTCTGCACATGTACCCCAGAATTTAAAGTATAATAAAAAAAATTATCAAGATTAAAAAAAAAGAAAACTGCAGATCAATACATCTCATGAACATAGAGGCAGAAATCCTTAACAAAACATTAGCAAGTTGAATCCATCAATGTATACAAAGAATTATACACTACAGCCAAATGGGATTTATCCCAGGTATGCAAGGCCAGCCCAGCATTTGAGAATCAATCAATGCATCACACCAACAGGCTAAAGAAGAAAAATCACATGATCATATAAATAGATGCAGAAAGAGCATTTGGGAGAATCCAACTCTCATTTATGATAAGAACTCTCAGCAAACTAGGAATACAGGGGGATTTCCTCAGCCTGATAAGTCACGTCTACAAAAAACCTGCAGCTAACACCATTATTCTTTTTTTTTTTTTGGCTCTCCTTTGACTATTATTCTTTTTCTTTCTTTCTTTCTTTCTTTCTTTTTTTTTTTTTTTTTTTTTTTTGAGACAGTTTAGCTTTTGTTGCTCAGGCTGGAGTACAACGGTGTGATCTCAGCTCACTGCAATCTCTGCTTTCTGAGTTCAAGTGATTCTCCTGCCTCAGCCTCCTGAGTAGCTGGGATTACAGGCGCCTGCCACCATGCCTGGCTAATTTTTGTATTTTTAGTAGAGATGGGGTTTTGCCACGTTGGCCAGGCTGGTCTCGAACTCCTGACTTCAGGTGATCCACCTCGGCCTCCCAAAGTGCTGGGATAACAGGTGTGATCCACTGTGCCCGGCCAACACCATTATTCTTAATGGTGAAAAACTAGAAGCTTTTCTAAGCCTGGGAACAAGGCAGTTTCCTCTCACCACTCCTTTTCAGCATCATAATGGAAGACCTAGCTAATGGAATAAGAGAAGAAAAGGAAATAAAAACTATACTATAATATTTGTGAAGGAAGAAATATAACTTTTTATTTGCAGATGACATTGTCTGATTAGAAAATTTGAAAGAATCAACAAAAATATCTGGAATTAATAAGTGATTATAGAAAAGATTCAGGATACTAGTTTAATATGCAGAAGTCAATACTTTCCTATATACCAGCAATGAATAAGTAAAATTTAAAATTTAAAACAATACTATTTACATTAGTACTCCAAGAAATGAAATAATTAGGTATAAATCTAGCAAAATATTTGTGAAATGTATGTGAGAAAAACAACAAAACTCTGATGCAAGAAATCAAAGAACTAGCCAGATATTGTGGTGTGTTCCTGTAGTCCTAGCTACTTGGGAGGCTGAGGTAGGAGAATTGCTTGAGATCACGAGTTTGAGACCAGCCTGGGCAACACAGTGAGACCCATCTCAAAAAGAAAAAAGTAGAAATCAAAGAACTAAAATAAACTAAGATCTCTTTATTTAATATCTATTCCATGTTCATGGATAAGAAGACTCAATAGTCAAGATGTCAGTTCTTCCAACCTGATTTATAGATTCAACTCAATTCCAATAATAATCTCAGCAAGTTATTTTTTGGATATTAGCAAATTGACTCTGAAGTTTACATGGAGAGGCCAGAATAACCAACAACATTGAAGAACAAAGTTGGAGGACTAACACTACCCAACTTCAAGACTTACTAAAAAACCACAGCAATCAAGACACTATAGATAAGAAATCATCCTACCCTAGTCACGGTGGCTATTATGAAAAAAACAAAAAAACAAAAAACAGATGTTGGTGAGGCTGCAGAGAAAAGGGAACTCTCATACACTGTTGGTGCAAATATAAATCAGTACAACCTCTATGGAAAACAATATGGATATTTCTCAAACAACTAAAAATAGAATGACCATTTGATCCAGGAATCCCACTATTAGGCATCTACCCAAAAGAAAAGAAAGGTATATATCAAAAAGATTCCTGCACTTGTATGTTTATTGCAGCACTATTCACAATAGTAAGGATAACAGAATCAATCTAAGTATTCATCAGTGGATGATTGGATAAAGAAAATGTGGTATATATACACAATAGAATACTATTCAGTCATAAAAAAGAATGAAATCATGTCTTTTGCAGCAAAATGGATGGAACTGAAAGTCATTATCTTAAGTGAAACAAGCCAGACACACAAAGTCAAGTATCAAGGTTTCACTCATAAATGGGTGCTAAAAAATGTGTGCACATGGGCTTAGTGCAGTGTTAGATAATGGAGACTCATAAGGGTGTGATGTGGGGTGGATGATGAGAAATTAATGAGTACAGTGTACGTTATTTGGGTGATGGATACTCTAAAAGCTGTGACTACTATGCAATTTATACATGTAACAGAATTGCACTTGTACTCCATAAGTTTACACACAAGAAAAGTATGGTATTGGCAAAATTTTCCCATTGTTTCTATGTATTTTCTAGATTGATATAAACATGTATTATGTTTGGAAAGACACAACATTAAAATTAAATTTTCAAGCCATAACAACTATATATTTAAAATACTTATAAAATCACAACTTACTCCCTCCCACCACCCCCCAAACAGGAACCTCAGTAAACATTACTCACTATCAGAGTTTTATTTAGCTAAAAATATAGTCTTGCAGTATACCTGGGAGTTTAATATGGTAGTTATTTGTAGTATTAGCATAATAAGATTATTCAGACAGAAGATTTCTTTTTTGCTACAAAAAATTCCATGGATTTTATAAGGAGAATAAAAACCAAAACATCATCTGATGCCATTAAATCACATTTTAGGGCTGGGTGCGGTGGCTGACGCCTGTGATCCCAGCACTTTGGGAGGCCGAGGTGGGCGGATCACGAGGTCAAGAGATTGAGACTGTCCTGGCTAACATGGTGAAACCCCATCTCTACTAAAAATACAAAAATTAGCCGGGCGTGGTGGCGCGCACGTGTAGTTCCAGCTACTGGGGAGGCTGAGACAGGAGAATCGCTGGAACCCAGGAGGCAGAGGTGGCAGTGAGCAGAGGTTGCACCACTGCACTCCAGCCTGGCAACAGAGTGAGACTCTATCTCAAAAAACAAAAGAAAACAACAACAACAACAAAACCACACATCTTAGACTTTTAAAGAGTCCTTATGAGACCTGGCTTGAGAACAGGCATGGACTTTAAGCATGAAAATGTCAATTGAGCCAAAGCTGATATTAGACATTTGTAAAGGTTAGCAGCTTGCCTTAAATAATTGTTTCCATTTTTCCAGATGCTGTTGAGATATATTTCATAAAAAGCATCAATGCATATCGAGCAACATTGGGCTTAGAGGATTTTGAAACACTGAGCACCACTGAAGAATTTTGCAAATGGCTTGTCCAAAATGGAGAAAAACAGGTAAATATGATCAATGCATAAACAGAATTACTAGTTTGCTTATTAGATCACAGTAGCATTTTTCATCTTACAATTCAGATACTGGAGATCAGATAGGTCCCAGATAAAACTAGACAGAAACCACATTGTTTCATTATTTGCTGGCATTAACCGAATTTTTTTTTTTTTTTTTTTTTTGCAAATTGGTTTCATTCTTCTGATGAAACTGAGCAACTCTGTCCAACAAGATTTAGTTTGTACTTGGAAACCGCAAAGTAGGCTCAAAGTATTTTAGAGGCACTCTATACTGATGGCGAAAGAAAATTTGCAGCTATATGTTTGCTTCTAACGGTTCCCTGACAAACTTTTTTTTTTTGAGACAGGGTCTCTCTCTGTCACCCAGGCTGTAGTGCAGTGGGGCGATCTCGGCTCACTGCAACCTCTGCCTCTTGGGTTCAAGCGATTTGCCTGCCTCAGCCTCCCGAGTAGCTGGGATTACAGGCATGCGCCACCATGCCCAGCTAATTTTTGTATTTTTAGTAGAGATGGGGTTTCTCCATGTTGACCAGTCTGGTCTTGAACTCCTGACCTCAGGTGATCCACCCGCCTTGGCCTCCCATAGTGCTGGGATTACAGGAGTGAGCCACCATGCCCTGCCAGCATTGCCTTTCTTGTTTGAAATTTTACAGCTATACTTTGTTGTGCAATGTTATGGTTCCCTTTCTGTAAAATGTTATTTTTGGTGATCTAAATAAAGCCTGTCTTGTTTGGAGAAAAAAATAAAAATAAAACTAGGAATAATACACAGGGCTTAGGTGGCTTGGAATATTAGTAAAAAAATATTTTTCTTGTATCTTGATACAAGAGATCCTTCAAATCCAGGACACATCTAATCTCTGGCTTTGTAAATTTAATATTTTAAGTCAAAATTGGCTTCCATCTTTGGATCTAGCTACTAGTTCTTTTCTTTTGCAGTAGTGGTTTTCTCTTGATCTGACAGGTTTTTATTAGCCACAATTTTGTTTTCACATTAAAAAAAGTTATAGAGAATAATTGTTATTGCTGACCTTTTTACTTAGAAGTCCCATGAGTCTAAGCTATCATTCAACACCTTTTGACTTGAACTTTATATATTCAGTGCAGCATGAACACAGTGAAGACCTTTGTCTGTCATAAGATTCCACATGACTTTGATCTGACCAAGCCAACTTTATACTTCCTCAGGCGAGTGAGAAATATGGATAGATTTGACATGGTCTTATTGGCCATGTAAAAACCAGTTTAAGAGTAGAGTTATAGGCACATAATAAGTAAAAATTTATTTCCAGGAATGAAGAAAAGTTTTTTTTATATCATATCTAAACATTTTTATAAATGATGACATTTTCTTTATTTCAATTTTAATTGCCATTTGTAAAGACAAAAACTTTATAATGATTTACAGCCTTTTTTCTGTGGCCATGATATTTTCTGTTGGTTTAGAACATATATATATGTATACATACATTTTTTTGTTTGTTTGTTTGTTTGTTTGAGACGGGGTCGCTCTGTTGCCCAGGCTGGAGTGCAGTGGCACGATCTCAGCTCACTGCAACCTCTGCCTCCCAAGTTCAAGCTATTTTTGTGCCTCAGCCTCCCGGAATAGCTGGGATTACAGGCGCCCGCCACTACGCCTGGCTAATTTTTGTATTTTTTATAGAAACAGGGTTTAATCCTGTTGGTCAGGCTGGTCTCGAACTCCTATCTCAAGTGACCAGCCCACCTCGGCCTCCCAAAGTGCTAAGATTACAGGTGTGAGCCACCGCACCCGGCCGGTTCAGAAGATTAACATGAGATCCCAATGCCATGGGTTGATCTAATAATTAATTTTCTTTTCAAAGATGTGAAAATACTTTGCCAGAATATAATAGCTTATCCTTGTTATATTCTGGTGCAGTGAATACCATGACCTTGCTTGTGATAAACCAGCAGTACCACCATCAGTACCAATGCCTGATAATCCTCCACTTCTAACCAAGTACTTTCTAGTATACCAAGCTCCTGGACAAAGCCACCAAAGGACCTGAGTGCCAGGTGGCTCCGAATCTAAACCATAAGCAGAACTATGGACAAGTCAGCTTTACCATTAGGAAGCAAGTGCCATGAGGGCAGGAATTTTTGTTTGTTTTGTTCACTGCAGTGTCCTCACTGCCTGAAACACTAACTGGCACATAGAAGATGCCTGATAACTTTTGAATGAAACTGCTGAATTTTATGACACATTTCCCATATTTAAAAATAGCTCGTTCTCCTGCCTCCAAGCTTCATGTGAGGCTCTAGGCCTGTCCTAGAGGACCATAACAGAAACTCACAAGACTTGGGAATTGTTCCCATGGACTACACACACACACACACACACACACACACACACACACACACACACACACACACACGCCACACATAATATATTTTGATAAGTAGTTTAATCTGCCATGGATAAAAAATAAAACTCATTCATCTGGAACCACCTTCTTCCAGTAATTCATCAAAATGACAATCATGGCTGGGCATGGAGACTCACACCTGTAATCCCAGCACTTTGCGAGGCCAAGGCAGGAGGATTGCTTGAGCCTAGGGGTTTGAGACCAGCCTGGGCAACAAAGTGAGACCCTCATCTCTAAAAAAATTAAAGAATTAGCCAGGTGCAGTGGTGCATGCCTGTGGTCCCAGCTACATGGGAGGCTGAGGCAGGAAGATCACTTGAGCCTGGGAGGTTGAGGCTGCAGTGAGCTGTGATCATGCCACTGCACTCCAGCTTGGGTGACAGAGACCCTGTCTCAAAAAACAAACCAGAAAAAAAAAAAAAACAGAAAAGAAGAGAGGCACCCCTTATATATTCCCTAGGGCTTTTAGAAAACATGAAGATGTTCCTCTGGTCACATACATGCAAATCTATAAGAAAGGCAATTCCGTCGAAATCAAGGGAATAGGCATTGTCCAAAAGGGAATACCCCACAAGTGTTACCATGGCAAAACTGAGAGAGCCTACATTGTTATCCAGCAAGCTGTTGGTGTTGTCAACCCAAGATTTTTGACAAGATTCCTGCCAACAGAATAAATGTGTGTTTGGTACATATTCAGCACTCTAAGAGCTGGGATGGCCTCATGAAACTTCTGAAAGAAAATGGTCAGAAAAAAAAGGAAGTCAAAGAGATAGGTCCCTGGATTCAACTGAAATGCCAACCTACTTCACCCAGGGAAGCACACTTTGTGAGAACTAATGGGAAAGAGCCTGAGCTGCTGGAACCTCTTCCCTGAATAGCTAGATTCACGCAGAGGAAAAGAGAGAAGACCAAAATAAATAAAATCAGAAATGAAAGAAGAGACATTAAGCTGATGCCACAACAATTAAAAGGAATATAAGAGACTACTATGAATAATTATATGTCAACAAATTGGATAACCTAAAAGAAAAGGATAAAATTCTAGAAACATATTACCTACCAAGACTGAATCATGAAGAAATAGAAAATCTAAGTAGACATTTAATCAGTAATCAAAAACCTTCTTACAAATAAAAGCCCAGGACCAGAAGGCATCACTGGTGAATTCTACCAAACATTTAAAGAAGAATTAATATTGCCAATTCTTTTCAAACTCCTCCATTTTCTGGAAGAGGAGGACACACTTTCAAACTCTTTTTATGAGGCCAGCATTACTCTGACATCAAAGCCATAAAAAGGCACTACAAGAACACCTCAGATCAATATCCCTGATGCATATAGATGCAAAAATTCTCAACAAAACACTAGCAAACCAAATTTAACAGCACATTACAAGAGTCATACACCATCACCAAGTGGGATTTATCCCTTGGATGTAAGAATGGTTTGGCATACAAAAATCAATGAGATACACCACCTTAACAGAATGAAGGATAAAAATCAGATGATACTCTGAGATGCAGAAAAAGCATTGGACAAAATTCAATACCTTTTCATGATAAAAAAAAAACTGCCAACAAAGAAGGAATAGAAGGAAATTACCTCAACATAATAAAGGCCATACATATATGCAAAGCCTACAGCTAATACCATACTTAATGGTGAAAAACTGAAAGCTTTTCCTTTAAGATCAGGAACAAAAGAAGGATGCCCACTTTTGCCACTTCTATTCAACATAGTACTGGAAATACTAGCCAGAGCAGTTAGGCAGGAAAGATAAATAAAAAACATCCAAATATTAACAGAAGTAGAATTATTTCTGTTTGCAGAATGACATGATGTTATGTAGAAAACCCTAATGATCACACACACACACACGCAACCTGTTTGAACTAATAAATTCAACTAAATTATAGGAAACAAAATCAGCATACGAAAATCAGTTGTATTTTTATATACTAACACTGAACAATTTGAAAAAAAAAAGTAAGAAAACAATCCCATTTACAATAGCATCAAAAAGAATAAAATACTTAGGAATAAACTTAACCAAGGAGGTGAAAGACTTATACACTGAAAAAAATAAACAGGAAAATAATAAATTATATGCATGCTTTCCTACTCTAAAAAATGCAAAAGTATTAGAGTAGTAGCCTTGAGATTCCTGATTTATTGGCAGTGTTCTCTGGAAAGCAGCAATTGACATCCCTTTTATGTTTGTTGTTCTGACATGCCACATTAGGGATGATGATTACACGTTCAACCCAATTATGAAGAAATGTCTGTTACACCTGTCAACATAGATAATTCAGGCAGTGAGTGGGTGATGTACAGTTCTTGAGGGAGCCAGCAATAATACCTCTTCACCTTCCCTAAAGAAAGCACATTGGGAAGGCAAATGAGTACAAGCACCTTTGTCCTATGAATAATTTCCAATGTATACTTATTTTATTTTTGCTGTATAGTAAGTGGTTAACAGTGAGAGCTTTGCTGAAAGACAACTAGCCTAGACCTTTTAAAAATGTCAACGTTATGAAAGACCAAAAGGGCAGGAGAACTGTAACAGATTAAAGAATCATGAAAACTAAATGCAATACATGATGATTAGATGCTAGATTTTAAGGAGGTGTAAAGAACATTATTGGAACAATTGGGAAATTTGAACATGGAGCATATATCAGGAAACGCTGTTGTATTGATGTAAGATTTATTGAACGATAATGTTATTGTAGATATGTAGGAAAATGTTCTTGTTCTAAGAAGACACATGCTTAAGTATTTAGTGGTGGCCACATGCGATGGCTCATGCCTGTCTGTAATTCCAGTAATTTGGGAGGCCAAGGCAGGAGGATCGCTTGAGCCCAGGAGTTCATGACCAACCTGGGCAACATAGTGGGACCCCAGCTCTACAATAAATAAATAAATAAATAAATAAGCTGAGCAGAGTGGTGCACAACTATAGTCCCAGCTACTCTAGAGGCTGAGGTGGAGGATCATTTGAGCCTGGGAGGTCGAGGCTACATGAGCCCTGATCACACCCCTGCACGCCAGCCTGAGCAACAGAGTGAAGCCCTGTCTAAAAAAAAACCATTTAGGGGTAAAGTATCTTGATTATCTACAACTTATTTTCAACAAAAATATATGTGTGTATGCATGTATATTTATATATAGAGAGAGAGATTATTTTTTAAGAAGAGAACAATAAAGCAAACAGGGCAAAATTGTAGCAATGTGTGAATCTAGGTGAAAATTGTATGGGTATTCATTTTACTATTCTTTTAGCTTTTCTGAAGGTTTGAAAAATTTTAAAATAAAAAATAGATGAACAAAAAAAGAGTGAGGGCTGTGGAATTCAGACTGCCTGGTGTTGGAATTCTGACACTGCCAATCATAGGCTGTATGATCTGGGGCAAGATCCTTAGCTGTTATTAGTTTCCATTCCTTCATCTGTAAAATGAGTATAATAACAGTTCCTCTCTTGTAGGACAGCCATGAAGATTAAATAGTATTATATGAATTAACTATTATTAATTACAAGCTTAGAACTTTAATTCTTAATACAAATTACTTAGGTGACACATCACAACAGACTGATCCTGGTGGGTTATGTCATCGTTGGGTACAATGCCTTCTCCATAGAGCTCAGGGAACAGAACCAGCATGCTCCTTCGGAATTGCCAGGCTGATCTTTTTTTTAAAAAAAGTTTTATCCCTCAGGAGGCTTACAGACTGCTAAAGGCTTCATTAAAGTCCCAGGTACTCAGCTACAGTGACTATAGCAAAAATGTGGCTGAAACTTTTCATAATACGGGCAGGATCTGCTTTGCCAAAGGAGAGCCCAGAAAGGCAATTCAGCTGCTGAGGAAGGTGACTTTTGGCTAGTTTTGTTACATTTTCCCCTGGGCTTGTAAGCAGGATGTGAGGAGGGATGTATGTATATATGTATGCATGTATATATGTATTTTCCCTTCTCTTCCATTTAATTCCATCTCTCTTTCCTTTTCTCTTTAAGTGATGTGTTCTTTTGAAAATTGTCTGCTTTGTTAGATATGCTGAGGGAGAATATGATATAAAAACTTTAGTTGAGTCCATGTCTGGACAAGAGTCTTAAAAGAGTAACACCCTAATCTTGGAATCCAAGTATGATAGTGGTAGAATCTCTTGAAAGCACTTCAAGGTTGGGTGGAATTAGTAATACCTTGTTTAACCATCCGTACCCAAGTACTCATTTCCCTTCCAGAGAGCTCATTCCCTTGCAGTGGGGTGTGGCAAGAGGTGTTCAACCAGTCAGTGTACTGACAGAATGAATCTAAAGGCTTAGTAAAATAGGTGGGGATGTCTCTACATAAAACCTAAGTTTATTCAAAGTCAGAGGAAAAGTTGGTAAAGATCAAGTAATACTCAAATGAGCAGAGAGTGGAGTCGGAAGCAGTCTACATCAGGTTCGCAGGGATTTTCATCTCATTTCAGGGTAACCTAATGTGATCAGAAAATAGTAAATAACAGAAGAAATAGGAACTCATTTTGAAGATTCAGAGAAAAAGAAAGCCCCCTGAAAGTAAGTTATAGGAGCCAGAATACCTTTTCCAGGGAAGCATGAACACACGATGGCATCTGGGTAATGGGGGCAGAAGCCTGAAAGGGGAGAATACTTTGAAATGAAAAGATGACAATCTGAGGATATGAAATGAGATGAAATGGAAAATGATGAGTGAAATGAGAAGGAGTTCCAGGGAAACAAGTCTAATAAAATTCAAATCCACATTGAAAATAATGAAGACTCTTAACATGGAGTGATACTGGAATACTGTTTCTCAAATCTAGAATTGCAACACAGTCAGTAAGAAACAAAACAAAACAAGCAAAAAACAAATTCCTGAGTCTCACCCCAGACCATCTGAATTAGAAGTTTTAAGAATTGTGTACAGAATCTGTTTTTTTAATAGTTCTAGAGGCAGTTTTAATATCCCGCCAATTTTAAGAATCAAGATTGACAAAACAAACTTAAAAAGCTCTCAGAACACAGAGTGAAAGAAGAGAGGGATCTCAGGAGAAAGTAGTTGGTATGCAGGACAAAGTAGAGATTCAGCCAAAGAATTGTATGTATTTCTGAAGAAATTATGATTGGAATAGAAGCAGTAATCAGAGATATCATTGAAAACAAATGTTCTGAAACAAAAAAAGACCATAACATATACATTGTAAGGATTTACCATGTTCCACACAAAATCAGTGTAAGGAGAGCCTCATTTAGATTTTTACCTGGCAATGAATTTTTGTTGGCATGTGCAATAGATGGAATGCTTGTGTCCCTTCAAAATTCATATGTTGAAACCTAATCTTCGATGTGGTGATGTTTGGAGATGGGACCTTTAGAAGTGACTAGGACTCAAGGTGGAGCCTTCATGAATGGGATTAGTGCCCTTTTAAAAGAGACCTCAAAGAGCTTCCTTGCCCCTTCCACCGTGTGAGTTTACAGCAAGAAGGTGGCCATCAATGAATCAGGAAGTAGGCCCTCATCCGACACGAAATGGACTAAGACAGCATGGCTTCATCCTCCATTTGTAATAGGGATTCAACTTGGAGATTTAGGATGCCGTAAGCCTAGGTAGGGGCTACATCTTTGTTATCAGCTTCAGAAAAAAATGAAATGTAGTGCAGGTGTTTGAAATGTAAACTTGTGACAAGATCTCAGTTCCACTGATCCTTTCCTGAGTTTGGTTTGCAATTAAGGTGCTTGCTATCTGATTCTCTTTAACCTGTTATTTCTCACCTCATCTAGTGTCTGATGATTCAAATCTTTGTATATGGAGGTGAACACAGTAAAAGTAGGGAGACAAAGAGCCTCCTTACCCTGTTGCAGAGGTGAGTTCTGGCCCTGGCCATCAGCCATGTCATCAATGTGGATATATGCATGGCATGGCCTCTCCCAGTTCAACCAGGTAGGGGTGATTCACCTCTATCAGTCTTGCTAGTAAGGCAAAATCCTACCTGTGTATGAATTTGGCCAAATCCTATACTTGGGGAAATTAGTTGATTTCTTACAGTCTCATAGAACCCAGTATTAATAGGGTCTGCTGCAATAATATTTAGTATTTATAATATCCCTTTCAATGCTGAGCATTATAGAAAAGCCCTGCAAGACAAGGTTGTTGCTGATCACAGTGTGATAGATATGATATGGATTCAGAGAAAGTAAATGAGTACCTTAAAATAATTTTTCTTGCTGAACATACAAAGTCTAGGTCCCTAAACATAAGGCAAGTTTTTTAGGATACAGTTGTCTCCAACGTTAATAATGACAGAACCTCTTCAGATTCTTTTTTTAAATGTTTAGAATTTAAGTCAAAGAGAGTTTTGTATAGACTTGTCTCAGTCTTTAACCTTGACGTTATCAATGACGCTTATCATTGACATTTGTTCGTCTCAGAATAGTATTGATCTCGAACTGTTCTCTTCTAAGAGGGAAGAGAACAAAAACTTGTTGAGTTTATACCAAATTCGTAAAACTGAGCTAGGTCCTATTCATAAAGTATTTAATTTAATCTTCACAAATACCCGGTGTGATAGCTCTCATTTAACAGAAGGGAGCTTGATGTTTTATAATGGAATTTGCCTAAATTCACTCAGTCTTGGAGATTTGGACTCAAATAAGTGTGACTCTAAGGGCCATGTGTTTTCCTCTGAGAGCCCTCTAACAGAGGTGCATTGCTGCTGAGAGTTAGGACCCTGAATGTGTTCACCAGCGGTGGCTGATAATTGGTCCCCTTCTCAACAGGTTCACCACGCTAGACAGGTGTGGAAGATCATGCCATGGAGAATACACTGAGCCCTCCTATCCACACTCACTTCAGTCAGAGCCACACCTGAGGTGGGCCCCACAGGAGACTATCTCCTGTTTTATCATTACCCAGAGGAGGACGTTCTCCAGCCTCTGTCAGTAATTCCTGTGTTACGAGGATATAGAGGATCAGCCACAGGACAAAATGGGGAACTTTGCTCCCTGCCTGTTGGTGTATATGAAAGCATGTTTTCTTAATCAATAACTGTAAAAATATTAATAACTATAATGTAGAAGTTTTTCCATTTCCTTGGCACTGTATTATACATTTATATATACTTTTTCTGATTCATAAACCACATTATTAGGTGGGCTTTTTTTTTTTTTGAGACAGAATCTTGCTCTGTTGCCAGGCTGTAGTGCAGTGGCACGATCTTGGCTCACTGCAACCTCCACCTCCCGAGTTCAAGTGATTCTCCTGCCTCAGCCTCCCGAGTAGCTGGTACTACATGCGTATGCCACCACGCCCAGCTAATTTTTGTATTTTTAGTAGAGACGGGGTTTCACCATGTTGGCCAGGATGGTCTCAATCTCTTGACCTCGTGATCCACCCGCTTCAGCCTCCCTAGGTGAATGTTTTTATCTTCCATGTTCAGGTGATGAAACTGAAGCTCAGAAAGTTTGGGTATCTTGGCTGGGCACAATGGCTCACACCTGTAATCCCAGCACTTTGGGAGGCTGAGGCTGTTGGATTGCTTGAGCTCAGGAGTTCAAGACCAGCCTGGGCAACATGGTGAAGCGCCATCGCTACAAAAAATATAAAAATTAGCCAGGTGTGGTGGCATGTGCCTGTGGTCCCAGCTACTTGGGAGGCTGAGGTGGAAGGATAACTTGAGGCCAGGAGGTCAAGGCTGCAGTGAGCCGTGATTGCACCACTGCACTCCAGCCTAGGTAACAGACTGAGACCCTGTCTCAAAAAAAAAAAAAAAAAAAAAGAAAAGAAAGGTTGGGTATTTTGTTCATAAGATAGCTGGTAAATGTAAGATTTGAATCTGGGTTGATCAGATTTCAAAAATGCCATTTCACTAATGTAATACAGATTCTGACTTTGATGAATTTGAGTATACGTATGAGGATACCTGTTCAGCAGGCAAGGCTCCAGAACCCATTTTACGTATGGGAAAACTGAAAACTGATTTACTGAAGTTAACTCACCCAGGAAGAGGCAAAGGTAGAATTTTAATCTGGGTCTCTCTAACTCCAGGATCTGTACTCTAGGAAGTGTAGCTTACAATTTGAAGACAGACTGCCTGGAGTTTTTTTAAAAAGATGAGGTCTTTCTGTGTTGCCCAGGCTGGTCCAAACTTCTTTGGCCAGTCTTCCTGCTTCTGCCTCCCAAGTAGCTGGGATTATAGGCATCTGCCACTGCACCCAGGATTGCCTGGATTTAAAACTCAGGCTCCATCACTCAGCTCTCTGACCTAGGTGAAGTGACTTAACTCCCTCAGCCTCTATTTATTCATCAGTAAAATATTAGTACTTTCCTCAAAAAGTACGTTTTCTGAAAGTTAATGAGATCATAAATAATACAAGACTTAGATCAGGGCCTGGAAGGTCTTAGCAGGTCTTAAATGCCCAATGAATGTTGAGATCTTAATAACAAAATAGTAATAATAACAATTATTCTCTATCTGAAGTACAAGAGATAATAGGTCAGAATGTTAAAATAAGAGGCTTCTTTGTATCACCGTATTATTGTTTTATATTAAGAGTAATAGGTACAGAGTATACATTACTGGAGTCTGACCTGTGACCTTAACCTGCCTTTTCCACTCACAAAGTATGTGACCTTGGGCAAATGACTTAACCTCCTTGAACCTTGTTTTCCATTGCTAACATCCAGAGCATAGTAAAACCACAGAGAGTTGTTGTGAGTTTTAAATAAAATCATGTCTATAACATGCATAGTATAGTGCCTGGCAGAGTATGTGCTCAATAAATGTTCGTAAAACACCCTTCCTTCCCCTTCTTCACAGAAGATTGCCTTTTGCTTTCAGGGCAACAGTTCAGAATATTTGAAATCAGGGATAATTGTTAGCCGCTATTACCATAGGTTAGTTTTGAGATTTTGAATCTTTGAACATATCTAAAGTACATTTTGTGCTCTGAAGGTAATAATAATGAAACTAAAAGAACAAAATGTATAATTTCAGAGAAAAAATGCATGATGTTTCCTCAAAACTGAACAGAAGTTCCACTCAGCTTGTATTTAAAAATAGACACTTCAGAATATCTGGAATGAATCTAATTCTTCAGTAGCCTGAGGTTGCTTTGCCTTCCAGTATTTACTGTGTCTTTTAGGTGATCTGAAAAGATTCATAGGAGGAAAAATTAGGAGATCTAATTCAGACCCTGGGTAGTATGAGTTTCTTTAGGTACTTGGAAATTAATTTTTCTTTCTGTAAATTACAACGAAAGCAAACCTACCAAGAAAGTCCATATAAGGGGAAAAGAAGAGTCTTTTGAGGACTTTGCTGTAGCAGAAGGTTTTTCTTTCCCTGAAACAAGCCCATATCTCATTCCTCAAGAACTGCTGAGCAAAACCATGGGGGTAACTGCCAAAGCCAGATGTCAAAACCTGGTACAAGGATTGCTCTCTCTTTGCAAACTTCAGCATCTCGCTGGAGTAATCAATCCCAGATGTCCTGGAACTCTGCTAGTTTTCCGATGTACTCTCCTGCTTCTTACCTCACCTCTTCCGGAAACTCGTTGACTACACTCACTGGACTTTCATTGCTAGGAGCCCGAATTCTTGGCTTTTGAAGCCTCTGCAAAAAAGCTAAAGTAGAAATGGCCCCTTGAAATCAGAGTTAATTTCAAGGTTAAATGACAGTTGCAAGGGCCTCAAATAAAATTTTGGTGTACAGAAAGGGCATAAAAAATTTCAGATTTAAACTTTCAGGTTGTTTAGTCTAACTTTTACCTAAATGTAAAATGTACTTCAGTTGTAATCATTTACATATCTAGCTCATTTAAGCACTAGAAATACTAGTATGTTTAAGATATAGTCCCTTATGTGAAAACAGACATGTATGACCAGATTACAAGTTAGTCTGTAGTAAGTCTTTAATAGAAATGTAAAGGAAAAGGGCAAGTAATAAATCATGAGGCTAGAAATGTGGGTGGAAACTCTGCATAGGTTGGCAGCTGGGTTGCAGGTTCTTCGAAGAAAAGTAGCCATTAGCAGGTAGACAAGAAGCTAGAGGAGAGTATTCCAAGTTGCATGAACAGAAGCATAGTGGCGTAGATACCCGATATTGCTGAGGAAAAGCAAGTGGCCTCGAGTGGTTGTAGTTTAAGATACCTAAGGAGGGACGTGCTGGACATGAGTTTGGAAAGACAGACTGGGGCGAGATTATGGAATATATGCTGTGCTAAGGCATTTGGGATTTATTTAGTAGACAGAAAGTAACCATCAAAGAGTTTTGGGCAGATATGACATGATCAATTATTGGCTTTAAAACATTAACTGACAGCAATGAGAAGGATAGATGGTACCTAGGGAGAAGTGGGGAGAGCAGTTAGGAGGTAGATCCGATAGTCCAAGGGAGAGATGTTTAGACCCTTAATTATCTAAAGCCATAGTAGGAAGAATGTGTAGAGGATAGATCGAGAAGCTATATGGAGTCTGTATTGACGGACCGTGGGACCAGTCAGATGTGAGGTTTAATAGAGGCAGGAATCAAAGGTAGCTTTGAAGTTTCTAGCTTGGGCAATTGGGTGAATGGCAATGCTATTAAATAGTATTGGCAAGAGGAATAATCTTGGAGGATGTCTAGGGTGTCTGAGGGAAGATGGTTTCCACTTTGGATATGTTTGCAGTACCCACAATACATACACCTGGCAATGGCTGTTAAGTTGTTGGCTGTATGGGCCAGGAGCTCAAAGAAATGATTCTGAAGCTAATGGAATGGATAAAATAACCCATGGAATACATACATGTGAAACAAGAAGGCTTAGGAAAGAACTTTGGAGAATGCTTACACTTCTTTCAGGGAGAATATAATATTGTGATTTGGTAGCAGAACAGCTGGGGCTCAAATTTGAGCTTTCCCACTTACAGTGAGACTTCCTAAGGCTTACTTTCTTCATCTGTGAAAATGCACATAAATAGAGCACTTCATTTTAAGTGCTTTACTTAGTGTATGGCACATAGTAGGCTTCTGTGAAATGTTAATTATTGTAATTATCATTATTGTATTATTTAGAGGTCACGCAGAAAGAGGAACTGAAAAGGAGTCTGAAAAAGTCCTTAAGAATTAGGAGAGTCAGGAAAAAATAGAAAAGAAATCAGAGGACAAAGTTTCAATGAAAGAGAGGCCAGTGTCATTGTTATGAAAGACATGAGGAGACACTTCAAAGAGGAAGGAATGCATATGACCAATAAACACACATACACACACAAAGATTTCCAATCTCAGGCAGAATTCAAAACATAAAATACCATTTTTAACCTATAGTTTTTGTGGTAATGAAAAATACAGGTAAGAAAACCCAGCTCTGTCAAAAGTATGAGGAGCTCAGCCCTCTCAATACTCTATTTATATGGGACTGTATCTTGATTGCACGTTTTTGGTGGATATGTTGGGAAAAGTTAATAGAATGTTTAAATGCCTGTAACCTTTGACTCTGAAAGACCACTTCTAAGAATTTGTTTTGAAATCCTTACACAAAATATGTATTTATAAATATATGTATATATACAAATATACACATATACATACATATATTTTTCTTTTAGATTTGTTTATAATAGCAAACAGTGGGAAAAACTCAAATGTCTATCAGTAGAAATACTAGTACATTTTTGTTGCCATATAATATGGTCATTCAAAGGCATGATGTAGAGCTTTAAGTATCATGGAAGAATATTCCCATATATATTGTTAGGGCTAAAAACATGAAAAGTACACATTAGTGAGCAATATATATAGCATAACTCATAAGTATATGTAAATATGTAGTTAGTGAAAAGAACAGTATCTCTAGGACAGTGGATTATGGAGGACTTTCAAATTCTATGTTATGTATTTCTGTGTCATTTTACTTTTATTTTTACAATAAATATTGTGATGATAAAAAAGATACATTTTAAGAGTATGGTATACATGTCAAATATTAAGAGAGTGCCATGTAGTGGTAAGGAATGGACTAGTGCCAGATGGCCTGGGTTATAATCCCAGCTCTGTCTTTAGCTGTGAGATCTTGGACAAATCGCTTTACTTCTCAGTTTCCTCATCCATAAAATGGGAATGATAATAATATAATATCTACTTCATAGGGTTGTTATGAATAAATAAGTTAATGTAAGTAAAACTGCAAAGAAAGGTGCCTGGCACATAGTATGTGCTAATTAGAGATGATGAGAGTGTTGATGATGATGATGATGATTGCAGATGGAAAGGGAAGGATGACTAATCAGAAGCCATTATATTGGCAAACAGAAAATAATCACTGACATCACTGATATTAGCATGAGCTGTATTTGTAGAGAAGACTTTTGAGATTACTGTTTGTCCAGTACCTGATTAAATACCTCCCATAATCAGGAATTTACTCATTATCTCTCAAAATGGCCCCTTCCTTCCATTACTGGACAGTTCTGATTGTTAGAAGAATGTAGTAGTTAAGGTCATAGACTACATTTAAAGTTAGACATATCTGTGTTTGAATCCAGGCTCTACCACTTTCTATGTGCCATTAGGCAAGTTATCTTAAGCCTCACTTTTCTCTAATGAGGATTAGAATAGTATCTATAATGTAGAAACATAATGAAGAGTAAATGAGATTATTCACATAAAGCACTTAGCACAGTATCTGGTATACAGTAAGTGCTCAATAAATATTAGCCATTTTAACAACTCTACCTAGTCATCAAACTTACTGGATGTATGAAAGCATGAAGTTATCAACTTTATCTTTCTCTCTGTTAGATGTCTCTGGAACAGCTGCATACCGAGAAGTTATTTTGATATACCTTTTGATGGGTATAAAGCTGTAGAAACCAACAGAAGGAGCAGGGAGAACCATCCTTTTCTCCTCATAAGAGGGGAGTAAGGAAGGTGCCTCAATGCCTATTAAACTATTAGTGACATACAGTCCTCTTGGTCATGTGAACAAAATGGAACAGCCTCTTCTGGGCTGAGGGGCTGGAGAAAGAAAGTAGGGTGGAAATGGGGATTTGGGAGGTGATTATTTCCAGAGAGAAGGGAACAAGGAAAAAGAAAAGACGTGATATGCTTCAGTACATTTTGTATCAGCCAAACCAGTCTTGGGCAAGACCTTAGTGATGAAATGTATGTTCCATAAGCTGGGTTGTTTCCAGGCTGCTGCATTCATCTTCTTTTCCTATTATTTATTAGTAAACATTCCAACACTCCACCTACAAAATTAAGGAGAAAACATCTGGCCAAACCTTGGTATGAGTGAGTAAGGAGCACAATCTGCTCCATCAGAGCCAGGTAGCCAAACAAGGGGCAGCAGCTTTTCCAAATCAGGATTCTAGGACTAGCTGGAGGCATTGGGGCAGGTAGAGAAGTGAAAACTCAGAAGCCTTTAGTTCCCTGCTTGAGGGTCTCTTTTATGGGGAACAAGGGCTGCTAAGCCACAGTGAGCCAGCTCAGTGTACCTTATCTTTAGCAGAGCAGTGGGGAGCTCTGCAATCTGCAGCTACTCTGCCACGCCCACAGAAATGGTCTGATAGGAGGGGATAGCATGGAATAGGGCAGGCAGAGCTTGAGGTTCCAGAGCAAAAGACTGGATTTGGTGGAGCTTGATTTATTAGTGTTGTCTGCCTTGGGGTATGGGTTGGGGAATAGCTGGACTCCTACCACATACTTGCTGTTCAGGTATAGAGAAAAGAGCACTGTACTCTGAGTCAAGGCACCTTGTGTGTGAATCGCAAAAACCATGAGACCTAAAGTCACTTAAACATTGAGTCTCAGTTTCTTCATCTTCATTCATTCCTTTAACAAACATTTGTTGAGCAGCTACTAAGTGCCAGGTGCAGTTAAAGCTGCAGGTGGTAATAAAGATAAATAAAACATGGTCATTAATCTTAAGGGGACAACATTCTAGTGTAAGAGAAAACATGAAGAAATAATAAGAACATGAAGTTTAAGTTCTGGAATAGCATTCTCAGTGCAATGAAAGGAGAGACAATCTATGAGAATTGGAAAAGACTTCATAGAGAGGGTGACATTTGAGCCATTTCTTAAAGGACAAGTAGCAGTTCATCCAGATGGAGAAGAGAAGCCATTCCTGGAAGAAGGAGCTCTACATATAAAGGCACAGAAGCATGACAGAGGGCAGTGTATGGAGGAATGGTAAGTACTTTACAGCTGTTGTACAGGGCAGCATGTCCTGAAGGGGGCTGCAAGAAATGCTGATTCCAAGGGATGTGCATCAGTTCTCTGAGGGAGGAAGAAAGGCTCTGTAGCAGAAAGACAAAAATCATTTAAGGAAAAAAAACCAAACAAACCAGGTTTAAACAAAGTGACACAGGTTACTTTCCTGAAGGGCTTCTCAGGACTTTTAATATACAAAACCTTCGGCTGGGTGCTGTAGCTCATGCCTGTAATCCTAGCACTTTCAGAGGCTGAGGCAGGTGGATTGTCTGAGCTCAGGAGTTCGAGACCAGCCTGGGAAACACTGAAACCCAGTCTCTACTAAAATACAAAAAATTAGCCGGGTGTGGTAGCATGCGCCTGTAGTCCCAGCTACTCGGGAGGCTGAGGCAGGAGAACCGCTTGAACCTGGGAGGCAGAGGTTGCAGTGAGCTGAGATTGTGCTGTTGCACTCCAGCCTGGGCGACAGAGCAAGACTCTGTCTACTAAGGAAAAATAAAAAAAAATTAAAAATAAAAAAAAATACATATATACACAAAACCTTCCCTATTGGCATGTTGGGAACAAATCAGGTTTTTAAAATTTTAATTTTTATATTTTAAATTTGTAGAGACGAGGTCTCACTATGTTGCCCAGGCTGGCCTCCAACTCCTAGGCTCAAGCGATCCTCCTGCCTCAGCCTCTCAAAGTGCTGGGATTACAGGCATGAACACACCATACCTGGCTGCAAATCAGTTTTTTAGAAAACATTGTATTTTACATACCTAAAGTCTTTTTGAAATGATCAGTGATTTAAATTTTGGCAAATAAAACCTTGCCCTGTTTTTAGAATCAAAGTAGAGAAACTAAGGTTTGGTTTTGTTGAAAGCAAAGGGTGTAGTGTATGCTTGCCCTGAGGGTATACATGAATACTTTTGCAGGTTGGTAAAGAATTTTGGCCCTACTTTAGGACATAAAGTCTTTATGAACTATGATTATCTCATCAACTATTTAATCTGATCATAGAAATATGACTTCAGTGCATCCCTATGAATTAATCTTTTTGATTCGTGATAGTTAAGAGCTGTAGTTCTGGAGACAGGCAAGCCTGAGTTCAAACCCCAGAACTACCACTTTCTAGCTATGGGCAATCCTGGTTTCTTCATCTATAAAATGGGGATGAAGTATAGTACCTATCTCAGTGTTGCTGTGAGAATAAATGAGATGATGCATTATATGTAAAGTGCTTAGCAGAGTGCCTGGACCCATAGTAATCATGTACTAAGTAACAGCTATTTTTATTTTTACTGAAAGCTGGTCTTTGACTTTATTACCTTCTACTGGCACCATTGTTGCACGAAGCAAACGGAGACAGGGGCTGAATATTTTGAAAAGCTACTACCAAGCTGATGTGGAAAATATTTTGCTGGTTAACATCTCGAAAAAGATATAGACTTATAAGGTTCTGGAAACACTGTTAGTATCATAGACAAGCAGTCTGACACAAGCACCTAAACTCAAAGATATATTATCTTTATATATACACTATGGAAATCAGTTGTCCTTTCAGGTTTCAGGCAAGGGGAATCCTGCCACCTTGTGGTGTGAGAGAAGTAGGCCCGAGGCTGATTCCCACTTACTATCCCTAGCAGAGATGCAGCCCTCTTACAGTTCCTTGCCCACCTCTGAATTTATGAGACCCCTGGGCAACTGACTTAATCTGTGCCTATTTCTTCAGCTAATTTGGAATCTCATTATCTCCTGGTTTATTGCAAAGGAAGTTAAAGTGCCAGATAGCTTTCTATATTTTATACAGTCCAGTAATAGAGAATGAGCCTATCTTTAGTGCAACTTGCATAAAAACCCCAAGTTCATAAAATTTTGTATCTCATATTCTACAGAACAAATATTTTCAGGTAAAAAAAAGGGCTATGAAAACCACACTTTTTTCAGGCTTGAGGTAGAAATAGGAGGTGACTAAAGAACGCTTAATAGTAACTGTGTTTCTGGAGCAGTCTTTTGGATCATAATACATCAAATTCCTGCTCAGCTCCTTCAGTAATGGGAAATCAGAGGACAGACATCTCAACATCTAGAAACAAGCAAGAGAGATCTTTCACAGGGCCTCGGGCTGTAAGTCTCCGAGCTCGTGAGAAGAAACCACTTGAAAATCATGAACTACATAAAAGGCCCTAAATTAGATAAGTTTTCCACCTGGGATTTAAACAATCCAGGTAGCTCAAATATCCTTGGTTTGCCATCTGAATCAAGGGAAGAGCTCCCTGCTCTTTAGGAAGAAAACCCGAGACTCTAGCCAGATTTTAGAGGCCTATTAGAACAGGCATTTTGAGAGTATAGTCATGTGGTGGAATTATGGTGACGTAGTTGCCTCAGGCTAAGTTCAGCCTTTGGCTCAGGTAAGGCAATGAGATCTGCTGCTGGGGAAGGCAGGGCCAGTTATGGAGGAAGAGAAGGCAAGAACCAAGAAAAATGCTCAAATGGTTTTCTCCTTTCCTCTAGGTCTTCTGTTATCAAATTGAAAACCTCTATACAGGATAGCCAACAATAAAGACAACCTTGTTGATGATAAAAATTCTCGACCACAAAATGTTTCTCAACACTGATAGCAGTGGCAGATCTAAAACAGAATGGTTTTTTATTAAGGACTCTGGGAAAAAAAGGTCCACTTAGCAGCAGCATTCCAGATGAAATACCCAAGAGCCATCAGAAACTAGGATCCTGGCCGTGCGCGGTGGCTCACGCCTATAATCCCAGCACTTTGGGAGGCCGAGGCCAGGCGAATCATGAGGTCAGGAGATCGAGACCATGCTGGTCAACATGGTGAAACCCCATCTCTACTAAAAATACAAAAAAAATTAGCTGGGCGTGGTGGCACATGCCTGTAAACCTAGCTACTCGGGAGGCTGAGGCAGGAGAATCACTTGAACCGGGGAGTCGGAGGTTGCAGTGAACTGGGATCATGCCACTGCACTCCAGCCTGGCAACAGAGAGAGACTCCGTCTCAAAAAAAAAAACAAAAGCAAACAAAAAAACCCAAGTAGGATCCTGAGCTATGACTTGGGGGAAAGAAATCTTTTAGACACCTGCTTTAAGTTACAGTTTTTTGTGTCACTGGGACTCCATTACCTTCCATTTCCCTTTTTCTAACTCTATTCCTTTCAGTTCTGATTTTTTTAAAAATTCTGCGATACCTAAGGAGTTTATTGGTGAACACTTTCATATACTACAGTTGACCACCGAACAATGAAGGGGCTAGGGCTGCCAATGCCTTGTGCAGTCAAAAATCTTTGTATAATTCTGGATTCCCCCAAAACTTAACTGCTAATAGCCTACTGTTAACTGGGAGCCTTACTGATAAGATAAACAGTTGATTAACACATATTTTGTATGTTATATGTATATTATATAATATATTCTTACAATAAGTAAACTAGAGAAAGGCAAAGGTTATTAAGAAAATGATAAGGGGCCAAGTGTGGTGGCTCATTGCTTGTAATCCTAGCACTCTGGGAGGCAGAGGAAGGCAGATTGCTTGAGCCCAGGAAGTCGAGGCTGCAGTGAGCCGAGATTGTGCCACTGCACTCCAGCCTGGATGAGAAAGTGAGACCCTGTTCAAAAAAAAAAAAGAAAGAAAATAAGGAAATACATTTACATTACTATACTGTATTTATTGATTCCATAAGTTTACATTGTCTGTTTACAAAAAGAATCCTGGGACTGAAATGAAGGGCATCCATAGCCACAGACCTCAATCTTTGATACATATCAAGCAATTCAGCTTTTTCTTGTAATGTCATGACTTCTACTTCTTGGGAACACTTCCAGCATCACTAGTGGCACTTCGTATGGGTCCCATGGTATTATTTGAGGTTGATGGTGCACTAAACATGATGAAAAATACTTAAGGATCTCGAGAGTACTTTTTTCTGCCACATGAAATTTACTGGAGAGTCGAACTGCTCATGCAGAGATGATTAGCATCACACAGCGTTTTGAGTGGATATTCACAACACCTGAGCGCACTGCCACAGCAGTAGGAGGCAGCTACAAAATGATTGCAGTACAGTATGTACTCCAGTTGGTTTTATGTGGCTATGATTTAACCTTGCATCTTTACGTTTGTTTACATTTCTCTGGACTGTGAATGGCACCATGTACTGTATATGTGTGTAAATTTTGAGAAAATTTAGCTTTTTATAATAGATTTGTGCATATTTTGTAGTAGCAAATGATAAAATAGACTAGTTATATACATATATTTTATGCATTCATGACATACCTTTTAAAATGTTTAAAAATATTTCTAGGCAACGCAGTTGTTTTTTCAAATTGTCAAAAAACTCCAAAAAAAAAAAAACTTCCAATGTATTTATTGAAAAATATCTGTGTATAAGTGGATTTACACAGTTCAAACCCATGTTGTTCAAGGGTCAACTGTATTTGGAAGTGTTTTTAGTCATAGCCTGTTTGAGGTCACCAAAACTGCCTTGGGAGGAATAGTTTGAACCTTCTGAAACACTTACCCTGATCTGATTTACTGAACTCATCATAACATGTCAAAAGTCAGAAAGGGCCTTTTTATTTTATAAAGAAACTGGGGACGGCCGGGCATGGTGGTTCAAGCCTGTAATCCCAGCACTTTGGGAGGCCGAGGTGGGCGGATCATCTGAGGTCAGGAGTTCGAGACCAGCCTGACCAACATGGAGAAACCCTGTCTCTACTAAAAATACAGAATTAGCTGGGTGTGGTGGCGCATGCCTGTAATCTCAGCTACTTGGGAGGCTGGGGCAGGAGAATTGCTTGAATCTGGGAGGAGGAGGTTGTGGTGAGCCGAGATCACGCAATTGCACTCCAGCTTGGGCAACAAGAGCGAAACTCCATCTCAAAAAAAAAACAACAACAACAAAAGAAACTAGGGACAAGAGAGTGATTTGTTCAAGGTCAGCTTGGTAATTATAAAGCAGACTTCCTGGATCGCAGATGATTACTCTTTCCATCCCACCCTGCTGCCTCCACCAAACTGGATTAAAAAGGCTTGTTTTAGGAAAAGAATACTCACTGAGATTGTTTATGAAGAAAGTCCTTAGACTCTGAACAAGTGTATATCTAGCGAAAGAATTTGCAATCTTGAATAATATTCCTTACTTTCTTGTGAATTTAGGGACAGAGAAATCTCATTTGGGTTTGCACTATAAATAACTTTAATTTTTCCCTCTTCATCTTTTCCCAGTTGTCTAACTTGATTTAATACAGCTCAAATGGCTGGGCGCGGTGGCTTAAGCCTGTAATTCCAGCACTTTGGGAGGCTGAGGCAGGTGGATCACCTGAGGTCACGAGTTCCAAGACCAGCCTGGCCAACACGGCTCTCTACTAAAAATACAAAAATTAGCTGGGCGTGGTGGTGGGTGCCTGTAATCCCAGCTGCTTGGGAGGCTGAGGCAGGAGAATCACTTGAAACTGGGAGGTGGAGGTTGCAGTGAGCCAAGATTGTGCCATTGCAGTACAGACTGGGTGACAAGAGCAAAACTCCGTCTAAAAAATAAATTAATAATAATATAGCTCAAAGACCCTGTGTCTTTGGGGATCCAAATGTATCACTATCAACATCTATATCAATACACTCAGTGCTTACAGAACCACATTTTGGTTCTTCATTCAGGAAATTATTTCAGTCATTTGTTCAGCCTGTAAAATCTAAGAATCAACCAGGGCAAGGTATAGTGAGTTGTGTTCTGCTGTGGCAGAAGCACACATATACCAACTAAGCCAAAGCCTTGTCCACTGACTGGTAGGCCTTCTCCTGGCAGTTGCCGACTAACTCCCAGGATGCTTTAGGGTTGGCACTCAGGATCAAGGTCCCACATTGCAGCCGTGGCTGAAAGCAGCTGTATATTCCATTGCCCTTCTCTGTGGTGCTTATTAACTGGTCACTTGGCCTATCATTGTTCATTTTAGCCCTGTCTGGAGACGGGGCTGCTGTTCTTCCCCCAGAATATTCTGAATTGATTACAGTAGCTTCAGAAGAGTTGCTTCCATTTTCACATACGTAGTTGAAAATGGCTTTTCAACAACAATGACTGACATTAAAAAAAATATATCAGAAAGAAATGGCCATTTAGACTCCATTTTGGGTGGCACCAAAATTTATAAAATGTTACTATTTTGCAATCCTATGATCTCCAAACTGACAAACCTATATCAATAAACAGCATAACACTGTGAAATAAAATTTTATGGTGTACCTGTTCCTGCATTTGAAATTTGTTTTCAATGTTTAAAGTTTTTCTTTATTGTCAGTGTAAGGTTGCTATTGTCTGAGGTTTTGATGTTAAAATGTTTTATAAAATGGTGGTGATACTGAATCGTATAATTTTAACATCCTTATACCCAGTAAAATAAGTTGGCACCTATGTTGGTCCCCAAAGTTTTTCCCAAAGGCATTTTTAGAGCAGTTTTAGGTTCATAAAAAAAATTAAGGGAAAGCTACAGAGATTTCCCATTTACCCCCTACCGCCACACATGCCTAGCTTCTCGCTTATCAACATCTCCCACCAGAGCGGTACATTTGTGACAACTGATGAACCCAAACTGACACACCATTATTACCCAAATCCATAGTTTACATGAGGGTTCACTCTTGGTGATATACATTCTGTGGGTTTGGAAAAATTATAATGACATGTATCCACGATTATAGTATCATACATATTAGTTTCACTGCCCTAAAAATCCTCTGTGCTCTGCCCAAAAGTTTTAAAATCTTACTGTTTTAGTGAAATCCCAAAGTCTTAACAAGCCACATTAGAAATATAAAGTTGCAGTCTCACTGCAAAACCACAGAAGCTACTTTCTAAATTCAACCAATCTAGATAACCCAATCCAATCAAACACCTGACATTTCTAATAGATCTGAGCTAACATACAGAGCTCTTACAATTCTTCTGAATTAGCTAACAAGCACTGACATTTTTGAGGTGGATGAGGATTAGCTATTTTCCAACAATCTCTGTACCAAGTTAGAAAAAAAAAATAATTCAAGCCCAGATCAAGCTGTCTCACGTACAGATTTCAATAAATATTTTTATTTTTATTTTATTTTTTGTTGAGACAGGGTCCCACTCTCCGGCCAGGCTGCAGTGCAGTGGCATGATCATAGCTCACTGCAGCCTTGAACTCCTGGGCTCAAGCAATCCTCCTGCCTTAGCCTCTGGAGTAGCTGGGACTACATGCATACTGCACACCTGGCTAATTAAAAAAAAATTTTTCTTTAGAGATGAGGTCTTGCTATGTTGGCCAGACTAGTCTCAAAACTCCTGGGTTAAAATGGTCCTCCTGCCTCAGCCTCCCAAAGTGCTGGGACTACAAGTGAGAGCCACCATGCCTAGCTCAATAAACATTTTTTACTGCAAACAAAAAAGTTTATGTAAACGGCTGGGCATGTAAACTCCCGGCACTTTGGGAGGCTGAGGCGGGAGGATCACAAGGTCAAAAGATCGAGACCACCCTGGCCAACATGGTGAAACCCCGTCTCTACTAAAAATACAAAAATTAGCTTGATGTGGTGGCGCACGCCTGTAGTCCCAACTATTCGGGAGGCTGAGGCAGGAGAATCGCTTGAACCTGGGAGGTGGAGGTTGCAGTGAACTGAGATCGCACCACTGCACTCCAGCCTGGCAACAGAGTGGGACTCCATCTCAAAAAAAAAAAAAAAAAAGTTTATGTAACCTGTTCTGTATGTTCAATGACGTACTACCTGCTGATTTGTAAGTTCACCCACCACTGCATTAAAGGTCCACTTAAGGCAGGCTTGACAATATTCCAGAAATAGTACTGTCCTAACCTAGTCAGCCATGGCAACCAGAAATCCTTGGACAAAATGGCAGGAAGCAAGACCATTTTGGGATCAAGTGTCAGGCACCATGCCTAAGGGTACAGGCCACAGGGTTTACTAGATTGTTAGCTCCTTTTCACTTAAGTATGAGGAATTACTCTGAAATAATTTAGTAAGTTCACATATCCTGAATACCTCTAGTTTTGCCAGTGAGAGCCACTACTAGTATCTATTATAATGATCAACAAGCTATGAATTTCAAAAATATACTTCACACATTTACTCTGCTGATTATCAAAACCTCTGGACGTGACTGAGATACAGATACAAAAAGTACTTGAAACCGCTGCTTTTGGTCTTTCTGATTAGAACACTAGCTGTCCACTCCTGAGAGGGAAATTCTGTTAGAGCTAATGACTCCTCCTGGGGTGCTTGTAACCTGATACTAATATAAAAGCAGCACTGACTATTCCAAAGAGAATGAAAGCAAATTACAAACATAATTGGGAAAAGAAAGAATACTACACACTCCAAATTCTCAGGACCCAATACATTTTATTTCAGGTGGGGATAAGGGACAAGCAGTGTGAAGACAGGGAAGGAAAGAAGGAAGTCTCTATGTTCTGAATGATTCCCTACCCCAAACTGTTGAGAGTGCCACATTCTGCCCTTTTAGCAATTTTAACTAATTTTTACTAGGACTTTGATAACACCACAGAAACCCTGTGGCTTCCTGTTAAAATGACTGTGTTACATGCCTTATTTTTATTAGAAAAGTGGAATTTAACAAATACTTTTATTATTTTGAAGCATTTCATCAATTCTAGGTGGAAGCACTACATCATCGAATGGGAAATCAACAAATGAAAAATGAAAAGATTATCCATTCACAGTAAGCACCATTTTACTAGAGAGATAAATTTCAAAAAGACTGTATTCTTCTATATACTACATATCAATTTGTAGTGGCACCAAAGTGTCGCCTGCTCTGCCTGAGGGAGCACTCCCCCTAGTGATTTTCCATAGGAAATAAAGTTAAACTTAAAGTAAAAATTTGTGGGTCAAATAGAACACACACAAGGAGGAAATTCTTTATAAAATAAGTACCTTGATGTTAGGGTGACTTAGAAACAATTCATTAGTCTCTGAATTCTAAACAGCTGAAGACATGCAGCTAAAACAATAATTTTTATTTTATTTTAATTTTTTATTGTTTTTGAGACGGAGTCTTGCTCTGTCACCCAGGCTGGAGTGCAATGGCACAATCTTGGCTCACTGCAACCCCCGCCTCCTGGGTTCAAGTGATTCTCTTGCCTCAGCCTCTCAAGTAGCTGGGATTACAGACACCCACCACCACACCCAACTAGTTTTTGTATTTTTAGTAGAGGTGGGGGTTTCACCATGTTGGCCAGGCTGATCTCGAACTCCTGACCTCAGATGATCCACCCGCCTCAGCTTCCCAAAGTGCTGGGATTACAGGTGTGAGCCACCATCCCGGCCTAAAATAATAGTTTTAAATGTGCAAAAATATCCATCCTTACTGAGCTGATTTATATTTGTTTTAAATTCTTTTTAGATTCAACTTTTAACAGATACATTAGGCCAGGCGTGGTAGCTCACGCCTGTAATCTCAGCCGTTTGGGAGGCCGAGGCGGATGGATTGCTTGAGCTCAGGAGTTCAAGACTAGCCTAGGCAACATAGTAAAACCCCATCTCTACAAAAAATACAAAAATTAGCAGGGCATGGAGGCATGCACCTGTAGTCCTAGCTATTTGGGAAGCTGAGATGGGATGATTGCTTGAGCCTAGGAGATTGAGGCTGCAGTGAACTGATTCTACAACTGTACTCCAGCCTGGGCAACAGAGCAAGATCTTGTCTCCAAAAATAAAAATAAAAAACCTTAGATCAAAACAAATTTAGAGCTAAATCATCAGAATTAAGTAGTGACTAATAAGATGCTAAAAGAAAATCTGAAATTGGAGAGTCTTTCATCTAACAAAGTTACTAAATGCCCATTATATATTAGGCACTGTTCTTTGTTCACACTAGTAACAAAAGACAAAAAATAACTATCCTATTTCACTTTTAACAGTCCTTAGAATGTTGACTGATTAGATATTTTCCTAAGTATCTTCTAGGTTTGTTCTGTTCTTGGTGTTTATCTAAACAAAAAATATTCTGACAACATTTAGTAAATTCATTTGTTTCCTTCTTGAATACATACACTTCAGAAAATTCCAACTTCTTTTGTAGTCACTAAGCATGCTGAGATTGAGACACTACTAGTTATCAGGTACTGACCCTGGTCACCTCCCAGAATTGTCCATATGCCTGGGAAGCAGTGCCTGCCATTGTGCTGGAGTAGCCTCCTTGTAGCACACTTTGCTGTAATACTCTCCAAACCAATTTTCTCTAACTCTATGTGACCTATATTAAGGTAGGGCATTCCAATATATCCTCCAATTTTGGTGAATACAATTGAATGGTTCTCAACAATGAATAGTTTGGCATACTTTTATTTGGGGGAGGTGGTGGTCACAATGACTAGCATCAGTGGGTAAGGGCGAGAAAGGCTAAATGAATCCTGCAATGGGATGACAGTTTTTTATCCTAAAGAACCGTCTCACTCAAAAGGCCAATAGTGACTGTCCATGGAGGGACACTGAGCTGTTGTCACCTGGTACGGTAACAAAGACAGAAGCTTCACTTTACTCATGTAATTTTTTCTACTAGACAGTAAGTCAGATAATTTTAGTATTGTATTTTATTAAATATATTTATATGCCACAAAAATTATTTTAGTGACAACTACTAGGAAAGTACAAAATCACTTAATAACTGGTTTTCTACACCTTGATTTGTCAAGAAACTCATAAGCAAATGGAAAGTAATAAGTACTGATTGCAGTTACTTACTACAGTGAACAGTTTTGAGAACAAGAAGAAAACCTGTAACACTGAAAATGGCTTTATATCCCATTCATAGATCTCTTCAAAAGGTCTACTTTAAAAATAAATCACATAAAGAATTGTTCAGACTTGTTTGGTGATGCCTCAACTTGAGAACATTTGCAAGGAAATCACATGTAAAACCAATCATCTCAATACAATTAAATGCTATTAAAGAAAAAAAAAGTTTCCTTTAAAACAGTGGTTCCCAAAATTTAGCAGGCATCAGAATCTCCTGAGGGAAGCTTGTTAAAATACGGAATGCTGGCCTCCTCCCCAGAGTTTGCTACAAGTTTGCAGGCCATTCTGATGTTGCTGCCGGCACAACACTTTGAGAACCACTACTTTAAGATCTAGTCTCTAGAATTCAAACTAATAAGCAATGCCCATATGCCTTTGCTTTTTCTAATAGTAAATAAATAAAAGAATATTTCAGGTAGCTGCATCAAACTTTAAGCCTTTAGACTCTTTTTTTTTTTGAGGCAGAGTTTTGCTCTTGCTGCCCAGGCTGGAGTGCAATGGCATCCTCTCAGCTTACCACAACCTCTGCCTCCCAAGTTCAAGCAATTCTCCTGCCTCAGCCTCCCAAGTAGCTGGGATTACAGGCATGTGCCACCATGTCCGGCTAATTTTTTGTATTTTTAGTAGAGATGGGGTTTCTCCATGTTGGTCAGGCTGGTCTCGAACTCCTGACCTCAGATGATCCGCCCACCTCGGCCTCCCAAAGTGCTGGGATTAAAGGCTTAAGCCACCACGCCCAGCCGCCTTTAGACTCTTGAAATGTTACGTTGACTCACAATTACTCCCATGAGTTCAAAAGACAGAACTAAAGGACAGTCCTGAATAATCTATGACTACAGGAAAACATTTATTTACATGCCCTCTACAAAATGTATTTACAAAACATAGTAACTATTAGGGTACACGACCTTGCTCCTATCTTCCCCATTGTGCTTCTCTATAGAAAATCCAATATGAAATTACAAACAGTACTGTACTCAGAGCAAGAACTTCATCTATCATAAATGTACACATAAATATCAGTGAATTGTCATACTCAAGACTCAGATTCAGGAACTTCTTCATCAGGGCAGCAGTAATATTCCACAAAACATATTTGTCCATCTTCATTTCTAATCATATACTGTAATGAAAGGAAGCCTCTGTTATCTGTCCGAATAGATACCTTACAAGATAGGACTAATGCCTTTGTAGAGGGTTTCAGTAAGGAAATCTTGTATCTGTAAAAGAAAATATAAAACGCTGTTATATCAACACAGTGAACACTGCTCAGAACTCCCAAGTAAAGGACAAAAAGTAGCAAATCTAAGAATAAAATCAAGTACTTATCCAATTTGCTAATATTTTCTGTTTTAAAATTCATCCACTGTTAGAACCCTACATCCCCTAGTAAGTCCAGCACTCTACTATTCATTTTTATAAAATGCTGTGCATTTTAATTAACAGATTGAAAGTGTTTTTATTTAACAGATATCTGGCATTTAACCTCCTCTTTATCACCAATGACAACCTCTATATTAAGAACTGACCTGTTGACTTGGGTCTGATTACAATGAAATGCTTCCATCAAATCAGAATCTTTGGGATAGTCAAGGTGGGAACTTCCGGCATTTCCAAAAGTAGATAACCTATAGAAAATGATTACCTCATTTATTCATTCGTCCAAAAATAAACCACATTAGGATCCAAATAAAGAAAACACTTCCTTAAGAAATTCATACTAGTGGGTGAAACAGACATGTACACAAATGCTTACAACACACGATAACAAGTACCATAATAAAGCTCCCACTAGAGTTCAGGGAGTTCAGGACAACTAACCAACGGCTTTGAAGAAAATCAATTGTAAAAGGAAAAGGGTAGGGAACACTTTAATTTCATTACCCTAATCCTACTCTGAAAATGACTTTTCCTCATCCTTAAGTCAAAAGTATATAATAGGAGAGAGAATTGAGGACTGATGGAAGACCTTGATCTAAGTCAACTGCAACCGTTAGGTCTGTTCCCAATCCTACACCTAGGAATTACAGCTTTTCTATATCTTAGACTGCTCTTAAGGCTATTTCATGGTTTTCCTCACTTGGTAATACGAGAAGTTATTTGTAGACACTTTATAAGTGTTAATATGCTGATTTAATCTGCAAGAACTCCCGGAACATTTGCTGCAGGGTTAGCACGTTGCTAAGTATTACATGAGCATGGTGATAAGATCCAGGTTGGTTTTCCCTAAGTTCCATTTCTGCCTCCCATCTTCCAGGTGTGGTTTTCCCAGGGTTCATCTTTTCTTTCTTCTAATATAATCTCTCTCTCTGACCCGTCTCATCCATACCCAGCCATGATGATGGTTCCCAAATCTAAATTTCCAGTCTAAATGGATCTCCTGAGCACCATAACTATATATCCAGCTACTCCCTAGTGTCACAGGTACTTAAAATTTAACATATCCAGGAAAAAATTTCAACTCCTACCTCCCTACCACCAAATTGTTTCCCATCCTGGAGATGAAAGATACCATGGTCCATCCAGTTACCCAGGCTGAGAGAGATCACTGAGGAGATCCTCTAAAACACTGTTTAAGTACCTGAATTTTTTACGTCACTCCACTGCTAAAGTAGGGTTTCCAATTTCCATTTTGGTTAACTTTGTCAGATCTTGAGCCAAATTTTTAATTCCCCAAAGTCATGAGAAGGGCCTGTGATTCTTTTTCTTTTCTTTTTTTTTCTGAGACGGAGTCTCACTCTGTCACCCAGGCTGGAGTGCACTGGCGCAATCTCAGCTCACCACAACCTCTGTTTCCTGGGTTCAAGTGATTCTCCCACGTCAGCCTCCCAAGTAGCTGGGATTATAGGCACGTGCTACCACGCCCAACTAATTTTTCTATTTTTAGTAGAGACAGGGTTTCACCACGTTGGCCAGGCTGGTCTTGAACTCCTGACCTCAAGTGATCTGCCCACTTCGGCCTCCCAAAGTGCTGGGATTACAGGTGTCTGCCACTGCACTTTTACAGCCAGGCCTGTAATTCTTCTAAAGTAGTTACAAAAAGAATACCTTACTCCTTTTATTCCATATGTATTTAGGGCCTTTAATATTCTGAAATATTTCAAAAAGAGAATATTTAGATCCTCTAAATTGCTAGAATCTCTAAACTGAATCTAATCCTGAAAACAGACTTGTGTTAAAGTATCAGGAACAGCTTTTTTGACATTGTACTCCTGCTGAAAACTGCCCTCCCTTGGGAAGCCAGCCTTGAGCAACCCTCCCTAAATCCTTATATAGCATTTCCCAGGTATGTGTGTGTGCTATCTTGGTACTTAATGGTTTGCTGTTTCACATTATCTTGGCTTCACCTTGGTTTTAAGCTGTTCTTCCCACAATGCTTAATAAGATGAATAAGCACACAGTAGGTGATCAACAGACACTTAGTGAATGAATGAGCCATGTGTAGAAAACTTCTTCTGCATCCTGAACTAACTTGAAAAAGATACCATAATACAAACACCCTTTCCAAACACTTAAACCCAATTTTCCTCATGATGTAACCTGATCTATGACAGTAGGCAGTAGTACAATGAAAACACCACCAGTTTATAAAGTAGAGGACTGGGCTTCTCATCTAGATGCCACCACCACCTAAATATGAAATAGTGAGTTAATATTCCTGGGTCTTAAGTTTCTTGATCCATAAAATTATGAGGTACCAGTACAAGCTGTCTAAAGTTGTGAAAACTCTAAAAATGTGGATAATAAAAATTTTGCATCCTAAGCAAATGTCTAAGTGGGAAGATGGAGTACAGACCACATTAACTATAACTGCACTGCTCTCAAGTACCTGAAATAAGGCTTGTCAGGAGACATGGTAATTTGTAGGACTTCACTCGTCATATCCAATTCAGAAAATGCTTCACGGAGCCCCTCTGACTGCAGAATAATTTTATTAATAACATTGGTGCTGCAGAAATCAAAGTCCAGGGTCTCTTCAGGTTCCTGTGTATTGATTTTGCAGACTGTCACCACTCCTCCTTCTTCCAGGAACAGCATCAAAGGGTAACCATAACCTTGGTAACACATCCGAAGTGCAGTTAAAGTCCCTGCAATGGAAAGAAGTCATACTTGGCCTTAGCTTTATAGCTCTGGGTTCAGCTTCTCCTCGAAATGATACATAAAATTTCTCAAGAATAATTTATTCCGCCCAATTTCTTGCATATATGTATCTCCTCATAAAAAGGGATGACATCTTCCCTGATGACAGTTGTATGTAGACAATTCCAAAACTACAAGAAAATTGGGAACCAGAACCAAATGTAACATAATTCTTTGGAATCATTTTCAGGTTGTCATACACACCTCAGAAATAGCTTGATGATTTTATATACATACAATTTCAGGATACAGAATCTATATGGATCAACACAGCAAGTAACTAAACTGCTGCAGAACAGGGTATGCTATTCCTTGAAGGTTCAATGTGTGTAACAGTGGATTGCTATCATCTGTACTGTAACGTCAGTGTACTCACTATGACAAGGATCCTTCCAGCTTTTCCAACTGGGAGATATTCTTTATATTTCCTCGAATTTTAAAATCAAATTGAGAGAAAAAGAGGGTTGTTAATGGTCGTGTAAATTTTAATTCTGCAAACCACTAGAGGGAAGGAGGAATATGACAGGATATTCAAACTCCTTCTCCTTACTGGATTGAGAGCCACAGTGAGGAATGGAACATGACAGATGCTTTTGTGAAAAACCAGCTGGAGAACACTGTATTAGAAAATGTATAATTAATAACAGTGGAATTGTCTGTGGAAAAGTAAAATACATTTTTCTGGAGAACTATATTGAATTTTTTCCTAGCTAATCTCCAGGTTGCTTTCCTATGAAATAAAATCATTCTTCTGGGGATTCCTTATAGTTTTATACCCACAGCAATTCAATTTTACCATTCTTAAAAATAATTCCCTTAACAAATAAAAAAATATATATTTTAAAGAAAATCATTTGGCAACCGGGCGCGGTAGCTCATGCCTGTAATCCCAGAACTTCGAGAAACTGAGGCGGGCAGATCACCTGAGGTCAGGAGTTTGAGACCAGCCTGGCTAACATGGTAAAACCCCGTCTCTACTAAAAATACAAAAAATTAGCCGGGCGTGGTGGCCTGTGCCTGTAATCCCAGCTACTCGGGAGGCTGAGGCAGGAGAATCGCTTGAACCCGGGAGGCAGAGGTTGCAGTGAGCTGAGACTGTGCCATTGTACTGCAGCTTGGGCAACAAGAGAGAAACTCTGTCTCAAAAACACCACAAAATCATTTGGCAAAACAGACATAACTTATAAAATATGGCTTAAAAGAAACAAATTTTGAACACAGTAAACTAGGAGTCAGAACTGGCTTTTGTTTTCCTCTGCCACTAACTAGCTGAGTAATTCTGGACAAGTTAGGAAAAAAAAGCAATTAAAACATTTCACAATATTAAAGATATTTAAGTCACGTCCAAAGTATTCTTTTGGCCAGTTCGAATTTAAAATCCCTCAAAGCCTTGTAAATTAAAAAAGATGAATGGAAATACTTCTACAAATATGAAAAGAATTATAAACACATTTGCAATTAACATTGTGAAATGTTAGAACCCATGACTGTGGCCACTGAAAAATGAATTGGCATTAGCTTTCTGAACAAATGTTTATGTTCCAAATAACTTCCTGTATTTTTCTGACCACTATGTATAACACTTTTATGTCTTTATACTGATAACAGTTTACCTGGCATAGGACTTGATCCAAAAATAGATAAACAGTCTAAAAGGACAGTTAAATTAATTCGAAAAGTAACAGACTCTTCCTGAACTTTAAACTCCTGAAATATTCCAGCCTATGAAAAGAGTAAAAATGAAAATTGTTACATAAAAGAATAAAAACTAATATACAAGGTCCTAGATTTCACTTTATATGTTTAAAAAATACAATACTATGCTAATCCCATGAGAATAATTTCTGATTAGCAATCAAAACATCTTAGAGACATTCTTTGAAGCATCCTTATCTCCATTCCTGGATCTAAAACTATCCCTCTGTGACTCTCCCTTGTCTCGTTTTTGTGCCTATCACTACTGCTAAGGTCACTTGGAAAATAGACGAATGACTTGATAATGCATGAGCAATATTAGTTTCAACTTTTATTATGATTTTTTATTGATACGGGGGTCTCACTATGATTACCCAGGCTGGTCTTTAATGCCTGAGCTCGAGCGATCTTCGTGCTTCAGCCTCGGTCTCCTGAGCAAATTACAGGTGTGAGCCACCATACCATGCCCGTGCATGAGGACAAGAACCATGTCTTATTTACCTCTCTATCCCTGAGGTCATGCTGTGCACTTACGTGTTAAAAAACGCTTAGTTGAACTTGCAATCCTATCTGAACCACACAAATATTACTTTGGAAGAACAAAAATTCTATTACAACCAGTAAAGGAAAAAACTACTCTTTAGTAATAGCATATTGCAGTGGTAAAAAGAGCATATATTCTGGGAACAAATGTTCAGGGTTCTTATCCCAATTCAGCCACTTACCAGCTGTGGGACTGTTGGCAAATCACTTAAAACTGTGCCTCGTTTCCACATACATAAAACGGGAATAATAATAGAACCTACCTTACAGGACTATTGTTAAGATTAAATAAGTTAAACAATAAGAAGACTGTAGCCTACCCAATAGTCTAGTTTAATAAACTTTAGTCATTACTAACCATTATCTCCGTAAAACAAGATGGGAAAAGAATTTGTTACCGGGAAAGAAAAAAAATTCAAGTAATGTTTTGTTCTCTAACTTAAGACTATTAAGTTATTTATTTATTATTTATTATGACTATTCACAAGTTATTATGACTATTAAGTTATTCATTTTGCCTACTGAAACCTTCCGATTTCATTAAATTGCATTTAGAATATCTATGGCACAGGCTTAAAGGCGCCTACTTCCATACCTGAATAAAAGCATTTGCTTGCACACACTTTGCATTTTCCACTGTTACTTTGATACCATTTTTAGTTGCGAAACACGTGGCATGTTCTCGGAAATGAATAGCTTTCAAGATAGTGGAGAGATTCCTAACGTTGTCAAGGCTGGCCACAAGGCTGTACTGATCATCCTCGTCTTGGATCTGTTGGGTCAGAAGGGGCATCGTCCACTGCGCATTCGGCCCCGAGGGATGCTCCTGGGGCCAAGAACTGCTCGGCGGATCGCCAAACACCTGAAGGGATTAGACAATAAAATTCCCATCAGTGCTGGCGAGGTCCGGCGAGCTCCACCTGCGGTGAGAGGTGGAAGGGCGCTGGGAGGCTGAACTCGGCTGACCAGGCCGAACCCCACCTATGTCACTTAACTGTCTTTGTAATTCTGGGGGAAAATTATCTAAGCTACGGTTTCCTCGTCTCCGTGAGAGGACAATAACGTGAAAAGTTGTGAAGAATGAAGACACGCAACTGACACGGTATCTCCCGGCCAAACAGGAGCTACAAATCCGCGGGGAGTCGGTTTTGTGCAGCCCGCGCCACCAGCCCCGCCTCCAACAAAACAGGCGATGGCGGGGCGGGCCCGGAGTGTCCAGATGATCCTCCAAGAGTCCCAGACAAGCCCATTCACCAGCCCGCCCGCGGGACAGCATCGCTGACTAGTCTCGGGGTTCCCGAGTGCGGAAACCCTACCTTTGCGGTGGGGTCTGGACGCCCGAGAGCCCTTCCCAGCAAAGTCCCTGAGGAGGAGCGAGGCGGCTCCGAGAAATCGCGGAGAAAGTGAAGCCAGTCCCGCCACTCTTCAGACGGGCCCTCCACCTCAGCCACCGTCACCACAGAGCTGAAGGAGGCCTAGAGAGCCGCGCGTGCCGCGCCGAGACCGGAAGGAGGAGCTGAGCGCTTAGAGCCGCAGAACCATAGAGATCGGAAATAGGAGCGAGCGGCAGCGCCGGAAAGGAGGCCAAGAGCGCGGGCGGCGAGGCAAGATGGCGGCAACCAAGAGGAAACGGCGTGGAGGTTTTGCAGTTCAGGCGAAGAAGCCAAAAAGAAACGAAAAAGATGCGGAGCCGCCAGCTAAGCGGCACGCCACAGCAGAGGAGGTGGAGGAAGAAGAGAGGGACCGGATCCCAGGCCCCGTTTGCAAGGTAGGAGGGGATGCCCCCGGGCGACACCTGCGGCGGCGGCTCTGTGCGCCTTTTCTTGGGTTACTTACTTGACTACAGCCCTGCTTAATTTCAGAGTAGCCCGGGTGTTAACGGTAGGTCGGTTTTAGCAATTCTCCCGGCCAGATTGGGCACGGAGTTTGCAGCTAATCCTTGTGCACGTGGCCGTCTTCCTGGAGGCGGCGGGTTTTAAAACCTTTACCCGGCCCACGGGGAAGCGACTTACAGGGTGCTCAGATCCAGCGTTGTCTCTTCCTAGTTGTTGAGTTTTTTTTTTTTTTTTAATGTTTTTGGAGAGTAGTGCTTTTCCTTGGTTATTTCTCGCTATTGAGTATTTCTCCAGTGATTAGTATGCCCATATACTGCCATAGTCAGCCACTGTCAGTCAAGGATCCTGAAGTATGTTAGGGGAGCCTTTAAAAAGTTGTTGCCCTTGGGACTGTGATTCTGACTTGTTAACCAGGTCTTTAACTCAAGAGATAATGAAAAATAGACTAGATACTATGAGCTTTACCTGTATTCAACAGACATTGAGTGTGCCATGCATTGTACCAAGTTAGGCTTCCTTTGGGTTTGAGATTGCAAAGGTGACTAGAATGTGACCTCTTCCTCTTGAAATGTTGGAGTTTAGGAGGAAACTTAAGAATTCAAATAAGTTGGTGGTTTTTATTCAAAAGAAGTGCACAGAAGTTGTTGGAATTAGCTTTCATTCAACTAAGAACTCTTAAGCTAGACAGAATACTGTGAACAAGGATTATCTTTGACATTAATTTCTGCGTCCTCCTCACTTAGCATAGTACTCTAGCGCGAAGTAGGTGATAAGTAAATGACGCCGTGTGGTGTGGTGGCAAGCTCTAGGAAAGAGTGAGCTCTGTGGAATGAAAGATAAGTGAAAATTCTAGCCCCGTTATTAACAGCAACATTCTGTGCTCTTCTCTGACCTGCAGATTGGGGTGCGGGGGGAGGGAATATTTACTTTTTATGAAAAATAAGCTGGACTTGTACACTTCCAGTAAATGTTAGTGTTCTCATTCTTCCCTTAAGGAGCTAAATAGTATCTATAATCTGAGCCATACTTTGATACATTCTATGGAAATGCAGGAGATAAAAATTATTTTTACCCTAGTATAATAAGATAAAGAATCATGAAGGATTTAGCCTTTAAGCTGCATATCAGAGGAAGTGTAGAATTTTGACATTCAAAAATGAGAGGGAACACTCCAAGGGAGAAAAAAAAAAAAATGATGAAAGGCTTTGATGTAGGGAAATGCTGAAAAATGTAAAAAATAGAGCCAGATTGGATTGCAGTAGGCTTCATTTGGGGCAATAATGATGTAGACATGAAAATCTGTTTTACAATTCAGTGTCGAAGCTATGTCATTTGAACTTTGTTTATAAAACTCTGGGAAGTAAGGATGTGATGGAAGTATTACTTTAAAAATAGCCGGGCGCGGTGGCTCACGCCTGTAATCCCAGCACTTTGGGAGGCCGAGGCGGGTGGATCACTAGGTCAGGAGTTCAAGACCAGCCTGGCCAAGATGGTGAAACCCCGTCTCTACTAGCACTACAAAAAAAAAAAAAAAAATCAGCGAGGTTCAGTGGCGGGCACCTGTAATCCCAGCTACTCGGGAGGCTGAGGCAGGAGAATCGCTTGAACCCCGGGAGGTGGAGGTTGCAGTGAGCCGAGATCACGCCACTGCACTCCAGCCTGGGTGACAAGAGTGAGACTCCATCTCAAAAAAAAAAAAAAAAAAAAGTAAACTGTTGAAAAAGCTAGTCAATCATATCTATTGGAGGTGCTCATGTCTGGGAAGGTTAGCCATTTAGGAGTTTTGCAGTTAATATAAGACTAAGTAAGTGCAGTGTGAATAAGAAAGGATTAAGAGTTGTCGGAAATTATTATGAGACCTCTGTCATGGAGAGCACAGAAATAAAAGAGAGGGCTAAGAAAGAACTTTTAGGGTTGGGAGGAGGAATTGGAGAGATTGAAGTTGAAAAACAAGAAAGAAACCAAGGAGGGCATTTCTGGGTGGCAGATGTGGTCAGTGAATGTTGGTGAGAGATGAAATTAAAGGAGTCAGGATGGTTTGACTTGCTACTTGGAAGCTCTTAAAAAACAAACAGGGCCAGGTGCGGAGGTTCTTACCTATAATGCCAGCACTTTGGGAGGCCAAGCCGCTTGAGCCCAGGTGTTGGAGACCAGCCTGGGCAACATAGGGAGACTCCCGTCTCTACAAAAAAAAAAACTACCTGGGCATGGTGGCACATGCCTGTAGTCTCCAGCTACTGCAGATGCTGGGGTGGGAGGATCACTTGAGCCCAGAAACTTGAAACTGCAGTGAGCCGTGAGTGAGCACTTCAGCCTGGGCAACAGTGTGAGACCCTGTCACAAAACAAGATCAGTTCAGTATGAGATTTTAAAATCTTAACATTTTCTTTTTCTTTAGGGAAAGTGGAAAAATAAGGAACGGATTCTCATCTTTTCTTCCAGAGGAATAAATTTCAGAACAAGACATTTAATGCAGGACTTGAGAATGTTGATGCCTCATTCTAAAGCAGGTGCCTTTATATCATATACTTTAGAAATTTCTATCTATAAACTTACCTATTTTTATGTTTTCACTTATTTTATATATTCTTCATTTGTTCAGTGTTTTCACGAAAAAAACACAATGCCTTTTATCCTTTCAAGTGCCACAGTTTTTCCAGTTAACATTTCGTAAGAAATTCTTTAGACTTCATTAGGTAGTTTCTTTACTTTTTAAAACAGATGTCCTAATATTATTGAAACCTTTCTTGACGGTCCAGGAATGCCTTCACTGTAATGCTCCTGAAGGTCCTGAGATAGGTGGGATGGTTTGTCCTAAGTGCTAAGGACTGCCGTGTGTTGCTTTTTGGGCCTTTTTTTTTTTTTTTTTAACTGTTTTTATTGAAAAATGGACCTGGGATAGAATTTGAAGCACCTTTTAAGTTGGAGTCAGAGCCTATTTCTAAATGCCAGGTTATTTATTTATTTTTAAGCAATGGGTTATTTTACAGGCAAGAACAGTATGGCCGGGCATGGTAGCTCATGCCTGTAATCCCAGCACTTTGGGAGGCTGAGGTGGGTGGAACACTTGAGTCCAGGAGTTCCAGACCATCCTGGACAACATGGTGAAACCCTGTCTCTAAAAAATAAAAAAAGAATGAAAAAAGTAAAGTACATTAGCCAAATGTGGGGGTCACTTGCCTGCAGTCCGAGCTACTCAGGAGTTTCAGGCAGGAGAATGGCTTGAGCCCAAGAGGTCAAGGCTGTCATGAGCCGTGATTGCGCCACTACATTTCAGCCTGGGCAAGGAGCAAGACCCTGTCTCAAAAAAAAAAAAAGTTTGGAACAGTGGAGTGGCAGTGCCATCATATAGCTGTTGTTGTGCTTACGTTGAGAGGTGCTTTGGGTTTTTTTTGTTTTTTGTTTTTTATTTTTAAAATTTTAACTTTTATTTTAGATTCAAGGAGTATATGTGCAGGTTTGTTACAGGGGCATAAGGTCAGTTTTCTTTGACACCTATGATTAAAAAGTGAAAGATATTTTCATTGAAACTGGTTTCCTTTAACATAGTCTTTGGTTTGTGAGAATTTTCCCATTTTTGAAAAGGATTCCTAGAATACCTAAATACTGAGAAACACTGCTTACACTATAATTTCTAATTCTTACAGACTATATTTTACTTATTTTCTTTACATTTACAAAGTGTCAAGATTTTTTAAGTGATTGTTTTCAGGTCTTGTTTTGAAAATTAGTAATAAAATCTCCTTTAAACTGAAGAGTGTAAAAACACTTTATTTTCTAGATAGCATATGTGGTTTGATTGAAATAACTTTGAAATCACCTTTAATTTATTTGCTTTTTCTTTTTTTCTTTTTCTAGATACTAAAATGGATCGTAAGGATAAGCTATTTGTGATTAACGAGGTAATTTTGGAAAGTAATTGCAATAAAATATTTTAAAAACATTAACAATGGCTCATTTCAAAAATAAGTCATTCAGTGACTTTAAAAATTGTTTTGTAAAAACTATTCAGACACATTTTATTAACTCTTCAATAACTGGTCTTCCAAAGTTTTCTCTCTCACAGTTTAGTGCTTCAGTCATTTCTGTTTGTTTTGTCTGAACAAGCATATTGAAATTTCCTCAGAAGGATTATGTCCCGTTTTTTAACCCCGTAGTGTCTAGTATTATGCTAAATCCATAGTAGGTACTCAAAAAATTATCAGTCAACATATATAAAGTAAAATAAGTCCATTAAACATATACACGTGTGTATCTATACACCTATGTGTGTATAGATACACATATATACACCTGTGTGTATAGATACACATATATACACGTGTGTGTATAGATACACATATATATACGTGTGTATATATATAGATATATATACACATATATATACATATGTGTGTATATATATACATATATACACACATATATATAAATAAAAATAAAACCCACATGGTAAAAAGTGTTTTGCCAGTATTAAAAGTGATTTGTGTGGAACTGGCTCTTAAGGTATTACAAACTAGGAAGAGGTTACATTTTCAAAGTATTGTTTAAGATACTAATGTATATTTTTTTAACCTCTGGAAGCACAGAACATAAATTTACATTTTAAAGCAAAATTTTCAAAACTTAGAAGAATTAGGATCATTTTTTCACTATTAGCCTTCTTTAGAGCACAAATTTTTGAACCTCTGCTGTAATACCACATTATTCTATGTGCTGTAGAAACTGTTTAACAGAGCAATGTCCCTGTCATTATGGAACTTATATTCTAATGGAGACAGGCCATAAACAAGGTTTATAATTTCAAGTAAAGATAGGAGAAATAAAGCAGGTTATAGGTTTTCGACAGCTGAGGCTAGACCGGAAAAACCTGTTCAAAGGGATGGTATATTTGAGCAGAGACCTAGTGAAGGAGAAATATGGTAAAAGACCATTCTAGCTAGAGAAAATGGCAACTACAAAGGCCCAGAAGTGGCACAAACTTCCTGTTTTTGTGTTTATTCTAAGACCAGTAAGAAACAAAATTTTTTTTTTTTTTAAGTTGTTAGGGTTTATTTGTTTAACTGGTTTTGGAGACAAAGTCTCACTCTGTTACCCAGGCTGGAGTGAGGTGGTATGATCTCAGCTCACTGCAGCCTCTGTTTCATGGGTTTAAGCAATTCTCCTGCCTCAGCCTCCCGAGTAGCCGGAACTACAGGCACACGCCACTATGCCCAGCTAATTTTTTGTATTTTTAGTAGAGACGTGGCTTTGCCGGGTTGCTCAGACAATTCACCTGCCTTGGCCTCCCAAAGTGCTGGGGTTACAGGCATGAACCACCTCATCCAGCCATAAGTTGTTAGGTTTAAAGTCTTAAATAGTTTGGAGTTTAAGAGTACTATATTAATTAGAGTTTGTGAATACTACAGTAATACAAGACTTCACTCCTGTAATGTTTTTATATCAAGTGTGACTTTTGTAAGCCTTCAAGACATTGAAGTTTAATTTGAAATAGGTTTTATATACTTAGGCTTTTCACCCAATCCCTTAGTGATTTTATAGAACCAAATCACCAGAAATCATAGTATAAATGAACAACTTAAGTTTTGTGATCTTAAAATCAAAAAGCTAAAAAGTTAAAAACCAAAATAATCATTAAAAAGGATGTTTTTAGTTCTATAAGGACTGGATTTTCATAAGATTGGCTAAGAAGATTGATTATGAAGGATTAATATAAGAAGATTAGTTGTGGTATGCCTTATCCATAGGGCATCTATTTTTAGTCTTTGTAGTTTGTAAATGGGACTATGGGCAGAAGAGGTTCCTGGCCGGGCGCGGTGGCTCACGCCTGTAATCCCAGCACTTTGGGAGGCCGAGGCAGGCAGATCACCTGAGGTTGTGAGTTCAAGACCAGCCAGACCAACATGGAGAAACCCCATCTCTACTAAAAATACAAAATTAGCGGGGTGTGATGGCACATGCCTATAATATCCCGGCTACTCCGGAGGCTGAAGCAGGAGAATCATTTGAACCTGGGAGGTGGAGGTTGTGGCGAGCTGAGATCGTGCCATTTCACTCCAGCCTGGGCAACAAGAGCGAAATTCCATCTCAAAAAAAAAGAGGAGGAGGGAGGTTTCCAGTAATCAGAAGTGAGACCATTTTAGATGCTAGGCCCAAAAATATGATAGATAATTTCACCCAAGATATGGGCACAGCATCTAGTTTACCTTGGGTAGAATACCTAAGAGGAACTTTAAAGGTTTCTTCTGTGAATAAATAAATCTTTAGGCCTTTGTAGCCTATTAGGCTGGTTAGGTATTTTTGAGATAACTAGATGATATTAATCATATATAATTACTTCAGTTCTCATTTATATTATCTACTTCATTTTCCTATACTTTGCTTCCTTTAGGTTTGTGAAATGAAGAACTGTAATAAATGCATCTATTTTGAAGCTAAGAAAAAACAGGATCTCTATATGTGGTAAGAGAATGTATTAAGATTTTGGTTAAACTCATTTAAGTGGATTTGTTCTTTGTACCTTTTATGTTATAGACTCCTAGTCTTTCATGTTAAGAGGTTGAGAATGAAGCAAACTTTTTTGATTTCACAAAACTTGATACCTTTAAAGAAAATTAAATATATGAATATTATAAGCATATTATTTATGGTGAATAGGTGGTAAGCCTTGACTACATTCACTAATTAGTTGAAAAAGCTTCCTCCATATCTTTCAGGCTTTCAAATTCACCTCATGGACCATCTGCTAAATTCCTTGTTCAAAATAGTAAGTTGATTCAATAAATATTTTTAGATGAGGAAATTAAAAATAATCTTTTGAAATAGTTGTGCAAGTTATAACTATTTTTGTTTTTGTTGTAATTTTTCTAGTTCATACTCTTGCTGAACTAAAGATGACTGGAAACTGTTTGAAAGGTTCTCGGCCCCTTTTGTCTTTTGACCCTGTAAGTTTCTCATTCAGTGTATGAGGTCTAATTTTCTTATCTGGCATGGTTGTTTTTAGTAGATATAGTTGTGTTATTCAATTTAGTTTTACCCCACCTTGATTTTATGGATTATCAATTCTTTCAGGCACGTTTATAATGAGGTTATAGCCAGGTTTAGAAACAAATGAGCAAACAGTTTTAAACAAGGCAGTCTACTGTTAAATAATATGCTTACCTTATTTTTATAGGCTTTTGATGAATTACCACATTATGCTTTGTTAAAAGAACTCTTAATTCAGGTAAATATCTTTTAAATTAGCTATCCAAAATATACATGATATATCTTGGAATAAGGAACTAATATACACTTTTTTAACTAGATCTTTAGTACACCACGGTATCATCCCAAAAGCCAACCATTCGTGGACCATGTGTTTACTTTCACCATTTTGGATAATAGGATATGGTTTCGGAACTTTCAGGTAAACTTTACTTGATTTTTATTTATACCTTTTTTAAAAATTGAATTAAATGTATGTATGTATGTATGTATGTAATGTATGTATGTAGTGTGTGTGTGTGTATGTATGTATGTATGTATGTATATACGTATGTATTGAGACAGAGTCTCACTCTTGTTGCCCAGGCTGGAGTGCAGTGGCACAATCTCGGCTCACTGCAACCTCCACCTCCCGGGTTCAAGCTTCTCCTGCCTCAGCCTCCTGAGTAGCTGGGATTACAGGCACCCATCATCATACCTGGCTAATTTTTGTAGTTTTAGTAGAGACGGGGTTTCGCCACGTTGGCCAGGCTGGTCTCAAACTCCTGCCCTCAGGTGATCTGCCCGCCTTGGCCTCCCAAAGTGCTGGGATTCCAGGTGTGAGCCACTGTACCTGGCCTAATTTTTTTTTTTAGAGATAGAGTGTCGCAGTGTTGCCTAGGTTGGTCTTGAACCTCCTGGCCTCAATCATCCCTCCTCAGCATCTTGAGTAGGTGGGATTACAGGTGTGAGCCACTGTGCCTGGTAAATTTTTAATTAAACTTTTAGATAAGGATATACAGGGTTTGCATACACAAAAAAATGCAAATAATCCTTTTGTTTTAAATAGCTTTCTTTTCCCTAAAGAGATTGCTGCAAGTAACTATGTACTGTCTTATATCTTAAGTGATTCCTACCTACTTCTATTCATGACTGTTAGTTGATACAGAGTATGGATTTCCTAATAAGCCATTATATATTTAACTTTATAGAAAGGGAATGGCTTGAAGATCCATGAGATACTTGGGTTCCTAATTTGTACAAAGTGCTGTAAAGGATACAGTAAAATAGAAGTTTCTCTCTAAAAGCTTAGAAGTTTCAAAGCACCTCAAGGCTTAAGACCTAGCAAAATGTAATTGCTATAGAAGGCATTCAGTGGCAACTGTTAGATGATGAGTCATACAGTGACTCATTCAGGAGAAAAGAAGAGGTGATTCTAGAAATCTTGAAGCAGGAGTTTGGCAAGATAAGTGCAGAAAGATGAAGAGGTGGAAGAGAACAGCAAGAACAAAATTTTAGACAGTATATGACATAAACTGAGCTCTTTTCTGCATAGTTCATATTGGATACCTGGCATGTGAGTTGAACACATCCTCCTAACCTCTGAGGGCAGACATGCCTGAACTAATAGATAACATAAATATTTGTTATTCAGAAGTTGCCTTTTAATTCCATAATCAGTAGCTATTAAATAAATTTAACCACATATCCTTTTAATCTAACTTGAATTAGATTTATAAAAACAATTTAGGGATTGATTTAAGTTTCAAGAGTTCCCCCATAATGTGCTTTAATACATTTTGTTAATAGTGGTTACTATTTTAAAATCCTGTTTTACCACAGTTTTTCAAGGATATATGCATTGTGAGAAGCAAGATGTGAACCAAAATCTAATTACTCAATTTTAAAAGAACACACCGAATAAACATTTTTCCGTGACAACTTCCTATAAGTACTAATAGATTTCAGAAAATATTGATGATTTGGCATTTACGAAGTTTCACCCCCACCTTGATTTCATGGATTATCAATTCTTTCAGGCACATTTATAATGAGGTTATAGCCAGTATACCTTTTAGGAATAATGTAACCAAACCAAAATGAAATGTTTCCTTTTTATTAAAGATCATAGAAGAAGATGCTGCTCTTGTAGAAATAGGACCTCGTTTTGTCTTAAATCTCATAAAGATTTTCCAGGGAAGTTTTGGAGGACCAACTTTATATGAAAATCCTCACTACCAGTCACCAAACATGGTAAGCTGTTGTGTCATTCAGTAGTCTTCAATGTACCAGAACCCTTTGGCCAAAATGATTCTGTGAAGTAATTGCTATTTTATTACCTGTGAAACTGAATTTGGTTTTTGCTGCATAGAGACTTGGAAATTACTCCTTTTTTTCATGACACTGGCTGAAAAGATATATGGTTCATAACTGAAAGTCTTTGCCTTATATAAAATGTTTATTTTTATTTCAAAAGCATCTAATCTTTTTTTTTTTTTTTTAAGCATCGGCGTGTCATAAGATCCATCACAGCTGCAAAATACAGAGAGAAACAGCAAGTGAAAGATGTGCAAAAACTGAGAAAGAAAGAGCCGAAGACTCTTCTTCCACATGATCCCACTGCAGATGTTTTTGTAACGCCAGCTGAGGAGAAACCAATAGAAATACAGTGGGTGAAACCAGAGCCAAAAGTTGATTTGAAAGCAAGAAAGAAACGGATTTACAAAAGGCAAAGAAAAATGAAACAGAGGATGGACAGTGGGAAAACAAAATAAGTCAATGGAAACCTGATTTGTTTTTCAGTTATTTTATATTTATTTTGTATTCAATTTGTAAATACTTTTATTATCTAATACTGTCTTATGTCTAATTAGTATAGCATTTAGAAGAAAGAAAAATTAAGATCTTAAAATCAGTGATTATCTTTTTCTAAATAAAATATCACCAGAATTCATCAGTTAATTTCTGATTTCTTTTTAAAGTTTGTATTGCTAAAAATGTAGCATACTTAATGTAGCCTGTTCTCTTGGGTTGGAATTTTTGGTTTAGTAAAGCTGAAATTCAGACATTTATTAGGTCATATTATTTGTAAAAACATTTAACACTTCGACAGCATTGGTTGTGGATGGTAAAGTAGGAGTAGACTGGTAGAAAGGAAGGCATCCCACTGAAGTTTACTTAGTCACCAGTTGATGAAGCCATGGAAGAACCAACCTCTGATTTGTCACTTCAAAAAACAGTATATTAAAATGTTGAGGTTTTGAGAATCAAATGTGTTAATGGCTGTGTTGAAAGCACTTTGTAATTTTTTTATTTTATTATATTTTGTTTCTGAGATGGAGTTTCGCTCTTGTTGCCTAGGCTGGAGTGCAATGGCGTGATCTTGGCTCACCACAACCTCTACCTCTCTTGTTCAAGTGATTCTCCAGCCTCCCAAGTAGCTGGGATTACAGGCATGTGCCACTACGCCCGGCTAATTTGTATTTTTAGTAGAGTTGGGGTTTCTCCATGTTGGTCAGGCTGGTCTCGAACTCCTGACCTCAGGTGATCTGCCCACCTCGGCCTCCCAAAGTGCTGGGATTATAGACATGAGCCACCATGCCCGGCCAAATTACATATTTATTTTAGAAGCAGTGTGTGTAGATTACTTATTTAGAAAACTAATAGTAAAAGGAGAAAAAAATAGGACAGTTGTTAGAGGGGATACCAGAACATTTGAATTTTTCCCCACATGAAAGAGAAACTGCCCATTGTGTAAGGGGGCACTAGGCTTAAGATCTTATGGGTAAATTAGTAACAGGGAAAGAAAAGATTCTGAGTACCAGTGACCATGGAGGTAGGTGGCTGCTGACATGGACAGATAGAAATACAATAATATATAACATACATATCTAATGAAATGATACATGCTGTTTGATCACCTGCTTTTTTGACTTCACACTGATTATTTTTCTATGTGTTTGTTCTACATGTTTACTTGCTAACTGCGTATTCTGTGTACCAAAGCTGTGTAATCAGTATTTTCAGTTTTTCCTCCTTTTTTTGCTGGTATCGATGCTTGTAGTGAATACTCACTATATATGTTACATGTCTTTTTACACAACACTTTTGGTTTCCTAGAAGTGCAACTTAGGTTAAAGATTATGAACTCTAGGCTTTTTGCTTGCTCCCTCCACCACCATAACCTCACTAGAGGCTATTAGAGGGTTCATTTCCTTGTCCCCTTACCAGTTTCACTATGCATGAAAGAATCTGTCAATTTAATAGGTTAAAAAAAAAAAAACACCTTTTTTTTTGGTTGTTACTGATTTATCCTTTTTGACTGGACTAATCATGTTTGTTTTTCTGTAGTAGGATTGTCTTTTACTGATTTTGTAAGCGCTTTTATATAGTAAGTTTATTATAGATACCTTTCCTAGTTCACTTACATTTTAATTTTATGTATTTATTATTTTAAGTCTTTAGGCAGAATGATCAATATTCATGTTTTTTTGCCTTAAATTTTTTGTTAAGAACGACCTTCCTGAGTGTTTAATTGGCTACTTATCTTGAAATAGTCTAAATTAGGAAACTTGAAATCTTGAAGTCATCTAAATTATGCAGGTAATTCATGTCAGAGGTTTACTTGAAATACTTGTATGTGACTAGGGCCAAACCTGGTTAAATGGAAAAAAACCAAAGTGGCCATTATTTTATTTAAGCAGTTGAATATAGTCTTGGATAAAAATAAGACAGCCATATTCAGAATTTGTTTTTAAACACCCACATCTCAGGAACAAGTTAATTATAGGTTATAAACTAGATCAACAAGTTGTAAGTTTGAGTAGAGATACAAATTTGTACTTTTGATGTGTGCATTATGGAGTTTTGGTGTAATTTTCAATTTCACAATTTTCAATTAACAGTTTCCATATAGAGATATATCTCAAATTCCCTTTCACAATTATATGATATCTTATTTGAGAATTCTTCTGGAATGGATCATCTCTAAAGTCTGGTCATTTAAAGGGCACCAGTTTAATAAAATATGTTCCTTTATTTTTTAGCAGCAGGGTCTTGATCTGTCACCCAGGGCTGTAGTGTGGTGGTGTGGTCATAGCTTACTGCAGGCTGTAACTCCTGGGCTCAAGTATTCCTGCCTCAGCCTCCTGAGTAGCTAGGACTACAGGCCCACGCCACCATGCCTGGCTTTTTTTTTTGTAGAGACAAGTTCTCGCTATGTTGCCCAAGCTGGTCTTGAACTCTTGGGCTGAAGGGATCCTCCTGCCTTGGCTTCCCAAAGTGCTGGGTTTACAGGCATGAGCCACCACACCTGGTCAAGATGTTCCTTTAGACTGAAATTTATATCCAGCATAGTTACCTTTAATTATACAATGTTATAGGCAAAAATCCTTCTTTCTTCAGAAGGTAAAAGAAGTGAGTGATTCCTAGAGGCTGTATCCAACACCAAACTAAGTTGGAGGGAGAAAATACTCCAAATTAAGTTGGAGGGAAAAAAATACTTTCCTTGTCCGTTTTTTTTTTTTTGGTCCCTCCCTTCCCCCCGCCCACCATCCCAATTCTGTTCTCAGGAGGGGAAAAGTTTCATTCTCCCCCAAACTCAGACTTCTCAATCCTTATCCATTACCAATTTACCAACTAATTGAGACTGTGTAGAATCTTCCTCTGGCAAAAAGGGAAGTGTATGAATTCTGAGTAGTGAGTTGGTTGGTCAGTGGCGTGTGAAGTAACCTGATGAAGCTTAGCGTGGGTTTCTTTTATTTTACTGGGGGGCAGCATATTGGGGAAGAGAAGGATAACCTTACTAAACCGCTTGGGTACCCCAACCCTGTGCAATAGATATTAGCAACATAGCTAACCATACATGGTTAGTAAATACAACCCACACCTAACTGATGCATGTAAACATTCCACATTACAGTGAAATATATTGGTGTATTAATGCATTTTAATAACAATTATGGTATTATTTTGATACCTTATCAAAGTGTTTGGAATAATTGTGCAGATCTTCCATCTTGTAATACAATGTAGTACAGCTAGTCAGATCAACCAAAACCTACCAGTTAAATACTATCCTTTAACTGCTTTCTTAACCTAAACCAATCTTGGAAAGGTAGGATTAGAGGCCAGAAAGTTAGGATTAAAGAGTGATGGATGGATAGATCAGCACAATTTCATCCATGTTGGTGGTAAGGCTTTTCATTATTTTTAAGTGTGTTGATGCTTCCCTTTTAAATTGTTTCCGCTTAAATAATCTAACTGTCCTTTCTCAAGCATATTGGTCAAGATGATCAATACCAGAGATCTTAAGTGGCAGCTGAAGAGAATTAAAGAGATTAAAAAAAAAAACCTGGTATTCAGTCCAACCGAATTCTGCTGTTGTATTAGCTGAGGAGGCTTGGGCCAACCACTTGACCACTTGGAGTCTGAATCGCCTCATCTATAAAAACGGGGATCCATTGAGAAATTATAATCAGATATTTTCCAGAATCCTCTCCCATCCCAGCTCCTATCTCCCCCTTCAGCCCTCAGGTCGGCTGCCACTCACACTGACCGCCATCTGTGCCCCTCACAATGACACCAGCGTGGCCCTGCCTCCCTTCCGCGCGGCCCCGCCTCTCACCCCGCCGAGGCCCCGCCTCTCACACCAAGGTCCCGCCTTCCTCCTGCTCTTCCCGGCCAAGGCCTGCCTTCCTCCCACGCGGCCCGCCTATTTCCCCGCCAAGGTCCCGCCTTTCTCCTGCGCGGCCCGCCTCTCTCCTCGCCAAGGTCCCGCCTTCCTTCCTTGGGGCCCCGCCTCTCACACCCCCGAGGCCCCACCCCCTCCCGCGCGGCCCTTTCCGGCACAGAGCCCACCCCTAGCCCATGCGAAGCGGCGGCCGCCGGCACCGCCCCCTCCGCGCTCCCGCGTGCCGCAGCCCGCGTCGTCTGCCGCCACCGCGCGCCTTCACTGACCTACACCGCCGCTGCTGCCGCCGCCGCCGCCGCCGCCGGGCTCGCTGGCTGGCCCGGTGCGGGCGGCGAACTCCCGCCGGAGAGGACTGCCAGCGCCGCCGCCGCCGCCGTTTCGGCCCGGGCCCGGGCCCCGGCCCCGACCCCGTCCCGGGCCCCAGCGCCGGCCGCCTCCCCGGTCGGGCGATGAAGTGTCACTATGAGGCGCTGGGGGTGCGGCGCGACGCCAGCGAGGAGGAGCTCAAAAAGGCCTATCGGAAGCTGGCCCTGAAATGGCACCCGGGTGAGTACCTGGCCCGCAGCCTTCGCGGCCACTCGGAGAAGCCCGGCCCTCCCCGACCTTCCCTTCCCCCGGGCGGACTCCGCGGAGGCAGCAGAGAGCGACCTGGCAGCCTAGGAGCTCCTTGCCCCGCCCGGTCAGTGCTCGGCGCCGCCCTGCCCGTCTGGGTGGGCGAAGCGCTCCGCCCAGGCGCATGCCGGCTCACACCCCATCTCCTCATATCCGCGACCCCGGCCCCGCATCGCCACTGTAGGGGGAAAACTGCAGTCCAACAACCTCACTTGCTCCCGCTACCGGGTCGCAGACAACAAGAGGGAGCAGTCGGGGACTCGGAACTCGGACCTGCCCCAGGCTTGCCCTTCCCTGCGTCTCTTGCAGCGCAGCCTCTCGGTGTTTTTCCTCCGCTGCCCTCCACTTCGTCCGGGAATCCCAGATACTTCAACCTGATGTATGGCTCTTTTCCTTTCTTAGTTAAGAAGTTAAGACACGGGAGCTAGTAAAATATCTTTTAAATAGGGATGCGCTTTTTTCGCTTTTTTTTTTCTTTTAATAGGCTGTTTAAGCAGACCCTGTACTTCGCTTTGGACATGATTCTGCCGGGGAAGAGTTTTAATCAGGCGGCTTCCCTAGTAAAGTTTGTATGCTTACTTAGAAGTATCCTTCCTTTGGATGTTTCATTGGTCTGTAATCCAGGCCTGTGTGACTTTTATGAAGTAATCTGATCTTCCGGGCTGGCAAACTAAGAGTAGTTGACGCTCAGCTTTTTGAGGTTCATATGAAGAGGCTTTCATATTAGCATTCATCAGTAAACACGGTTACAGAGTATCCAATATATGCCAGTCACTGCACTCTACTAAGTAGATTTGGAAATGCTGAGACAGGGGTCTTAGAGTCTTGTTAGGAAAACAACTTTCTGCCTTACACAAACGAAAAGTTAAATACAACTGCCAAAAAAAAATCGCAACATACATAATTGGTGGTTAGATTAATAGAACAACTAATATATGCTCCAGGAATCCAGGGAGGGAGTTATCATTTTGTATTGAGTCTTCCCCTTCTCAGAGGAGTTTGGACTGGATCGTAGAGGAATGCAATTTGGAATAGTGAACTCAACAGTATGGAGGATAGCATGGTGGAGGACAAAAGATGTTTCGGGGGACAGTTTGACTGAAGGTGGTGTTTATTGCAGGTCTTAAAAATAGGGATTATGAGAGGTGTGGAATGAAAGGCCAGGGACCCAAAGTCAAAAGGGAATGGCTATGGTGATGGAATGAGAGATAGAGGTGTGGGTCTGTTACTTAAAGTTATGCTTACCAACAGAGGCGTGAAAAAATGTGATTATAAATATATTAGAAGAGCAGAAGTAAATAAACTGATGTTCATCATAGCAGTAAGTCAGAAGATACAGCCAAAATTAATAAATGTAAAAATAGTGTAGAAGTGTATTCTTAAGAGTTTGGGTTGTTACTGTTAGAAATCAAGTTAGGAATTAGAAGGAAGTTTGGAATTCCTTGACTTTCTAGGTGGGAAAGGATAAATGAAGTAGACCAAAAGCGTATGTAATTTTCTGAAGAGTGATTTTAAATCAGATTGTATTTCTTGAGTACAAGAGTAGTTTGAAATCAGATTGTATTTTTTGTAATCTTGAATATTAGCCCAAGGACTGTGAAATTTGCTTCGCTAAATAAGGGAGAGTTGTGGCTGGTTTTATTAAGCTGCCATGGGAGGGTACTATGAAGGCAACTGAGTGGATTGAAGAGGGCTGGAGACAGAAGTTAGGGAGAGTCCGCAGTGGACATACAGGTAAGGGCCCAAGCCAGGCTTGGGGTCAGCGGGAGGGGGAAAGCGCAAGGGGAGGAGATGTTGGGAAGGAAAAATGACCAGATTTGGTGATTAATTAGAAATCAGTGCTAGGAAGAAGCGTGCAAATATGACTAAAGTATCAGTTAACTCCTTTGAAACCAAACCTGTTAGGAACTGAATGCAAATATCTTCTCTAAATATCATCATAATTTATGGCATCAGTGTGATGGTATCTGAGAATGGGCAGCAGGAAGTCCTGAAGAGCCATGTTCTAGGATGGCAAAACTATTTGTAGATAATACATTGCTGTCATGTTTTCTTGTAACTTCTTAGAAGGGAAGTATTGAGCTGTAGCTTAAAGAACTTTAGTGTGCTGCGGCCAGGTGTGGTGACTCACACCTGTAATCCCAGCACTTTGGGGGGCTGAGGTGGGCAGATCACCTGAGGTCAGGAGATGGAGACCATCCTGGCCAACATGGTGAAACCCTGTCTCTACTAAAAACACAAAAATTAGCTGGACGTGGTGGCGCACGCCTGTGGTCCCAGCCACTTGGGAGGCTGAGGCAGGAGAATCGCTTGAACCCAGGAGGGCAGAGGTTGCAGTGAGCCAAGATCGCGCCACTGCACTCCAGCCTGGTGACAGAGCGAGACTCCATCTCAAAAAAAAAAAAGAACTTTAGTGTTCTCCATAGTCAGTTCAAAATGTTTTACTTTCTGAATGTATTAGTTGTCTATTGCTATGTAACAAATTACCAATATCTCAGGGCTTAAGACAACAAACAACAGAAACAGCAAGCCTATGTTGACTTTATGGACTCCCACAGTTTCTGAGGATGAGAATCTGGGAGTGGCTTCGCTAGGTGGTTTTGGCTTTCTCATTGTCTGAAAGAACCTGCTTCCAGCTCACCAACTCACCAGCTCACCAACCACCAACTCATGTGGTTGTGGCAGGCCTCAGTGCTCTGCCGGCTATTGGCCGGGGCCTCCTTCACCCCATGAGCTTCTCCAGCTTCTCTGTAGGCAGCCTGAGTTGCTCATGCTATGGCAGCTGGCCACTCCCAGAGTGATCAAGAGAGAGGGAAAGCCCAAGGTGGAAACTGCAGTCTTTTATAACCTCATCTCAGAAGTGAGGTACCATTACTTCTGCCATCTCCTGTTGGTCACACAGACTACCCTTGCTGACACAGAAGGGGCTGCACAAGGTGTGAATGCCAGGAGGCGGGGTGCTGTCTTGCAAGCTGGGTACCACCCTGAGGCAAGGACGCTTTCTGAATTCCATGGTTCAGGAAGCACAGCTAAGGAAATAATAACTAATCAGCGTATATGTTTTAAACTTTATGAGATTTCTTTTGATATACATTGATGAGAAAGAAAAAATATGTGAGCACTAAACATAATCTAGTACAAAATAAGTCTTTCTAGAACTGATTTTATTTATTTTACTCCTTTTAAAAGTAAAATTTTTACTACTCAGGTTTTTCCTTTTGTGGATATCCAGTTGACTTGTTTTACTTTTATTTTATTCATTTTAGAGATGGCGTCTCGCTCTGACACCCAGGCTGGAGTGCAGTGGTGCAATCTAGGCTCACTACAACCTCTGCTTCCTGGGTTCAAGTGATTCTCCCACTTCAGCCTCCCGAGTAGCTGGGACTACAGGCGTGCGCCGCCACACTGGGCTAATCTTTTGTATTTTTAGCAGAAACGGGGTTTCACCATGTTGACCACCAGGCTGGTCTCGAACTCCTGACCTCAAGTATAATCCACCTGCTTCAGCCTCCTAAACTGCTGGGATTACAGTGGGCATGAGCCATCACGCCCAGCCCAGTTGACTCTTTAGTGATGTACCAAGGCTTAGGGAAAAGCCCGAAATTTCTGCTTAGGTTGATGCTTTTAACAAATCCTGATGATTGACTGTATGTGGGGTCTCTGCTTGGCCCTAGTTGTTTCTTGTTTTGTGCACTTCTCATCTGTTTGTGGCATTTCTGATGGAAAAGGTCTTATTTAGATTCTGTCCTCTACGTTTTTGATTGACTTAAATTTCTGTGACTTTATTTTAACAGATAAAAATCTGGATAATGCCGCAGAAGCAGCTGAACAATTTAAATTAATCCAAGCAGCATATGATGTGTTGAGTGACCCTCAGGAAAGAGCATGGTGAGCATCACGCTGTCCTTCCCATCCTAGTGTATGATGTTGGGAGCAGTTATCAATATAGGAGGTTGTTTTTTCAAATTTAGTACATTAAATGGTTTTTGGTGTGTTCTGAAACATCTGTCACCTAGTCATCACATAAAATCTAATGTTTGGGTCAGAAGGAAGCTTGGAAATGATTGCTCCAATTATCTGATTTCATAGGGGGTGAAACAGAAAGTTTGGTGATATTATATAGTTTTAATTTTGATGCTTTAGGTGACTTCTCATTAAATACCCTTTGGTGTATGATAGATTTACTGATATCAGACAGGAAGAATGTTTTTGTTTTTTGTTTTTTTTGAGACGCAGTTTTGCTCTGTCACCCAGGCTGGAGTGCAGTGGCGCAATCTCAGCTCACTGCAACCTCCGCCTCCCAGGTTCAAGCGATTCTCCTGCTTCAGCCTCCTGAGTAGCTGGGACTACAGGTGTGTGCCACCACACACCTGTATTTTTTTTTTTTTTTAGTAGAGACGGGGTTTCGCCATGTTGGCCAGGCTGGTCTCAAACTCCTGACCTCAAGCAATCCACCTGCCTTGACCTCCCAAAGTGCTAGGATTACAAGTATGAGCCACTGTGCCCAACCAGTGTAGTGTTTTAATACAAGAATGGTAATCCTCAAAACTACTTTATATGAAGAAATTGAATTCAGCTTTTGCATCTGTGACAGATATTATTAATGGTGGTCTGATCATTTAAAATAATTTCCAGATGAAAATTACTATGTTGAAATTCTGAGTTTTCAGATTCTCAATTAACTTTTTGCTACAAGGAAATAGGTTTTAAGCTTTGACATAACTGCAAGATCCTGCTCTTACAAAGAGCTACTGTGCAAGTCATCTTTCTGTTAAACAGTGTACAACACAGGTGGTTGTCAAGAAAGAAAGGCTGCAAACAAAATTCTTAGAAAATTGTGTTTTATAAGAAACTCAGAGAGAGGATCCTGAACATTTCTCTACTCAAGGAATTTGGAGATCTGGTCTTAGAATTGCTTTTGCCTTCTTCTCAGAACTTTGAAATTCTTTCCTGACTTCCTTTTGCCTACTCTCTTCTCAAGATCTTGGGTTGTTTTCTGATCCTTGGGATTCTTTTGTCTTTTTAGTCAAAGCTCTTGCCTAGTAACTCTCTTTTTACCTGGAAGCAGTACCGTGTAGTGGCTAGGAGCTGGTCTTCCCAGTGTAGGAGACCTGCTTCTGAATTCTGACCTTGCTGGTTACTGGTTTTATTATTATGGATGACAAATTATGTAATATCACTGAGCTTCCATTTCCTTTTATATCAGATGGAGATAATAACTGCCTTTACAGAGTTATTATGAGAAGCAATTGTATGTGTGTGAAGCTCCTAGATTAAGTTGACATAAATTTAGGAAGATTCTTATTCCAGTGCATCTTGGTAAATTTCCAAATCACAGATGTGTAATGATTCTGTGGGCCAGATTTCCTGTGTCCTGTTTTATGTTTCTTTCCTGTGGAAGTACAGGACTCAGAGACAGTCATGGAAATTCCTTGGCTTTTTAAATTCCCCTGTTCATGTGGGCTAGCGTTTTATAATGTATCAGAAGTTGCAGGCCTAGTTATAATTAACAGTTCTGTGAAAGATTATGAACTCTTTTCATGTTAATATTTCCTTAAAAATTTTTGGTTATGGATTGGACATATCCACAACCAAAAATATACAGTAATAATATTCAAAAGGAGCAAGAAATCCTTTTGAATTCTTACTTATTCAGCCTTCACAATGATGCTAATTTTTGTTTTTCAGGTATGATAATCATAGAGAGGCCCTACTTAAAGGTGGGCTTGATGGCGAATATCAAGATGACAGCTTAGATTTGCTACACTATTTCACCGTTACCTGTTATTCTGGTTATGGAGATGATGAAAAGGTAAGATAAATGAACTCACCCTTAATTTCTCATCAAGTACTTCATTAAGACTCACATACAAAGAGAATTCTTAAAACTATCCTGTAATAGAAAGTGAAGCAGTGTTCATTTTGAAAACTGAAGATGCATTGCCTTCATATTTAAACTGTCAGTGTATAAAAATCTCCAGTTGAAATCTAAATGTATTGCAGGGACTGAACTTTGTCTCACAATTCTTCAACATTAAAATTTTTCATTTTGTATTTTAAAATCTTTTTCTGTGATTAGGCTGCAAAAGTATTAAGAATTTGTTTTTGTTACTGTTTTTTAGGGATTTTACACGGTGTATCGTAATGTTTTTGAAATGATTGCCAAGGAAGAACTAGAATCTGTGTTAGAGGAAGAGGTTGATGATTTCCCAACTTTTGGAGACTCCCAGAGTGACTATGATACGGTAAAATAAAAATGCATTGTTCTATAATTAGTATTTATCACTGGGTCATTTTTAAATTTTATTTTATTTTTTGAGATGGTCTCACTCTGTCACCCAGGCTGCAGTGCTGTGGTATGATCATATCTCACAACAGCCTCAAACTCCTGGGCTTAAGCAATCCTCCTGCCTCAGCCTCCTGGGTAGCTGGGAACACAAGTGTGCGCCATGACATCTAGCTAATTTGTCAATTGTTTTGTAGAGATGGGGTCTTGCTAAGTTTCCCAGGCCGATCTTGAACTCCTGGCCTCCCTCCTTGGCCTCCCAAAAGATTGGGATTACAGGCATGAGCCACAGCTCCCAGCTTCTCATTTCCTTGTTTTAAAACAATTGGTTCTAGTTCTCGGACCTATCCCATGACCTCTCTTTGTCTCTCTTCCTTTCTGAAGTAGTTTTTCGATCTCTTGCAACCTTCCCCCTTTACTTTTCCCTTTTTATGTTTTATTTTATTTGTTTATTTTTTTTGAGATGGCGTTTCACTTCTGTTGCTCAGGCTGGAGTGCATTGGCACCACCTCAGCTCACTGCAACCTCAGCCTCCCGGGTTCAAGTGATTCTCCTGCCTCAGCCTCCCAAGTAGCTGGGATTACAGGCTCCCACCACCATGCCCGGCTAATTTTTGTATTTTTAGTAGAGACAGGGTTTCGTCATGTTGGCCAGGCTGGTTTCAAACTCCTGACCTCAGGTGATCCACCCACCTCAGCCTTCCAAATTGCTGGGATTACAGGCGTGAGCCACCATGCCTACTTTTCCCTTTTAATTTACTAATTGTTTACTGATTATTTACTAATCACCATGGTCCCATCTAGTGATTAGTAAGGCTATTTTTGTTTTCTCATTAAGTTTATTTTGAAGAGTGATTTATTCTGGAAAGCCTTAAAAGTACTGTCTTCTCCAGTGATTAATAGAAGTGTCATATACATGAAAAAAGAAAGGTAAAAGATGTTTCACATCAGTAATATTTACTGCTTTTCTAAAAAAAAATTTAAAAGCGCGGAAGTTAATCTGTTTTCTTTATCGCTAGGTAGTCCATCCTTTCTACGCTTATTGGCAGAGTTTCTGCACTCAAAAGAATTTTGCATGGAAGGAAGAATATGATACACGACAAGCTTCAAACCGCTGGGAAAAACGAGCCATGGAAAAAGAAAACAAAAAGATTCGGGACAAAGCAAGGAAAGAGAAGAATGAGCTTGTCCGTCAGCTGGTAGCTTTCATTCGTAAAAGAGATAAAAGAGTGCAGGCACATCGAAAACTTGTGGAAGAACAGAATGCAGAGAAGGCGAGGAAAGCCGAAGAGATGAGGCGGCAGCAGAAGCTAAAGCAGGCCAAGTGCGTAGTGTGCACAGGGCCCTCTTCTCAGTATCGGTGGGGGTCAGAGGCAGTACCAGAGGTACCTGACATGTTCATGTTGGGTTCAGTCATCAGCCTGGCTTTATCCTGCTTTTTTCTTCTTTTTTAAATTGTAGCATTGGATAGTGTTTTTTCATCTACTGTATAAAAATTATTATTGTTTTTGGGACAGAGTGTTGTTCTGTCACCCAGGCTGGAGTGCAATGGTGCGATCTCGGCTCACTGCAACCTCCGCTTCCAGGTTCAAGTGATTCTCCTGTCTCAGCCTCCCAAGTAGCTGGGATTACAGGCATAATATGCCACCATGCCCAGCTAATTTTTGTATTTTTAGTAGTGACGAGGTTTCACCCCGTTGGCCAGTCTGGTCTCGTACTCCTGGCCTCAAGTGATCTGCCCACCTCAGCCTCCCAAAGTGCTGGAATTACAGGCATGAGCTACAGTGCCTGGCCTAAAATTTTTATTTGAATTGGATATTTTCCTTCAGAGACCCTTTACATTTAAGAGATCCTTTAGACTCTTGTAAAATTTAATAATTTTAATTAATAACTAACGTTAATTGAATTCTTCCGCTGTGCAAGGCCACGTTCTAAGTGCCTTCCTCACAGCAATGCTGTGAAGTACTTATCCTCCTTGTTCTTTTGAGGAAACAAGGCTGACAGGCCTGAAATGACAGAGCCAGTAAATGGTAGAGTCAGGAATTGAACCTGAGAATTCTGGCTCCAGACTTTCCTGCTTTAGCCACCGTGCAGTACTGCCTTTTGGTCAGTGTACTCTGAGATACTCAGTTCATTTTAGTTCCTCTAAAGTTTTGTTGTTAAAAAGTTATTGTAAAAGTATTGTGTCCAGAGCATTATAGCATTCTTTTAAAAATTATTCACTTCTTAAGAATTCTACTTATCCCACCCTTATCTTTTGAAAATTAACGCTTTACCTACGTGACTTAAAATCATCTGAAGACTTTTAATAAGTTGCTGAGTTTCATGTTTCAAAACCTGTTATCTACTACTGGAGCAATTAAAATTAACCATACAACAGGTAACAGGTTTAAGTGACTTTGCCTTGGTTTTAACTAAGCCCAGGTTTTAAGTTTGTAAGCATGGATAGGTTGGGAGCAAGCTCTCTAGTGGGGATGGTTTTTAAACCTAAGTAGTAAGTGAAAACCATGCAGAGGCGTGCTTGTCGCTGTGAGACTGTGCTGTATGTGTCTAGACTGGCGGAGCAGTACAGAGAACAGAGCTGGATGACTATGGCCAATTTGGAGAAAGAGCTCCAGGAGATGGAGGCACGGTACGAGAAGGAGTTTGGAGATGGATCAGATGAAAACGAAATGGAAGAACATGAACTCAAAGATGGGGAGGATGGTAATATTATTTTTATTTTATTTATCTTTTTTATTTTTTAAGTGAAGCTGGAAATCTCCTTGCTTATTTGACATCTCCCAATTTTTGAATGTGGCAAATAATTAAAAATAATGTTGTATGGGCCAAAGGTAGTCTGCTGAGCTAGTCTAATTCAAGTAATTTGATTAACAAATTCTTTTCTGACCACGTCCTAAACAGTGTGTACTTCTAGCTGCATAACATGACAAATGGCCATGTTTACAAGTGTGACTATTAAAGAAAATTCAATTAAGTGATAGGTCAAGTTTTAATAGTAACTATTTTTAGAAAAGCTGATATTGCATGAGAATCTATGTGTTGTGTATAAATTCTTCCTCTCCCTTGTGACTTTATAGAAGGGCTCCTCTTGGTGTGCCAAAATGTTGTTTTCTTTGCTGCTATCATTAGAGCACAGGTATTTGACTACCTTAAAAGGCAAGGATTGAGCATTTTTGAGAATAGCTGTATATCTGATTTTCCCCACTGTCTCTATAAAATTGACCCAATTTTACCTTATCTACAAATGTGATTTTTCAGATTAGTAGCCCAAATAATAAAATGATAAACTTTATTTATTCAAAATGAGTAGGAAGTGAAGCGTTTTAATAATGAATCAGAAATAATACTTGTGAAAGTACTTTGAAAATTATAAAGCACTCTATAAATATGAGGTGGCCTAATTTACATTGAGTTTTACAATTTATAAAGTCCTTTCACGTAGAAGCTCTCACTGGATCCTCACACAATCCCCCTTACGTGGAGGTTTTGCTCATGGAATTGTCTCTATTTTGCCATTGTGGAAACTAGGACTCTGAGAAGCTATGAGATGTGCCTGAGAACTTATGACCATTTTTAGATCCAGAGTTTTTGCTTCAAATCCAGTATTGTTAACTATTTGATTAACTAAAATTTCACATACATGATATATTGAAAGTCTACAATACCGTAATGGAAAATTAACACCGTATATTAAACATTAACACTAGATAGGGTATATTTTGATCATTTATGATTTCAATGAGATGGTCCTTCAAAATCATACTGACATCACTTATAAATAACCAACATGTAGAATATGAAAGATACCTTGAGATATTTATTGGTCCTATAATAAATCCCAAATGACAGTTTACCTGTTTGTTTCTTCAAAAATAGAATATGGATTTGTGAAAATAATTTCAATTGAGCTTTTTAGTCAGTTGGTTTTTGTGGACTATACTGATAGTAATTATTCAGTTGTAATAAAGCCAAAAGCTTATAAAAAAAAGTTTATAATGTTAAACTTTACATGTAATATGTTAACTTATGGCCTATCCGTCTTATAGTGATGGAATGTTATAAACTAAGTTTATTAAGTATTTAAGAGTAAGTCACAGTTGTAAATGTGTTTGGACCAAGTCTTGCTCAAGAGGTAAACTAAGAAAAGACCTTTGTTGAAAAAACTGCTTCGTGGTAGAACTATGTAAGTGGGATTTAATTTTTTAAACTTAGCTGACATCCAAGACTTTAAGGATGTTTTATATCTTCTTCTAAGTAGACTTAGGAAAAGAACTTGAAAGGTAAGATGCTTTATTTGGAAGCCTTTCCTTATAGTACAGTGCTGCTTTTAAAATGCCAACTCAAATCCTGATAGCATTATTTTTTTTTAGGTAAAGAAATAAAAAAATTTAATTTCTAATTTGTTATCATATTTTAGATTTGTGCTTTGATCAAAGAGGATTCTTACTGTAGGCTTCCCTCTCATAGGTAAAGACAGTGATGAGGCCGAGGACACTGAGCTCTATGATGACCTCTACTGCCCAGCATGTGACAAATCGTTCAAGACAGAAAAGGCGTAAGTTTATTTATTTAATTTAATTTTATTATTTTGAGACAGGGTCTCACTCTGTCACCAAGGCAGGAGTGCAGTGGCACAGTCATGACTCACCACAGCCTCGACCTGTTGAACTCAGATGATCCTCCCATATCAGCCTCCTGAGTGGCTAGGGCTACAGGAACCTGCCATCATGGCCAGCTAATGTTTTTAATAGGCTGGTGCAAAAGTAACTGTGGTTTTTGCCATGACTTTCAATGGCAAAAACCGCAGTTACTTTTGCACCAACCTAAATATTTTCTTTGGAGATGGGGTTTTGCCATGTTGCCCAGGTTGGTCTTGAACTTCTGGGCTCAAGTGCTCCACCTGCCTCAGCCTTTCAAAGTGCTAGGATTGCAAGCGTGAGCCACTGTATCCAGTTAAAAGGAGTAAGTTTAGTATCTTTGAACTTGTGTTTTCTTTTTTTTTTTGAGACAGAGTCTCACTCTGTTGCCCCAGCTGGAGTGCAATGGCACAATCTCAGCTCACTGCAACCTCCACCTCCCGGATTCAAGCGATTCTCCTTCCTCAAGCTCTCGAGTAGCTGGGACTACAGATGCAGGTCACCGCACCCGGCTAATTTTTGCATTTTTAGTAGAGACAGGGTCTCACCATGTTGGTCAGGCTGGTCTCAAACTCCTGGCCTCAGGTGATCCACCCACCTCGGCCTCCCAAAGTGTTGGGATTACAGGTGTGAGCCACAGCGCCTGGCCCTTGTGTTTTCTTTTGAGGTGAAGTGTAACACTTTGAAAGTTCTAAAAACAATGTGCTTGTAGCAGTTGATAACTAGCCCCACATACTGTCTCGGGGGATTCCTTTCCAGCAGGGTAGGAAGAGGTATTTGTACTTGCCATTAAACCTGTTGTATTGATTCTCACTTATCCCAGTATTCCTATATAAGAACTGCTTTTAAAACACATGCATTGTCTCCAGAAACATTGCTTGTTTTGGCAAAGAAGACATAGTCACATGGGCAAAAAGTCTAGACCATGTCTAATCATCTCCCTCCATCGTTGGTGTCAGACTCACTCCCCACCATCATTGTCCCATGCAGGCTGATGCTGCCAATATAGGGGCTTTAAACTTGTCTGGCCCAGAGTACCTTTGCCGAAGTGGAAGCACTTTATCTTAGGGGAACAATGATGAAGAGAGAGGTATTAAAATGGATACCATTATTATAAAGGAGGGAGGAAAGAACACGGGAGAAAATGAGAGTAGAATCAGCAAGGGAAAAGAAGCAAAATGGGCAGTCAGAGAGAAAGGAGGCCAAAGGATGATAATGGGGCTGTGAGAGTCACAAATGATATTACCATATGACCTCAGGGAGAAATAACAGAGTACTAAGGGAAGTGGAAAGAGGCAGAAAAATTAGAAACAAGCAAGAAAGAGGTCAACAATGAAGGCGATTAAAAATTTTTTTTTATTTGGAAATAATGACACACTTAAAGGTAAATTGCAAGAAGAGAATATAGTGTGTCTGATTGACCAACATGGAGAAACCCCGTCTCTACTAAAACTACAGAATTAGCTGGGCGTGGTGACGCATGCCTGTAATCCCAGCTACGCAGGAGGCTGAGGCAAGAGAATCGCCTGAACCCGGGAGGCGGAGGTTGTGGTGAGCCAAGATCATGCCATTGCACTCCAGCTTGGGCAATAAGAGTGAAACTCCGTCTCAAAATAAAAAAAAAGAGTAAGGTTAGTCTCTTATGTAACCATGCTACAGCAACCAAATAAAAGAAATTATTAACATTGATATGGTATTTTTTATCTAATTTACTACCTGCATTCCAATTTTGCCAATCAATTGTTTATTAATATAGAATTTTCTCCAATACAGAGTGTAGTCTAAGAACATAATTTGGAACAGCTTGTCTTGTCTTTTATGCTGTTTACACTTTAGAAGTATACTGTTTTTACTTTTTTCATAGAATTCTTCTCATTTTGTCTTTGTGCATTTCCTCATGATTAGATTCAGGTTATGCAGCCCCAGGTGGGATGCCGCACAAGCGTGTTGTGCTCTCAGGGATTCATAGCTGGAGACATGTAAAGTCCTTCTACCCCTCATTTGTCGTGATAATTTTCATCACCCAATCAAGGTGTCATCTAATTTTACTACTATACTACTAATTTTGCTATAGAGTTAGTATTTTTTCCCTTGCAACAGGTTTTCCCTTGTAACGTTTAATCTGTGAGGAGACACTTTAAAACTATGCAGATATCTTGCTTCTCATAAAAGTTTTCCTCATAGCTTTAGCATCTGTTGATGGTTTTAGCTTGCGTCAGTCTTTTTTATGATGGTTGCAGAATGATGCTTTTCCAGTGCCAGTGCCCCCTCCAGTTTTTATCAGTTAGCACTTGGCCTTCTGCTGTAAACAGGAGACTTCCCTTTTATCCATTTATCTATTATCAGTTAGAATTTATGACTTTTTTTCAGTGTTTTATAGGTCATTACTGACCTTTTCATGCTCAAATTTTTCCAGAATAGGTTAGTGAGCATTCCTTCAAACCACCCTTGTGTCCTTTTGACATGGGCTTATAACTTTTTTGGAGGACTTACTTTCAGACACAGGATCTTCCATTATCTCCAGGGCAGCTTGGTCTCAAGGAGAATTTTAGTAGGAAAGAAAAATAGCAACTAAAACTATAATACCGAAAGCCTGAACAGATGAGATGAAGTAGATAGTTGACAAAGTTTCCTGCTTTTTAGTTGATATAACTCTTGTAGTTTATGTTGTCAACCCTGTTTTGTTGAATGCTTTTTAGTTGCCTGTAGGTGTGCTGAGATAGACATTGCCAGCAGGGTTTTGAACACAGGGATAGAGATGTGTCTGAACTTACATTACGGTGGTGAGAGTGAGAAAGGAGACCTCTCCTGAGAAGGTGAAAAGCAGCTGTTGAAAAAGCAAGAGGCAGTAAACTGCTCTTGTATTTCAAGCCCTCCCACCACCATTTCTCTAGTCCAGGGGGCTCTTCCTTTTAACATTAAAATGTGTGTCTTCTAATTTCCCAGTGATCCCTCCAAGTCTGTGGGATGGCCTGGAACGTAAAAACACTTAGCAAATACTTAGCGATTAAAAGAAAACAATGGCGGAAGCTTTAAGATTGAAAAATCAAAATAATAAGTAGAGAATTTGGCCAAACCTCCCCCTGCCGACGTTCCCCCATCCCCAGAAAGAAAGAAAATGTATGTAGATAACAGGACAGAGAAAGACAGGGAAAGCTGTGGTACGGAAAGAAAGTGTGGCCACAAGCTTCTAGTATGCTTACTGCCAAGGAATCCTGACACGTTCTGTTTCTCTGTATAAAATCATGAACAAATTAAAAAAAAAAGAAAAAAGTAAATAAATAGAATCATAAACGTTTTGCTTAGTAGGAAAAAAGCAAATTTTATCTTGGTTGCAGTTATGCAGCAATGTTATCTGGACACGTGAACTAATTTTAGCGCAGCTGTTCACGTCAGATTGCTCTTTCAGCATGAAGAATCATGAGAAGTCAAAGAAGCATCGGGAAATGGTGGCCTTGCTAAAACAACAGCTGGAGGAGGAGGAAGAAAATTTTTCAAGACCTCAAATTGATGAAAATTCATTAGATGACAATTCTGAGGAAGAAATGGAAGATGCACCAAAACAAAAGTACTTCTAAATATTAAATGTCACTAGAAATACCACATTCAGAGATTGCATTGAAAGGTTTTTTTTGAGATGGAGAATCACTCTGTCACCCAGGCTGGAGTGCAGTGGCGCAATCTCGGCTCACTGCAACCTCCAACTTGTGGGTTCAAGTGATTCTCCTCCCTCAGCCTCCCAAGTAGCTGGGACTACAGGCACACACCACCACGCCCAGCTAATTTTTGTGTTTTTGGTTGAGACAGGGTTTCACCATGTTGGCCAGGCTGGTCTTGAACTCCTGATCTCAGGTAATTCACCTGCCTCAGCCTCCCAGAGTGCTGGGGTTACAGGCATGAGCCACTGCGCCCGGCCTTAAAGGCTGTTTTATCCCAAGGAAGTTATTCTAACTAGAAAATATTGTCTCCATATTTTCTAGTTAATGGAACTTCATAGTGTTGAAGTGGATACAAACGTCAACTATGATATTTATAGAATGTATTATCACTATATTAAAAGAAGTTTTTATACCTGGAAGTTGATATGCTAATTACTATCCATTGAACTACAGCCTTTTGTTATTCTCTAAAATGACAGTGTGAATACTTTATTTTCCTTTTAATGCTTTATGATATTAAATATTTTTAATCTTTTACTTCTATTTTACTACTTGATCGCTAGTGTTTCAACTTTTTTTTTTCCACTTACTCTTCACAGAGTCAAGTATTTGACATTTCGATTTATATTTGCTCTTAGGCTTTCTAAAAAACAGAAGAAAAAGAAACAGAAACCAGCACAGGTATGTTAGAAAGGTTTTGTTAACACTAAATGCCAACGATAAAGTTGCAGTGCTCTTATTTATTCAGTGTAGTCTGTGTTAAGGAGAGAGACTTATACTCCATAATTTTATGTTGATTGTAAGATTGATTAAAAGGAATTAGAAATATTTTCCTTTTTTAGTGCTTCCCCCCCTTGTACGTATGTAATAACAAACTTAATTAGGACTACCAATGTGTTTAACAAGTATGCATGTAGAATTCCCCTGGTATAAATTAGCTGAATTTTCAGTATTTTAAAAATCTGAATACATCTCACAAAAGGCTTTTAAGTCATACAACAATTAAAATCTTGAAATAGGAAAATCTGGGATTGGTCATTTTTTTATCTAAGTTTATTCTGCCAACAACATAAACATTGCAAAAGGAACATTTGGTTAGAAACTTGTAATGATTGTGAGTCTTGAAAAAATGTTTCTATTTTTCTGAAGTTTAAGTAATTTAAATATTTCACAGCTGAAGTCCAAATTCATTCTGTCTTAAAGACTATTTTTAAATAAAATGGTATTATGTTGTTATACCTATAAAAATAAAGTGAATTTGTCCATTTTACCAAGGATATTTGGTTTTATGGCATTTTAGTATAATCTAGTTATATTAACTTACATTAAGTATTAAATATTTTTAAGAAAACGCATTAATGCTTTTTAATAAAACTTTAGATTTGGTTTATTTATCCAAATGGTTATAATAAATTTGATAGTCTTTTTAAAATTAGTTTCCTATTCCAAAAATGATAGATGACACATGAGTTAATCACTTAAAATTGTAATTTGGAACTTTTTGCTTCAGTTATAAAACCGCATAGCAAATATGTGTTCTTTTTATAAATTGACACCTACCATCATCCATCCAAACACCTTATAATTATTAGTTTGGAACACTTTCTCTTTCCTTTGTGTATGTCAGTACCATTACAGTAAGGACAAAATAAATGGAGAGAGATTTATGTTTAACCTGAGCCTGTATTACCTTGATTAATGGAGCATAGATTCTATTGGTTGCAACCATAAACACATATATTAGTATTTTCTTACTGATGAAAATGCTTCAAATGAACACCCCATTGTTTCTCTCAAAAGCTATATTCCTTTATAGCATCTCTCGTTTATGATTCCTGATTGTAGCAAGTTCAGACCTAGCTTGATGTAACACTTTTCCTGATATTTTCTAAGCTCTTTTTGAAGGGAAGGGCAGTGTGGAGACATGTACTAATAGATTTAAGAGCAGACGGCAGCAAATAATGAGTATCTTGAAACTTGAGATTGGGGAAGTTTTCTGTGTGGCCACAGAAGTTCCATAACCAACGAGGATTGTACAAGAAAACTCTCCCAAATTAAAACTGAATGTAAATAGAAACAAATGACCCTGACTGACAGGAAAGAAGATTTAATTCAAGTAACTCAAACATAGTACTCTGACTGAATACCTTCCATGGGATATAGTTGAAAGATAAAATTAACTGCCAAAAAAGTAAGTCCTGAATTTAGTATTTTTTTGGTGGTATTGGTGTGGTATTTTTGAAAGTAAATGAGTAATATTTTCACCAATTTCACAGGAGGCACTGATGTGCAGAAATGTTGAAGTATCACATAGTTAAATTTTTCTGTTCTTTGTTGCTCACGTATTTAATGTTGTGTCCAAGAAAATGGTGCCAAGACCCATATCATTTCTTTCCCCTATATTTTTTCTAAGAGGTTTGTTAGTTATTTTTTATGTGTAAGTATTTTATTTAAAATATTTTTTGTATATGATTCAAGGAGAGGATCCAGCTTTATCAGTGTAGACATGCAGTTTTCAACATTTTTTTTTTTTTGAAGAGATTATCGTTTCTCTATCGTGTGCTCATGGCAACTTTGTGGAAGATCATTTAATCATATATAGAAGAGTTCATTTCTGTGCTCTATTCTGTTCTGTTACCTGTTTATCTGTCTTTGTGTCAGTACCACATTGTTTTTGTTATTGTAGCTTTTAATATGTTTTGACATCAGGAAGTATAATGCCTCCTCTTTTTCGTGAGTGCTTGGCTAGTTATAGTTCATAATCAAATTTAAAAATTTTAAACAATAGTTCTGTAAAAAAAAAAAATCCTGTGCTGTTGAGATTTTTATAGAAATTATATTGAATTTGTTCACAATGTAGGTTGTATTGACATCTTAACAAAATTAAATTATTTGACCTTTGACCCCCCCCCCCAAAAAAAGGAATTAAATAAATAAATTGTAGCTGGGAACCATATTCTTTTTGTGGGAAGAGGGAAATACAAATATAAATTGAGGGAAAGAGAAGAAGAATACTGTGGAGTTGGACTGAAGTGGAGATGTTGGTATGAGCCCATGATTTAAAGAAAGTAAGTGTGTGAGCAGTGTGCATTGTGAGGACCTAGAAGCAGTGACACCCCTAGCAATGAGTACACCTAATGCACACGTATTGGTTTTTAAGTTCACTTTTCCATGAAAAGGAAACAGGCTTGCTCTTTGGAGAAGTACCTGATTTCAGGGCTGAGACTGGGAAAGTGGAACGTGAGCCTAGAGCATCTTATACTAGAAACTAAGGAAGTGCTCAAAAACTGACGGGGATACGTTAGAAGTACTCAAGATCCAGCTTGCGGGGCCTGCCACTTAGGGAAAACTTGAGTCATCAAAAGGAATAAGGGTAATAGATCTTCATACATTGCATTGTTAAAAAGAAATTTATGTATCTATATTGACTTTTAAAAGAGCGAGAGTTGGCCAGGTGCGGTGGCTCACACCTGTAATCCCAGAACTTTGGGAGGCCAAGGCGGGTGGATCACAAAGTCAGGAGTTCAAGATCAGCTTGGCCAACATAGTGAAACCCCGTCTCTACTAAAAATACAAAAATTAGCTGGGCCTGGTGCCATGCACCTGTAATCCCAGCTACTCAGGGGCCTGAGGCAGGAGAATCGTTGGAACCCGGGAGGCTGAGGTTGCAGTGAGCTGAGATCACGATGCCACTGCACTCCAGCCTGGGCAACAGAGCAAGACTCTGTCTCAAAAAAAAAAAAAAAAAAAAAGTGAGAGTTGGAGAAAGGAGATGGGAAAGCTTTATTATTACAGAAGAATATTAATTGGTACAAGTGCAAATGACACAAGTAATAGAAGGAGAAAATCACTCTTCTACATCCACGAGTATATAAATGTTTCAGGCAAGAATCATTAATAGATGCCAAGTATATTCGGTAAATGGTTATGGGGACAGGATATTCACACAGTCTCAGAGTCACACTCTGCAGATTACTTATTAATTGAAAAAGGGAAAACATACTTTACAGTTGAAAAATCTGGCAATACCACCCTAACCAAATGATCAAACTTAATAATATCACTGAAAAATGACAAACACATGTTGCTTCCCGGGATTATAGTATTATGCTAGAAATGTTTAACCTGAATCTGATCGTTTGGAAACAGCCAAACAAAGCCAGATTATGGGACACTCTACAAAACATTAAATTGTCAACATCATGAAAGACAAAAAAAAGTGGAGGAACTGCTCTAGAATAAAGGAGATTAAAGATACCTGACAACTAAATGCAACATGTGATCCCTGATTACACCCCGTATCCTGTATATCCCTATACAGGAAAAGGAGTAATTGGTAAATTTGAATGTGGGTTGTGTAACAGATAATAGCATTAGATTCTTGAGTGTGAGTATTGTGCCAGAGAATGTTTTGATTCTTAGGATGTACCTGGCAAAGATTCGTATCTGCCTGCAACTCACTTTCAGATGGCTTGGGGAAAAAAGTGTGTGTTGGGAGAGAGAAGAGATGGAGAGAGCGAGCACAAATGTGCCAAAATGTTGCTTGAAAACAGACAGGTACACTTAGGATATGTTTGCCAGGCGTCTTTCTTTTATAATGCCTGTTTGTTGTTGCCATTGTTTGTGACTGTAGAATAGTTGCTCATTGCTTATCATTTGGAATATGGAAAAGTATCATCCTTAATTTTACCTGTAGAGATTACTTAATAAAGAATTAAATTGTGATTACACTATGTATAATTTTCTCTCTTCTACTTTTGCTAATATGTTGTAAGTATTTTTTCACATAATTGAGTATCTTTGGAAACATGATACTTAAGCACTTCAGAATTTTTCTTCATATATTCAGCCATTCACTTTTTGAACATTTGGATTCTTTTCAGATTTCCCCTAATTTACTATCACTGTAATGAGCATCCATGTTCTTAACTTACCTGCTTCTCCTTTTTATTTCCCGAAGGTATATAACTATTTGGCAACATTACATAAAAAGCCAGTAGTAGTATTATATTTATTTTGTAATGGCACATGTGTTTTATTACCTAGAATTATGATGACAATTTCAATGTAAATGGAACTGGAGAAGGAGTAAAGGTTGATCCAGAAGATACTAACTTAAATCAAGACAGTGCCAAAGAATCGGAAGATACTCCCCAGGAAAATGTCAGTGTCACAGAGACCATTAAACCATGTGATGATCCAAAAAGTGAAGCTAAAAGGTAAGTCAAAGTTGCGTATTATTTGTAAATTACTGAATATTGATAGTAAGGATGTAGCTTTTCATATATCAAATAAAATCTTCTTTCCCATGACTGACCAAGTAATTTAGATGTATCTGTACATATTTATGTATAGTTAGACACACACATACGTATACAGATGAAGAGGGTTGAGAAGAGGATGCTAGAGGTATGTGCCCACACACATCTCAGCAGCATGGCCAAAATCAGAAAGATGTCACTTTGGTCCAGTTCTTGTTTCCCTTATCCTGCTGTGGCCCTGATTTTGTCGTGGATCATTAACACTTGACACTCACATGAAAACAAGACTCCTGCTGCATCCCTGGAGTGTCACTAACCAAATCTCCATGCTCACGACAGCAGCCTGTGTTGGGCCCCACCATGTTGTGAGGACACATGGCAGCAGCTGGGGCCCTTCCTGCTCAGAGGAGCCCTGGACTCTTGGTGCTGCACAAGGTCATGGTGTGGACTAGGAGGAGGTCTCACCCAAGGGAGGTAGCCAGTCCTGTCCTCTCCTTCCTCCTCTTATCTGACTTTCTTTTCCCCATCCTCCTCGGTTCCTCTAGAACAGAGAATCATTTCTTATTTCTTGAGGAAAGATCTGATAGTGAGGAGCTTCAGGTTTCTGTCATTACAGAACCCTGAAAATAATTAAAGTGACAGAGCAAAGTGGGAGCATGAGGTGAAAATGCTAACAGTGGAGCAACAGTGATGGGGTGGGGAGTGTGTGTACTTAGGAGTTTAAGGCACTTAGTAGGAAGGAGGAAACAGATGTGGCTGAGACCTACTGTGTGACTCTGGCTATAGAAAAAGGTATATAAAGAACTACACAAACTGGTAATGTTGAAGCTTTGAAGAACTTTGGAGAGTAGAAGCCTAGAAGGGGAAATTCACATTTATTTCACTCTGACACCAGGTGTTTGTTCCCTTTCTACAAATGGGGAAACTGAATTTCAGGTTAATTGTCCAAGGACAAAAGCTATTGAATAGAAAGGCTGACACTTCATTCCATCTGCCTGACGACTTGAAGGCACCCAGATCATCTGGCTTCATGGAGCCTGTGTGTCCTGTGGTATGGGCACAAAGAGTGGGCCAGGAGGTGGGGCTCTGGGCCCCTGAACCCCTTTTTCATCTAAAACTAAAATGTTTTCAATGTTACTTTTTTTTTTTTTTTTGGAGATGGAATCTCGCTTTGTCGCCCAGGCTGGAGTACAGTGGCGCGACCTCGGCTCACTGCAACCTCCGCCTCCTGGGTTCAAGCAGTTCTCCTGCCTCAGTCTCCCGAGTCGCTGGGACTGCAGGCATGCACTGCCACGCCTGGCTATTTTTTTGTATTTTAGTAGAGACGGTTTCACCATGTTGCCCAGGGTGGTCTCGAACTCCTGACCTCATGATCTGCCCACCTTGGCCTACCAAAGTGCTGGGATTACAGGCTTGAGCTACTTTGCCTGGCCTCCATGTTACTTCTACATGAGAATTGATCTGGGGAGGAAGAAGGGTTCTCAGACTTGGGCAACCACTGATATAGTTCAGCTCTCTGATTTCACTGATGTGAGAAAAGGATTCAGAGAATTCAAGTGACTTCTTCACAGCTGCAGAATGGCAGGGCTAAGATAGATATATCACACCCACCACCCTCCCCACACCACTCTGCTGTCCCCTGGATCCAGGGCCTTTATGCTGACAGCTCCTCTGTTGCTTCCCTGGAGTGGTGTGGATACTGGCCACCTCCTGAGAAGTGTTTTTTTTAAAAATGTGTGTGTGTGTGTGTGTGTGTGTGTGTGTGTGTGTGTGTATAGTATTTTTAAAAAATAAAGGTCTTAGGTATCAGCTTCAGAGATGTAACTGTCTTTCATAATATAAGTGATGTTTGCCAGGAATATTATCCTAAATTTGTTAGACATATTTGTGACATATCTGTGATGATAGTTTGAAAATTAGTATGTATTATTTGTTGCCTTTTATGCCATTGTGTCCTTTTCTTGATGTTTTCAAAGCTGACTGAATCCTACACAATATGTTACACTCCTAATCTGCGTTTTTTAAATGCATAGGCTGTTTAACTTAGCACAGACCATTGGCCTCTGCTTGAAGAATAGTATACCTATAAACTGGAAGCATTATCATAACTTACTCATTATAACCCATCCTGTCTGTTCTGTATAGTATAGTTGGATCCAGATTTTTACCCTATGAATTTGGTTAGCACAAATGAGGGAAAGTATGAAATGCCAAGGAAAATTGAAATTCATGTAAGAGATGAGTAGAGGAATGTTCAGGAGTTCAAGCAGAATAAGAGGAACCCAACTATACCATTTCTGATCTAAATGGTATGGTGGGGAAAAACCATCAGATCAACAGAAAGGACATAATTTTTAAATAAAAGTAACTTCCTTACATTGAGCAAATTTAATTTTATGAGAAAGGCGTTACAAAGTCTTTGTTTCACTCATTTCTCTGTGCGACTATTGAAGTGTTTGTTAAACTGGATCACGTTCAAGAAATTAATGTTAGGCCGGGCAGGTGGCTCACGCTTATATTCCCAGCACTTTGGAAAGCCAAGGCGGGTGGATCATGAGGTCAGGAGTTCGAGACCATCCTGGCCAATATGGTAAAACCCTGTCTCTACTAAAAAATACAAAAATTAGCTGAGTATGGTGGCGCGTGCCTGTAGTGCCAGCTACTCAGGAGGCTGAAGCAGGAAAATCGCTTGAATCCGGGAGGCAGAGGTTGCAGTGAGCCAAGATCGCGCCACTGCACTCGAGCCTGGGTGACAGAGTGAGACTCCATCTCGAAAAAAAAGTTAATGTTTTTGGGGAACCACACTTCGTGTCAGATCATTTATGATTACTGTTGGTTGGTTATGAAGATGGTTTGCTCCTTTAAATGGAGTATTAAGTGCTTTGTGCTTTTTTTTTTTTCCCCCTGAAACAGTCTTGTTCTGTCACCCCGGCTAGAATGCAGTGGTGCAATCTTGGCTCACTGCAGTCTCCATCTCCTGGGTTCAAGTGATTCTCCTGCTCTTCCTCCTAAGTAACTGGGATTACAGGTGCCTGCCACCATGCCCAGCTAATTTTTTATATTTTTAATAGAGGCGGAGGTTTCGCCATGTTGGCCAAGCTGGTCTCGAGCTCCTGACGTCAAGTGATCTCCCCGCCATGGCCTCCCAAAGTGCTGGGATTAGAGGTGTGAGCCACCGTGCTTGGCCGTGTTTTTATGAAAACACTGTATAAAACATTCTGTATAAAACACTGTATTAAACACTGTATAAAACATTTATCTCTGTAGAAAACATTCAGAGATATTTTAAGGACCTTGTTTTAACTTTGTTTCAACTGTTTTAAGTAAATTCCTTAATTTTTATGCCAAATTTGATATTTAATTTGATATCTGAAGTTGCTTTTTAAAGATGTTCATTTAAGATGTAAAGATTATTTAAATTGCCTTTAAAATTAATGAATTAACTTTTAAAGTGCATTTCACTTTTTTGAGTGTTTTTGAGAGCACTCAAATAATGATGGTTAAAAGGAGTATGTTATTTTTGGATTATGCTGAATTATTTATTTTCCAGTGTTCCTAAACCCAAAGGAAAGAAAACCAAAGATATGAAAAAACCTCTCAAAGTACCTGCTGAACCACAAACAATGGTAGGTCAAAATCATATTCATATCTCTTTAGCATATCTTGCTGTTTAAGCAATATAATGATCTAAAGATGGAAATGTGTATTTGGTGAGCCATTCCGCAAACAGCCTGCAAAGATGTGGATCCATCAACAATTTTCTTTGATATAATGTATCTTTTTTTTTCATTAAAATAAAAAGAAGCACATTGGAAATGCTAGACTGTACCAGAAGAGTTACTGTTGTTTTCTATTACTTTTCAATCTAAAGCCTTGGTGATAAGAATTACATGTGTCAAGTTCTGGAGATTAATTGTGAAACATAAACTCTTCCTCTTTTTTAGTCCATGGGGTACATGCTATTGAAAGTCTCAGGACCCTTAAAGTTAATCGTGTTGATTAGTGGGATTTAACCTCCAAGAACATCTGCCTTTGTTGAACGTGTTTATTAGCTGTCCACTCTGTTAAAACATCTTTATTTTACAATTGTTTGATGCTTAATCTTGACATTAAAACCTAAAACACTACTTTCAAGTGATAACACTTTTATTTATGATTTTTTGCCCTTCTCAGAGTGATGTTTTTATCAGCTGTACAACCTGCCATAGTGAATTTCCATCTCGGAATAAACTTTTTGACCATCTAAAGGCCACAGGTCATGCAAGAGCACCTTCATCATCATCTTTAAACAGTGCAACAAGTAGTCGAAGCAAGAAAGAGAAACGTAAAAACAGATAGAGATTCTGCCTGTGCTTTTGTTTGACTGTCTCTAGATTTTGAAACCAAAAAACTGAACTGAAATCATCTAAAGAGTTAAAATTTCAGTGATCTGTAATTAATTACATTGTGGAAGATTATTTTTTATCTTGTAAAAACATTTTTTTGGTTTAATATATATTTTTAAAACATTTCATTAGTGATTGAATTCTACTTTTGCCATCTGAATTGACTTGAATGTCTTAAAACAGGTAAATACTGTAAAGTGTGTATTCTTGATGTTTATTGGCTCATGTGGACAGAAATGTACAGGGAGAATTACATTATTTTAACACATAGAAGTGCTCCTTTCTGCTTTATTTTCTGAATTTCACATTACTTTTACTTAATGCTTTTGTATTTTGTTAATACTTCATAATATGTGAAAAACTCGGATCTTTTAAAAAGCATCATAGATCATTTTTCCACATGACACTGGCTCCGACTTTAAAAATTATTTTTAAATGACTGATTATTGATTACTGTATTTTTTTTCTCAAGAACAGTGATAGGTAGAAACTAATTGAACATTTGTGGTTGTCTTTCAAGAATAGTATCTCTTCAAGGTTTTACTTGATTTAATTTGATATTTTACTGGTTTACCAGTAAGGTGTATTGTTCAGTTTTTTGCTCCGATTTGAATTGTGGAGGTGGAAGCAAATTAGTTTACATGGCATGTCCTCCCTAGGCACAGTGACAGCTGTAAAGTGTGACGGAACAAGGTAGCAGATGGTACAGAATTTATATTATTTAACAAGAGATGTGGTGTTCTTCATTGAGTTTTTTTCTTCACTATTTTCAGAAGTTTTTGTTGTCTTTTTTTTTCCATCACTCAATGGAGAAAAACTTTGTTAATGAAAGATTTTGTGATAGAGCTGATGCTTTTACCGTCTATTCTATAGCAATGATGAATATTAACAAAAGAAATATGGAGAACTGTTATAATTGAGTGTTAGAACAGTCGTGTACATTGATCAGTGTTGAGTCCATTTTTAGGATGGATTAGTCAATTCTTTTAATTGGTCTTGAAAGTAATTTTAAACTCACTGGCTTGAAATGTATACTTTCTGTACAATGAAGTTATTGCTTTCCATATATCCTTGAATCTTCAGATTAACAAAATGAACGAATTTTCAGTTATAGATCAGCTCTAAAACACTAAAGTCCTTATTGGCAAGGTCTTTTCTGATAGCTTCATGGATAGTATTGATGATCAGGTTTCTTCTGTGTTATTGACTTAAAAATAAGCATTTGAACCTTAATTTAAATTTTTTTCTTTTCCATTTAGAGATATATTTTTTCTTTACCTTCATACCTTTCTATTTCTTGCTGATTTCTATCACTAATTCCTTATAATTGTCCCTGCTCCCCTTCTTGATCTCTTCAGGGGAAATACTAGCCAGTTTTGTATCTTCTGATCTCTTACCCTGAGACTTCATCTGAATGTGCTCTGCCGCCTTCTTATCTGAACTAGATGAATTGGCCATAATTATGAATATGAATATTAATGAACCAGAGGACATACTAGTCACATGTTATTATACACTAAATAGAAAGTCATCTTGAAAGGCAGTTAATGTACTGCAAATGTCCCTTATGACTTCTTTGCTTTCTCTTGTACCAAACATGCAGGTATTTAATTTGTTTAATGAGGGTTGAGTGGAGTTATGTGTCGCTTTTATTCGAATGGACGAAAATCAACCATAATTTTCAAGGGATCTTCATGAGTTGTGACTGGAGCAATGCGTCTCACCCTTTGTGATGTTGAGAAATCATCTAATTTCTCAGAACTTTTTCTTATCTCTAACACAGTTCTTACCATAATAATATTGTCTCCATTTATCATACAGGATCATTATGAAGGTAAAATGAAATAGTGTATATGAAAATGCTTTTTAAACACAAAAGCTTTATACAAAATATTGTTGAATTTAAATAAGGTAAATCTTTTTTAGTTTATATATTTGCAGACTATACATGTTGGATTAAATGGGCAATTAAGTTTTATAGGAATTTGCTTCCTAAGTCTACTTCTGAAGAGGAAAACAGGAACGTGCCGTATATTTTGCTAAGGGTAAAATATTTTTGGTGAATTGCAGACATTTAATTTCACTTGTCTGAGGTAAAACAATATTCTAAAATACATGGGCATGCATCTTACACTGATCTCATTAGAGGTCAGTGCTAAGTACCCATCTTGAATGAAGTTAGCTCAGATGTGGAGATTCATAGAATGAGGGTCCAGGAGGAGAGAGTTAGGGGAAATCTCATTTTCTTTCTGTAATTCATTCAGTGGTGCCAAAGCTGGGGGTTCCCTACAGTGGCTATTTAGACTTTCCCTGCTTCAAAGTAAGAGCAGTATCCTTAGCTCTAGCCAAGCATTTTTCTAATTCCTGCCTTTGGTCACAAAGAAGAAAAAGCAGAGCTGTGAATGAATTAGTGGAGGTCAGTCACATCAGAGTTCATGACCCAGTGATTGCTGGTGAAGTAATATTGGAATTTTGGTACCATGAGAAGACTTATAAAGGATTTCATCAGAAGTTTTCATTTTTTCTAAATCCTCCCCTACAAAATTTTCAGATTGGAAATTACTCTTGTATTTGTAGAAGATTGTCTCTAAAATTGTGGTTTAACTCACACAGGAAGTAAAATTCTTATAGCAAGACATAGTTTCATTTTAGAGGACCCCCAAAATCCCGTGAATTCTCTGGTGATGATTCTAGCCTAACCTTCAACATAAAATAATGAAGAAAACCTTTAAACTCTTTTATGAATTCCTAAACATTACCATTTATGTGGCAGAAGTTCTGTTCCCTATAATCTGCAGTGCTGAAGTATCTCTATTCAATTCCCTTCCTTATCTGTTAAGTTTAATGTCTTTATACTAAAAATATAGGCTCTTAGGATTGGAGAGGAAAAATAGAGGTGATTTTCAGATTTCTTGTTCCATGGAAGAGGAAGCTGAGCTCAGGGAGATACGAGCTCCACAGCCACAGCTGGGTAAGGGTGGCTGCTAGTAGAACAGGGCAGATGCCTGGACTCCCAACTCGGTAGGCCTTCTGTTACACCTCAAAATGTGTTACATGGGAAGAAAAAGATTACTTTTAAGAAAAAGCAAGATAATTTTGAAGAAGGACGAGAGGAAGAGGCATGAACTTGTCCTAACAATGTCAAAGAATATTTTAAAGGTATACCAGTTAAAGTAGTATGTGGCTGGTGCCAGTAGAGGTCAGTCAAGGGATCCCTGATGAGAATAAAGAGCCCAGAAACAGGTCCATGTTTATATGGGAACTTGATTTTTGACAGATTCGGCAAGCTCTATGGAGAAAACAATATGTACTACCTTATACCCTTCCCCAAAAACAAAGGGATTAAAGACCTAAATATGAAAACAAAACTTTTAAATGAGAATCTATAAGGTTATTTTCATGATTTTGCAAATGGGAAGGATTTCTTTAAAGCAAGACACAAAAGCACACACAGGAAAAAATGACGCATAAAAACATGGCTTCTGTAGAACAATAGAGACTGTAAAAGAACAAGCTACAGACAAGGAAATGTTTGCAATGCATTTAACTGTCAAAGGATTCGTATCTAGAATACATTAAAAAAGCAAAAGAACCTCATATAAAAGTCATTGAGAAAATGACAGCCATGCATTAGAACAGCAATTCTCGAAACTTTTGGTCTCAAGATCTCTTTACACTCTTCAAAAGTGAGAACCCCAAAGAGTTTTCGTGTATGTGGGTTAAATCTATTGATATTTTCTGTTAGAATTTAAAAATTATTTATTAAAAAAATAAATAAGAAGAATGACTATTTTTCAAAACAATGAGAAGAGTGGCATTGTTTTACATTTTTACAAATCTCTTTAACATTTAGCTTAATAAAAGATAGCTGGCCTCTCATACCTGCTTCTTTAGTCTGTTGCTGTGTGTTTTGGATGAAGTATGTGAAGGAGAAAATCAGCCTCACATGGACAGGTAATCGTTAAAAAAAAGGGACCTTGCAGACCCACTGAATGGGTCTCAGGGGACCGCTAGGGTCCTTGGACCACACTTAAAATTGCTGCATTAGAAAAATGGACAAATTATATGAACAGAAAAAGCCTGAATAGTCAAAAAAAATGTGGAAAGATTATTACTGTCCTGATAATCAGTGAAATGTGACCTAATTTTTTCATGCTTTCGGATTAGCAAAAGGTAAAAAGTCACAAGATCTAGTGTTGGTGAGAATGGAGCAATAGGAACACATTCACTTCTTTTGGAGTAAAAACGGGTTCAATTTGATGATGTCTAAGAAAGTGAGGTTTGCATACTCCGTGACCCAACAATTCTAGGTATACACTTAAGAGTCTCACTTCCCAAAGTGTGGGCCACAGAGCAGCAGCATGGGCTTCACCTGGTCCTGACCTGGACTTGCTGCACCAGACTCTGTGGTTAAGATTTCTTAGGTGACTCATGCTCATGAAACCTTGAGAAGCAATCTTCTAGAGAAACCATGCACATGTGTACAAGGAGATGTACAAGAAGCCTCACAGCTGAATTGTTTGTTTCCAGGAAAAGTTACCTAAATGCTCATGAGCAAGAAAATAGATAAGTAAATTGTGGCCTATTTATAGATGGTAAACAATTGAGCAATTAAAATGAATGAACTTGATCTGTAATGTGGATGGCCCTTGAAAAAATAGTGAATGAAAATAAGCTGTCGCAGAAGATGAAATGCATGCCATTTATACAGTTTTTTTAAAAAACTATGCTGATTGTTATTTATAGAGAAAGTATAGAAACATAATGAGAAAGCAGTTGCCTTGAACTCAGGAGAGTAGAACTGCTTGTGGTTGCAAAAGGGGTCTCTCCTGTTTCTATTTTTTTTTTTTTTTTTAAAGATCTGAAGGAAGTTGTAAGCATTTGTTAAATTCTGGATGGTGGGTCCATGGGGATTTGTTACTCTGGTTCTAACAAAATACTTGAAGTATCAAGAAAAGTACAGATGAATGTCTCACTTTGCTAGCAGAATATACACTTGAATGAAGGGGAAGATGAAAGGATTTAAGTTCTACTTTTTATTCCTGGCATACTCATTAAGCACACTGGCAGAGGCTATGGTCTCTCAATATTCATCCTCCCTTTTAGAACTCTGATTTTCAGATAAGTGCAAGGCCACCCAGAATATAAGGATTACTTTCCCAGCCTCACTTGGATTCAATCAGATCTGGCCAGTGATCTGAGCAACGTTTGAGACTTGTCCTTAAAGATAGGAGCATGTCTTTATTCCTTCGCCAGCCAAAATGCAGAGGTAATGGTTGGAGCTCTGGCCCCTATCTGGGATCATGAAACCACAGAGGGCACAGCAACAAAAGCACAGGAGCTTCTACTCTTCACACCTCAGAGGGACCCGAGGAGCCCCAGATTGTCTACCTCTGCACTGGAGAGAAGAAAACTACGTTTCTGAAGCCACTGCTGTTTTGACCTGTCACAGATAACAAATCCTGACTGAGTCATGTTTCCACATGTGTACAGTTAGCTAAGTGAGAGGTCTAGTTTAAACAGGGGCAAGGGCATGTGGGCATTTAACTCTCAGATCTTGCATTGAATTCTAATCCTGTGTTAACATACGATTTTAAGCAAGTCATTTAAACACATTGAACAATTTTTTTAAGAATCTGTAAAATAGAGGTGAGACCAATCTGGCAGAATTGTGAAGATTAGAGTCTTAAATGTGTGCACAGTGCTTGGCACATAGTAGGCATTCAATAACTTAGCTTTTGTTTACTTCAAAAGTTTCACAGTATTCTTGCTTCATTTAACTGTTCACTTTGTTTTCTGAAAGAATCCCAACAATGGAGTAATCTGGAGAGGTATCAGTGATTAAATTGATCCTGTACTGTATTTTTTTTTTTTTTTTTTGAGACAGTCTCACTTTTGCCCAGGTTAGAATGCAGTGGCGTGATCTCCGCTCACTACAACCTCCACCTCCCATTTTCAAGTGATACTCCTGCCTCAATCTCCCAAGTAGCTGACAGTACAGGCACGCCACCATGCCTGGCTACTTTTTTTTAGTAGAGATGGTTCCACCATGTTGGCCAGGCTGGTCTCGAACTCCTGGCCTCAAGTGATCCACCCACCTTGGCCTCTCAAAGTGCTGGGATTACAGGCTTGAGCCACCATGCCTGGCCCTGTACTGTATTTTTTAAAAGATACTGTTACATATATGAAATTCTTTCTGGCTCAAATGGAAGAAAATTTTTAAAGGCTAAAGCTAGAAGCTGTCTTGAAGATCAGTGATCCTTAATTACCTTAGAAGGCTCAGTATATTTTTACGGATAATTACTTTGCCATTAAAACTAGTTAGAGGGCCCCACATCAGTGATGTCCTTTTAGATACTTTGTGCCTTCTGAAAATAGAAAAGGGTCAAATTATTCTTTGCACTGCAAATCATTTGAATGTTACTTAGGGAAAATTTCTTTTCTAACAATTTCTGAAAATGAAAAGGCCGTAGAAATTCGGCATTTAGAAAAAGTGGTATATAGTTTATAGCTCTCTTCAGATACTTATTTTCAAATTAAATAAGAACTCATACTTTTGTTGAGTCCAAAGGTTACAGTTGTCTCAGCATATTGTGAAGCAGAATTCCTAACAGTTCCATCCAACAGTGGAATTGGTGTCAGGATGTGGTGAGCTCCCTGTACCAGCAAGTGTACAGTCAGAGACTGGCCATGGTGCAATCTTGGCTCACTGCATCCTCTGCCTGGGTTCAAGCAATTCTCAAGCCTCAGTCTCCTGAGTAGCTGGGATTACAGGTGCATGCCACTGTGACTGGCTAGTTTTTTTTTTTTTTTTTTTTTTTTGTATTTTTTGGTAGAGACAGAGTTTCACCATGTTGGCCAGGCTGGTCTCCAACTCCTCATGTCAAGTGATCCACCCGCCTCAGCCTTCCAAAGTGCTAGGATTACCGGTGTGAACCACCATGACTGGCCTCTTTCTACTTTTTTGACGTAGGCTTTTATTGCTATAAAACCTCTTTCTTAGCACTGCTTTTGATGTATCCTGTAGGTTTTGGTATTTTGCATTTCCATTTTCATTTGTTTCAGTTTTTTAAAAGTTTATTTAAGAGCATGTTGCTTAGTTTCCATGTGTTTGTATAGTTTCCCAAGTTCCTCTTGTTACTAATATCTAGTTTTATTTTGTTGTGGTCTGAGAAGACATTTGATATTATTTGAATTTTTAATTTTTTTTTAACTTTTTTGTGGCCTAACATTAGCGAACCTTAAAAAGTTTGTGAAAAAATGGAATTAAAAGATTTTTTTAAATGTAAACTATATTTCTCAAAAGAAGCTCCTTCCTGGCCAGGCGTGGTGGCTCATGCCTGTAATCCCAACACTTTGGGAGGCCGATGGCAGGCGGGTCACTGAGGCCAGGAGTATAAGACCAGCCTGGCCAACATGGTGAAACCCCATCTCTACTAAAAACACGAAAATTAGCCGGTTGTGGTTGTGTGCACCTGTGGTCCCAGCTACTTGGGAGGCTGAGGCAGGAGAACCATTTGAACCCGGCAGACAGAGGTTGCAGTGAGCTGAGATCACACCACTGCACTGCAGCCTGGGTGACAGAGTGAGCCCAAAAAAAAAAAAAAAAGTCCATCCTGTTCAAGACACTTTTGTAAGTGACAATACCAACCATTTAGTTCAGCCCTAAAGAACTGAGGAACCTGGGAATTTAGCCATGTCAATGCAGTCTTTTTTCAATATTAACTGAAGAAAAATGGATGTCTTTTACATTTTTTTTAAGATTAGCAAACAAAAAGAAGGAACCAAATCAGTACTGTAAGGTGTATGCCTAATAATTTTCCATAAAAACTCACAGAATTCCTCTTATTAGTTGGAGAAATCATCAGAAGCATTGTGGTGGAGAAGGACTCTCTGGTGATGCTATCCTGGGCATTTTTTGACTGAAGCTTGAGCTAACTTTCTCAAAACACCTTCATAATAAACAGATGTTATTATTCTTTGGCCTTCCAGAAAGTCAACAAGCAAAATTCCTTTACCATCCAAAAAAAACTGTTACCATGACCTTTGCTCTTGACCAGTTCACTCTCGCTTTGACTGGACCACTTTCACCTCTTGGTAGCCACTGCTTTAATTGTGCTTTATCTTCAGGGTGGTACTGGTAAAGCCATGTTCCATCTTTTGTTATAATTTTTTGAAGCTAGGCTTTAGAATCTTGATGCCACTTAAAAAAATTCCGTTGAAAGCTTTGTTCTTGTTTGTGCCTGATTACAGTGCAATGGTTTTGGTGTCCATCTGGTGAAAGTTTGCTCAACTTTAATTTTTCAGTCAGAATTGGTTGAAGTCTGAAACAATTGAGATGTCTATGGTGTTGGTCGTTTCTTCTGTTAATTGTTGGTCCTCTTCAAATAGGGCACAAACAAGATGAATTTTTTTCCTTGCACATTAATGTGAATGGTCTGTTGCTGCAGGCTTCATCTTCAAACTATCTTGTCCTTTCTTAAAATGAATTATCCATTTATAAACTGCTAATTTTGTTGGGGCATTGTCCCCATAAACTTTTTGTAAAACATGAATGATTTTATCATCTTCCACCCAAGCTTTACCATAAATTTGATGTTTGTTCTTTCTTCAATTTTAGCAGAATTTATATAGCTCTGATAGGCTCTTTTTTCAAACTGATATCTTATCCTTCTTAGTGTCTCAAACTAGATCCTGTTCTGATATGTTCTAGTAAGTTAGTGCAAGTTTTAGTGCAAAAAATTTTGACATCCACTTGTAGTTTCTTCACGATATACATTTTTTCATGAATTTTGAATATCCCTTGTGTGGTCTCTTCTGGAAAATGTTGTATTTGTTGATGAGAAAAATGTATATTCTGCAGTTGTTGGGTGAAATGTTCTGTAAATGTTTGTTAAGTTGTTAGATTGATTTGGTCTATAGTAAAGGTTTGTGTGTGTGCTTTGTTTGTTTTTTGTTTTGTTTTCTTTTTTTGAGACAGGGTCTTACTCTATCACCCAGGCTGAAGTGGAGTGGTGCATTCATAGCTCATTGCAGCCTCAACCTCTCAGGCCCAAGTAATCCTCCCACCTCAGCCTCCTGAGTAGCTGGGAACACAGGCATGCATCACGATGCTTGACTAATTTTACTTTTTGTAGATGAACGGCCTCCCTGTGTTGCCCAGGTTGGTCTTCAATTCCTGGGCTCAAGTGATTCGCCTTCCTTGGCCTCCCAAAGTGTTGTGATTACAGGTGTGAGCCACCATGCCCAGCCTCGAGTGCAGATTAAGTCCATCTTTGTTGCTAATTTTCTGTCTTGATGATCTTTCAAGTGCTGAAAGTGAGGTGTTGGCTTCTCCAACTATTATTATATTAGAGTCTTATCTTTTTAGCACTAATAATATTTGTTATATATATTTGGGTGCTTTGGTGTTGGTGCATATATATTTACAATGTTATATCCTCTTGCTGAATTGATCCCTTTATCATTATATAATGATATATGATCATTGATGATCATTGTATATATTATTATATAATGACATATATAATAATATAACCTTCTTTGTTTCTTTTTATTTTTTTACTTAAATTCTATATATATATATTTTCTTTCTTGAAACGGGGTCTCAGTCTGTTGCCCAGGTTAGAGTGGAGTGGCATGATCATGGCTCATTGCAGCCTTGACCTCCTGGGCCCAAGCAATCTTCCCACCTCAGCCTACTGAGTAGGTGGGTATTTTTTGTCAAGATGGGATTTCCTTATGTTGCCCAGGCTGGTGTCCAACTCGTGAACTCAAACAGTCCTCCTGCCTTGGCCTCCTAAATTATTGGGATTATAAGCATGAGCCACTGCATCCAGCCTTATATTTTCTAATAAAAGTATAACTCCTACTGCGTGTTTTTGGTTTCCATTTGTGTGGAATATTTGTTCCATCCCTTCAGTCTATGTGTGTCCTTACAAGTGAAATGAGTTTCTTGTAGGCAGCATATAGTTAGGTCTTGTTGGTTTGGTTTGGTTTGGTTTGGTTTGATTTGATTTTTTTTTTTTTTTTTTTTTGAGACTGAGTCTTGCTCTCTCGCCCAGGCTGGAGTGCAGTAGCGCAATCTAGGTTCGCTGCAACCTCTGTCTCCCAGGTTTAAGTGATTCTCATGCCTTAGCCTCCCGAGTAACTGGGATTACAGATGTGCACCCCCACATATGGTTAATTTTTGTATTTTTAGTACAGACAGTGTTTCACTATGTTGGCCAGGCTGGTTTTGAACTCCTGACCTCAAATGATCCATCCACCTCAGCCTCCAAAAATGCTGGGATTACAGGTGTGAGCCACTGCGTCTCACTGGGTATTGTTTTATTGATTCATTCAGCCAGTCTGTATCTTTTAATTGGGGAATTTAAGCCATTTACATTCAAGGTTGCTATCGACAGGTGAGGACTTACTCCTGACATTTTGTTGATTGTTCTCTGATTGGTATATTCTTTGTTGTCTTCTTCGTCTTTTATTGTTTACCTTTACAGTTGGTGGATTTCTGTAGTGAATATGTTTGAGTCCTCTTTCTTCCTCATTTTCTTTCTCATCTGTTCTCTCAGTGAGCTTTATACTTTCATGTGTTTTCATGACAGTAGAAAATGTCCTTTTGCTTCCAAATGTAGGACTTCCTTAAGCATTTCTTTTAAGATCTGTAGTGGTGATAAATTCCCTCAGTTTTTGCTTGTCTGGGAAAGACTATTTCTCCTTCATTTTTGAAGATTAGCTTTTCTAGGGATAGTGTTCTTGGTTGGCAGGGTTTTTTTTCTCTTTCATTTGAATATAGCATCCCATTGTCTCCTAACCTATAACGTTTCAGCTGAGAAATCTACTGTTAGTCGGATGGAAATTCCCTTTTGTCTGACTTATGTGACTTGATGCTTTTCTCTAGTGGTTTTCAGAGTTCTCTCTTCATCTTTGATTTTTGACAGTTTGATTATAACATGCATTGGAAAAACATCTTTTTGGGTTGAACTTATTTAGAGATCTTTGAGCTTCCTGTATCTGGATGTCTATATTTCTTGCAAGACTTGAGATGTTTTCAGCTATTATTTCATTAAATAGGTTTTCTATGAGTTTGTCCATCTCTTCTCCTTCTGGAACTCCTAAAACTTGAATATTTTGATGATTTATAGTATTCCGATATGTCACATAGGCTTCATTCTTTTCTCTCTCAGTCTCTTTTTTTTTGTCTGAATGAGTTATTTTAAAAGATCTCTTATCAAGTCCAATTTTTTTTTCTGTTTGATCTAGTCTATTATTGAAGCTCTTGATTTTATTTTTTAATTCATTGAATTCTTCAACTTCAGGATTTCTGTTTGGTTCTTTTTTATGATATCTATCTCCTTGTTGAATTTCTCATTCATGAGCTCATAAATTGTTTTCCTGATTTCTTCGTATTGTTTATCTGCATTCTCTTGCAACCTGCTGGATTCCTTTAAGATCATTATTTTGAATTATTTTTTAGACAAGTCATAAGATTTTTTTTGGGACCTGTTGCTAGAGAATTATTGTATTCCTTTGGAGGTGTTATGTTTCCTTTCCTTTCCATGTTTTCTGGTGTCCTTATGGTGATTGCTGCACATCTAGTGTTACTTCTTCCAATTTTATCTATTGACTTTCATAGGGAAAGTCTTTTTTCCTATACATGTATAATGGTGTTGGTTGGGAAGGGTGCTTTGGCTTTGCTTCTGGGTAGGCACATTAGTGTAGTCTTCATAATGACTTCTTTGACTGTAATCAGCATCAGTGATAACTGTGAGTTCTTCATTGGCTTAGGTTGCATTTGTTGGTAGAGGCTGGGGCAAGGCTTTTTTGGGATCAGGGACACTAGGCAGGCCACTCCTCAGGCACCAGTAGTGGTGGCAGTGAGTCACATGTGCCAGTCTTCACATGCCTGGGTAGCATACACAGATACCAGTGGCGGCTGGTCTGGGTGGGCTGGTCCTTGAGCCTCCAGGTGGCATGCTCAGGTGCTGGTGGTGGCAGTGGTAGGCTAGGCAGGTAGGTCCTTGGGCCCCTGGACAGTGTGCATGGCATTGGTGGTGACAGGCTTGAAACTATCATTGCAAAATTATGACTGAGACAGTGAAAGAGATCTGACCTAACCAACTCCATCTGGCTTCTAACCTCCAAGCTGTCCTTGTTCATTCTTGGGCATAGGCCGAACTAACTTTGGGAGGAACTTAGTTTATAGTTTATGGTTGAAACATAGATGATAACAGCCCTTTCCAAACAAGCCGCCTTCCTGCCTGGGGACTAGACTGCCTATGCAGGACTAACAAATTAGCCACGAGATTAGAAATTATAGTTTAGGAGTCATGCAGCTGGAGACTGCAAGATTCTAAACATCCCCAGTTGCCCCTAGGGATAATGTAACTATTGTAAAACCTAAGATCAGGGCTTGAGATATTTTGCAGACCTTGTACTCACTGGATCAGCTGGCACCACCCAGATCGATAAACTGGGTCATCTGGTCTTGTGGCCCCCACCCAGGAACTGACTCAGTGCAAGAGGATAGCTTCAACTACCTGTGATTTCATCTCCAACCCGACCAATCAGAACTCCCAACTCACTGCCCCACTACTCACCAAAGTATTCTTAAAAACTCTGATCCCTGCCAGGCGTGGTGGCTCACGCCTGTAATCCCAGCACTTTGGGAGGCTGAGGCAGGCAGATCACGAGGTCAGGAGATTGAGACCATCCTGGCTAACATGGTGAAACCCCATCTCTACTAAAAATACAAAAAAATTAGCCGGGCATGATGGCGGGCACCTGTAGTCCCAGCTACTCGGGAGGCTGAGGCAGGAGAACGGCGTGAACCTGGGAGGCAGAGCTTGCAGTGAGCTGAGATCACGCCACTGCACTCCAGCCTGGGCGACAGAGTGAGACTCTGTCTCAAAAAAACCAAACCAAAACAAAACAAAACTCTGATCCCTGAATGCTCAGGCAGACTGATGTGAATAATATAGTAAGAAAACTCTGGACTCTTGTACAGCCAGCTCGGCATGAATAACTCTTTGTCTATTGCAATCCCTCTGTCTTGATAAATTGGCTCTGTCTAGGCAGCAGGCAAGGTAAATCCATTAGGTGGTTACAGTATTGCTGGAGGACAACCCTTGGACCCTCATACAGTGCATGCACATGCCAGCAGTGGCAGTGGTGGCCTTGGTGGGCTAGTCTCCAGCACATGGAGGTACTGGTGGCAGTTGGGTTGGGTCCATCCTGGATGGTGCATGCATGTGCTGGTGGTGGTGGGTAGGGTAGGACTATCCCCAGGCCTCCAGACAGTAGGTACAGGTAGTGGCAGTGAGCAGGAGGAGCTGGTCTGTAGGCCCCTGGAAGGAGTACATGGGCGCTGGTGGGTGGCAAGCAAGGCAGATCAATCTCCAGGTCCCCCAGTGGCATGCATGGAGACTGGCTCTAAAAGGGTTTTAATCACAGCACTTTTTTTGTAAAAGAAAAATATTCTAAATAACCTAAATACGCATGGATAACTAATAAGTTATGATACAGCTACAAAATGATTTGCAAAATATAGTATTAAGGTAAAAAAAGCATGATGTATTTGTGTAATATGGTGGTCGAAGGACCACTAACAGTGACTATCCATGGTGAGGTAAACTGGGTGATGGAGAGAAGAGATAAGGGCTGGAGACTCTTCTGCTGTATCACATTTTGTACTTTTGGAATTTCATACCAGCTTCACATATTGGTTATTTCTAGAATTTTATTCTTGTGGTAGGCAAAATTTAAAAACTCCCCTCACCTGCGAGTTCTTGTCCTGGAACTCATGAATATGATTAAAATATCACCCCTTTAATTGTTACGTTATATGGCATAGTTGACCTTAAATGGGAAATTACCTGGAAGACCCATGTAGGCCCTGCAAGTGGGCTTTGAGCCATGTGGGCAGGCAATTCTGGGGTTCTGGGTATCTGGATTATGGTCTAAACCACAGGGCTTTGTGGATTCCTTGTCACCTAGGAAGGGACATGGCAAAAGGAAGGCTAGGCGGGGGCTCTGGAGGAGGCAAAATTTCCCTTTCCTCTTAGGGTCTCTGGCTAGGCTCAAGAATTAAATTGACATAAGACAGATGAATAGCAGAAAAGCATACATATTTTATTTAGTATTTTTACTTGTACATGGGAGCCCTCACAAGAAAAATGAACACTCAAAGGAGCAGTTAGGGCGAAAAGCTTACATAACGGGCTGGACAAAGAATAGTAAAGTTTGAAAACATGACAAAGAGGTTTGGGGTAGAACACTTAATTGTGGAAAAGTGGCTAGGCAGATAAGGGTTAGTTTAATAAGGTTTTTGGGTACCTGTTTCTGTCTCAGCTTTGACACCCCATCTCTGAGGATAAGAGTGTCTTCCTTCCTCCTGGTCAGGGAGGGTGCTTTTCACATGAGAGTTTCATCTCTTGCTTTGAGGAAGAAAAAGGAAGATCAGAAGGCCATTCTTGCACCTGCTGTTTCTTAAGTGCCTTTAACTCAAAGTAATCAATATGCCAAAATGGCATATTTTGGGGTGGCGTGCTCTTTATCCCTACAAAGCCCGGAGCAGGGACCTTGCTACCTGAGCTTTAGGGCAATAGTGTTTACATGACTTCTTTTCCATGAAGCTTTCCTAATATCTCCTCAGCCTGATTAAGTTTTTCCTCCCCTGAACTCCTTTATCACTTAATTCTTACCATACGTTGCCTCAGGAAGACGACACTGAAGCTTTTAGAAGGATAAACTCTACTCATGAATAGTTGCATCTCAGGAACAGGAGTAGAAGGGGTAGACAACATGTGTTGTAAATTTCAAAACAAACTTTCAAAAAGCATACATTGCTTCCCATTGTCAGGAAATGTTTCATATGTGTAAGTCACGACTTCTGTACTAGACTGTAAGCTTCTGAGGACAGCAGCATATCGAATCCTTGTACCTACCGTAGCACCTAGTATATGTATAAGGATGCTTAATGAATATTCATGAAGTGTATGTGAATAAGTCAACCTGAGACAGAGAATTCTATCTACATCTATGTCAAATAGGATGTTTTTGATGCAAGAAACAAAATTTCTAATGAACTTAGTTAATAAGGAAGTGTATTATCTCCCAAAACAGTTAAAAGAAATTGTGCAGGCTCTGGACACAATCCATGGGAGCTCCAGTTCCATTTGTCTGCTAATATATTTGTCCTCCCTATCTCCTGTGCTATCTTTGTCCTCGGGCAGCCTTCCCTCATGGTCAAAAAATGGATGCCAATATCAACTGGGACAGAATATTGTCCTCTCACACTGTCAGGAGGGGGCTTTGGAGTGGGGGGCTCAGAAAAAGAGAGAGAGAGGGAGGTAAGGAGAGAGAGAGGAAAAACCCTCTTCACCCATCATGAAAAGTCCCTCCTTTCAGTCTGAATGGGCCAACTTGAGTCACAGAGCATTTGATACCTGTAGCCATGGGAATGTCCCAGGAGGACTGACTTCCCACAAGTGGGATGGTATTGCTATTATTGGCTTAGAGTATCCAGGAACCTACCCTGGAGTTGGGGGTGGAGTTAGCTTTTCCTGAGTCACTTGGGGAACACGGAGCCAAATCCCAGATCTCTTAGCAAGAAACCTGAGCAAAATCTCAGTTATCTTAGGAAAGAGGAAGCAGGAGAGTAGATGCTGGGAAGGGAACCGTTAGGGTAAACAACACCATCTAAGAGAGATTAGTCTCCCTCCTTTGCTTCCTTTCTTACCTGTCCTAACCTGGACCTCTCAGGATAAAGAACTAGGACCTTATCTTAGCTTTAGTAAAAGGGCTCTTTTATTACAGTGGCCAAGAGAAATGAGGGGGACTCCAGGAGGCAAGGAGAGGCTTTGTAGATAAACCCTTTCGAGGCTACAAAGTAAAAAGGGAATCACTAGAGGAAAGTTCCTGAATTTTTAGTCAGGCAGGAGATTAGGTGGTATCCTTGGTAACAAATGGATCAAGTGAATTCTGCAGAACGGGATATTGAATGCAGAATCTGAGCATTCCCACCCTTAGGTTTTTGTTTCTCACCAAGAGGCCAGATCACCTCCCTGAGCCAGCTCTGCAGACAGGACCAACTTCATGGGCATGCGACCCATGCAGACGGTCACCCAGGGCCTGTGCTCAGAAGGGCCGGCCCCTGAGTTTGACTTAATGCTCCTTCGTCATCACTGGCAATTTTTTTTTTTTTACTGTACTTTAAGTTCTAGGGTACATGTGCACAACATGCAGGTTTGTTACATATGTATACATGTGCCATGTTGGTGTGCTGCACCCATTAACTCGTCATTTACATTAGTTATATCTCCTAATGCTTTCCCTCCCCCCTCCCCCCACCCCACGACAGGCCCTGGTGTGTGATGTTCCCCTTCCTATGTCCCAGTGTTTTCATTGTTCAATTCCCACCTATGAGTGAGAACATGCAGTGTTTGGTTTTTTGTCCTTGTGATAGTTTGCTGAGAATGGCGGTTTCCAGCTTCATCCATGTTCCTACAAAGGACATGAACTCATCCTTTTTTATGGCTACATAGTATTCCATGGTGTATATGTGCCACATTTTCTTAATCCAGTCTATCATTGATGGACATTGGGGTTGGTTCCAAGTCTTTGCTATTGTGAATAGTGCTGCAACAAACATACATGTGCATGTGTCTTTATAGCAGCATGATTTATAATCCTTTGGGTATATATCCAGTAATGGGATGGCTGGGTGGCAATTTTCAATTTTTGAACATAAGCCCCCACATCTTCATTTTGCTTTGAACTTTGTAAATTTCATAGCTAGTCATGCTTGTAGGCGAAACCAGTTTCTCTATAAGGAGATGTAACAAATTCTGCCCTCATAGTTCAAAATACCTTAGCTAGCACACAATAAAATTTGGGGCAATAAATTTGAGTTTTTTTTTTTTTCCAGTTTGTTGGCTTTTTTTTTTTTAATTTCAATAGGTTTTTGGAGAACACGTAGTGTTTGGTTACATAAATAAGTTCTTTAGTGGTGATTTCTGAGATTTTGGTGTACCCATTGCCTCAGTAGTGTACAATTTACCCAGTGAGTTGTCTTTTATCCCTCACCCCCCTACCACCCTTTCCCCCAATCACCCCAAAGTCCATTATATCTTTTTTTTTTTTTTTTTTTTGAGACGGAGTCTCACTCTGTTACCCAGGCTGAAGTGCAGTGGCATGACCTTGGCTCATTGTAGCCTCGGACTCCTGGGTTCAAGTGATTCTTGAGCCTCGGCCTCCTGAGTAGCTGGGATTATAGGCACGCACCACCACACCCAGCTAATTTTTGTATTTTTAGTAGAGACAGTTTCGCCATGTTGGCCAGGCTGGTCTTGAACTCCTGACCTCAAGTGATCCACCCACCTCAGCCTCCTAAAGTGCTGGGATTACAGGCGTGAGCCACTGCGCCCGGCCTCATTATCTATCATTCTTATACCTTTGTGTCCTCATAGCTTAGCTCCCACTTATGAGTGAGAACATACGATATTTGGTTTTCCATTCCTAAGTTACTGCACTTAGAATAATGGTCTCCAATTCCATCCAGGTTGCTACAAAAGCCATGAGTTTGTTCCTTTTTATGGCTGAGTAGTATTCTATGGTATATATATACCATATAATAAATTTGAATTCTTATCTACCAGGCTTCCTGATGAGTTTGCAGGTTTTAAAGTACATTATACTGCTGTGCTATGTAGTTCTGCTGGTGACTGCAAAGGCCTAATGGTGTGTGGTGTGAAATTGCATTTCAATGTGTGTTCTTTTCCTGCACTCTGTTTTCTGCCCTCATTCCTATCTCCCATTGCATGATCTGAGCCTTAGCCACTTTCTCCAAGGAGTGAGAAAGTGTGGAGGATCAGAGCAGATGTTTCTATATATCCACAGAGATAAAGCAAGGTACAGGTAGGTGCTAGGTCAGCAGCAGTTGCTTCCTACATGGAGACAGAGGATTCCATGTGATGCACTGAGTTTGAACACCGTTCCTGTGTTTAGCATTGATTTGTTCCCATAAGCATTTGTGAACAACTCACAGTACCTTGTTTATAGTAGAAGCTCCATAAATAAAATATTAATTAATCAATTTGTTATTTACTCATATATACATTCATCCAACACATTCTTACTGAGCATCTACTGTGTGCCAGGCACTGCTTTGCTTAGCTGTAAGAACATAAAAGATACAGTTGCAGGCTGCAAGGAGTTCCTTCTCTAAAGGAAAACAGCCTTGTGATGAGTGAGGAGGTCACAATGCTCCATGGAAACACAGAAAGGGCACCTTACCCCAGCCATGGAAAGTGGAGGAGAGGGAAAAGTAAATGCAAGGGGGAGAGTCATGGAAGCCTGGGGTGGGAGAACATCCAAACTGAGACACTGAGAGTTCATGTTTCTATACAGAGAAAGCTTTTTTTTTATTTTGAGATGGAGTTTCACTCTTGTTGCCCAGGCTGGAGTGCAATGGCATGATCTTGGCTCACTGCAACCTCCGCCTCCCAGGTTCAAGCGATTCTCCTGTCTAAGCCTCCTGAGTAGCTGAGATTACAGACACATGCCACCATGCTCGGCTTATTTTTGTATTTTTAGTAGAAATAGGATTACACCATGTTGGTCAGGCTGATCTCAAACTCCTGACCTTAGGTGATCTGCTCACCTCGCCCTCCCAAAGTGCTGGAATTACAGGCTTGAGCCACCGCGCCTGTCCATAAAAAACAGTTTTATTGAGATATGATTCCCATACATACAATTCACCTGTTCAAAGTGTACCATTCAATGGCTTGTAGTACATTTAAAGAGTTGTGAGGCTGGGCGCAGTGACTCACGCCTGTAATCCCAACACTTTGGGAGGCCGAAGTGGGCAGATCACCTGGAGTCAGGAGTTCAAGATGAGCCTGGCCAATATGGTGAAACCCCGTCTCTACTAAAAATACAAAAATTAGCTGGGCGTGATGATGCATGCCTGTTACAATCCCAGCTACTTAGGAGGCTGAGGCACGAGAATTGCTTGAACCCAGGAGGCGGAGGTTGCAGTGAGCCGAGAATCATGCCATTGCACTCCAGCCTGGGTGACAGAGGAAACTCTGTCTCAAAAAAAAAAAAAAAGTTGTGTATCCATCACCACAATCAATTGTAAAGTGTTTTCATTACCCCAGAAAGAAACCTTGCATTCCTTAACTGGCACCCCTTAATACCCCCATGTCCCTCAGTGCCAGGCAACCACTGATAATACTTTATTTTTTATGTCTCTGTCGATCTGCCTATTCTGGACATTTCCTATGAATAGAATAATACATTATGTAGTTCCTTTTGACTGGCTTCTTCCGCTTAATATAATGCTTTCAAGGTTCATTGATGTTGTACCACCTTAGTGTTTTATTCATTTTTATTACCCAGTATGATTTTGTTGTGTGGATATACCAATATTTTATTTATCTACCTTTCAGTTGATGGACATTGGGTTATTTCCACATTTTAGCATTATGAATAATGCTGCTATGAACATTTATATATAAGTGTGTGGATATATGTTTTATTACTCAAGTATATATCTAGGAGTGGAATTGCTGGATCATATAATTCTGTGATTAACCATCTGAGGAACTGCCAGACTGTTTTCCAAAGCAGCTGTCCCATTTTACATTCTCACCAGCAGTGTACAAGGGTTTTGGTTTTTTACATCCTCACCAACATGTATTATTATCTTTTTGATTAGTCATCTTTGTGGATGTGAAGTGGTATCTCACTGAAGTTTTCATTTGGATTTCCTTGATGGCTAATGATGTTGACCATATTTTTGTGTGCTTGTTTGCTATTCGTATATCTTCTTTGGAAAAATGTCTATGCAAATCTTTTGGCCATTTTTTGGGGGTATTTATCTTTCCATTATTGAGTTTTAAGTGTTCTCTATATATTCTAGATAGAAGTCTCTTATTGGATATGTGATTTACACACATTTTCCCCAATTCTGTGGATTGTCTTTTCACTTTTTTGATGGTGTCCTTCCTTTGAAGGACAAAAGATTTGAATGTTGATAATATTCAGTTTAGCTACCAAACTGAGTTTTGAATGATGAGTCAGGGAAGTGAGGACAAGAGGGAATAGCATTCCAGGTTTAGAATGAGCAGTAGTGCAAAAGCACAAAGATGTAACAGCATAGCTCATTTTAGTCATTCTAGGTAGTTTGGTTTGCTTTGACAAAAGGGCTGTGGGTGAGAAATGGTGGACAAGAAATCAAACTCATACAAAGTGGTCAGCCATGTGAAGATACTAGATTTTATTTTATAATCAATAGGGATCACTAAAAATTGTTAAGTAGAAGATATGAAAATCAGATTTGCAATTTAGAAAAATCCCTCTGTTGTGGAGAATGCATGGGAATAGAGTAATGTTAGAGATAGAGAAGTCAGGGGCACTGATCATGGTGATAAATGATGACTTGAACTCCAGCAGGAACAGTGTAAATAGAGATTAAGGAATGATTTGAGAGATACAAAGGAAATAGAATGGAAAGTACCTGGAGGCCATTGAGATTTGGAGGATGAAGGGAAGAATAAAAAATGATTCCTCGGTTTTTGACCTGGGTGGCTTTGTTAAGGAATACAGCTAGGGAAGACAGTGGAAGGGAATGGGAGTGAAGAAGGTGGGTTCAGTTTTGCAAATGTTGGGTTGAAGTTCCTGGAGAATATCCAGGAGAAGATACTGTTGCAAGTTGGTTTCTCCCAGAAGCTGACTCTGGAAGGGAGTTAGTATGCAGAATATTTATTAGGGAGTCTCTTTGGGACCAGCCTGTGGAAAGGAAAGGAAGGAAGCAGGATTGGGCAGAGGGAGAAGTCAGGTGACAGTCCTGGCCCAATGAGAGTCCTGACAGATAGCTCATCAGCATTGTTCTTTGATAAGCCGAGATGGCTGAGCCTGTATATCCCTGGCCAGATCATCTTGGAAAGGATGTGAACTTGGGCAAGGCTGCTCTCTATGCTTGAGGCAGTTCTTAAAGGAGCTGACAGCTGGAGGCATTTCCTGACCACACCGCCTACTGCTGGGGCAACAAGCCCTTTCTTAAAAGAGAACCTGCAGGGTCCACGTCAGTGTCTATTGCAGATATGCAGTAGGCAGCCCTGTGTGTGTGGATCTGGAGAAAGGTACTCACAGGAGGTAGGCCTGGGACAGAAAAGGAGAGTTGGAAGTGGTCAGCATGCGTGGCATTCTTGGTGTCACATGACTGAATAGCATCCCTGAGGCAGAGAGTGAAGAATGAGAACAGAGTGGACGAATACTACTGGGGTGCTTTCGAACATGCATAACAGAATTCCTCATTTAAAATAGCCTAAGCCATAGGGTTTTCTGTCTCAGATAACAAGAAGTCTGGAAGTGGGCGGTTCTGGCATGGTTCATTTTGTGGCCTGGGAATGTCATCAAGGACCCAGGTGGATTCTTCCATCTGTTCTGCCATGCTAAGCATGTGGGCTTTTATCAGACTTGTCCCATCACAACCACAAGATACCTGCCTCCATTCTGGAAAGGAAGGGCAGGATAACTGAAAAGGAAAAAACTCACTGTTTCCATCTGCGTACTCACATTGGCTACACACTCATGAACACCAACTACGTGGGTTTTTTCCATACCAACCAGCTCCCGAACTATCTGGACACCAACTGGACATCCTATAATTCACTCCTGACATTGGAATTAGCACAAACCCCACAGGTTAAGGACTCGGTCCCACAAGACTGATCCCCACTTCAGACACCAGGTGCAAGTAATGAGTCTCCAGGTTACTCAATTTTTGTCCAACTTAGCTGCAATTTGGGGGTTCCCACAAACCCCTCTTCAGGTTTGATAATTTGCTAAGACATCTCACAGAACTCAGGGAAACAAGTTTACTGTTTTATTACATAACAAGGGATATGATAAAGAATACAGATGAACAGCCAGAAGAAGAGATGTATAGGGCAAGGTCTGGAAACGTCCAGAGTGCAGGAGCTTCTGCCCCTGTGGAGCTGGGGTGCACTCCCAGTGGGGAGTGTCATCAAGGACCCAGGTGAATTCTTCCATCTGTGCTGCCATGCTGGGGTGTGCTACTCTCCCGACATGTGGATGTGTTCAGCGACCTAGAAGCTCTCCAAACCCTGTCAAACCCTGCAGCCATGATCAGTTTATTAATTTCTATCCCCTCCCCGCTCCCTGGAGGTTGTAGGTGGGGCTGGAAGCTCTAAACTTCTAATGATGGCTTGGTCTTTCTGGTAACCAGCTCCCATCCTGAAGCCATCCAGGAGTCCACCAAGAGTCACCTCATTAGGACAAAAGATGCTCTTATCACCTTGGAAATTGCAAGGGACTTAGTAGCTCTGTGCCAGGAACTAGGGTCAAAGACCAAATAATAGAAAAAAAGGTGTTCCTAGCACCTCTATCACTTAGGAAATTATAAGTGTTTCAGGAGCTCTGTGCCAGGGACCAGGGATGAAGACCAAATGTATATTTCTTATTATATCACAATATCACAATAACTTTAGTCATTTCTCTCTTTTCTTTTTTTAAACAGGAATTGGGTATGAAGGGAAGTGGAGTGTCTTTTCCAGAAGCTTCCCACTCCACCCCCAGCAGCCTTCTCCTTACATCTCATTGGCCAGGGATAAATAGGACTACCATGGTGGTTAAGGATTTGCCCCTGGGGCTGGGGATGAGGCAACCTCCGCTTAGGATGGATACCTGAACAAAAGTGGGAACAGGAATAAAAGCAGATAAGTCTGTTGAGCAGGCAACCACCAGTGTCTGCTACACTGGTTAACACTGATTTTCAACGGAGACAGAAACTGAGAAGGTGAGGGAGACCAACGGAGAATAGTCAGATAACTAGAAAAAATCAAATTATGAAATCCAAAGCAGGAGGGAATTTCAATAAGGAAGGTACAATCAACTGTGGCAAAGGCTGTAGAAAAAGTTAAGAAAAAAAGCTGTGTAGGACTGATGTGTGCCTACTGGACTGGGCAATTCAAAGTTTCCTGGATGTGTCTGTGAACCAGCATCAGTGAAGCATGCAGGCAGAAACCAAATTACAGTAGATTGAGGGAGGGAAGGTATCAGGACAGAAAATTATAACAGAATGGGGTTGCTGATGGCAGGCAGAAGGGGAGAAGTCAGAAAATCCCCTGGACAAGGTAAGGCTATAGCAATAAAAATAGATCAGTGATTGCTGGGGCTGGGGGCAGAGGAAGGGGGTTCATTACAGAGGGGCCCACGAGCATTTTAGAGGGTTATGGAAAGATTCTATTCTTGAATTAGGGGTGGTTACATGCCTCTTTGCATGTGTTGAAACTTGAAGAACTGTTCACTTTTTTAAAAGGGTGCATTTTACTTTACATAAATTAAATTATGCCTTAATTTAAAAAATGAAAAAAAGAACACGACCCCCACAGCTCCTCTCATTGGGGTCTGAGCCCCCTCTTTGAAAACTGAGCAGTTTGAATGACCACTGCCCTGACCACAATGTCACTCTGCCCACCACGCCACACCCTGCCCAGAAACAGTAACCTCAGAGACACACCCCACAGAGTCAGTGCTGAAGAGCCTGCCCATGAAATCACTCAGCACTGGAGGGGAAATGGTCAGTTAGAAATACTTAGTGAAGATCATTGTCTGTTTTGACTCCATTGTTCATTTTCAAATTAAAACTTCAGCTTATTAGACCCAAGTCTAATTCTTTTTTTTTCTTTTTTGAGACAGAATCTTCCTCTGTCACCCAGGCTGGAGTGTAATGGTGGGATCTCAGCTAACTGCAACTTCCACCTCCTGAGTTCAAGGTATTCTCCTGTCTCAGCCTCCTGACTAGCTGGGATTACAGGCATCTGCTATCATGCCCAGCTAATTTTTGTATTTTTGTAGAGATAGAGTTTCACCACATTGGCCAGGCTGGTCTCAAACTCCTGACCTCAAGGTGATCCGCCCACCTCGGCCTCCCAAAGTACTGGGATTACAGGCATGAACCACCGAGCCTGGCCTTAATTTTCTTTAACATTGAATTAGCATCAAGTTTAATTCTCTATTTTAATTCTTTATCATCCTATCAGTATTAACACAGCGATACTTCAGGGGAAAATTAGGTAATGCCCTCCTCACTCGAAGTTTTCACCCTTTGGGAGGGGGCCCTAAAATATCATTATATGTTTTTCAGTGAATCTATTTTTTTGGAATTTTAGAAATTTTTATATCATTTCACCCCAGTTAAAATGGCTTGTGTCAAAAGGACAAGCAATGACAGATGCTGGTGAGGATGTGAAGATTGGGGAACCCTCATACACTGCTGGTGAGAATGTAAATTAGTAGAGCCACGATGGAGAACAATATGGAGGTTCCTCAAAAAGCTGAAAATAGAGCTACCATACGATCCAGCAGTCCCACTGCTGCATATATATCCAGAAGAAAGGAAATTAATATGTCAAAGAGATGCCTGCACTACCATATTTATTGCAGCACTATTCATAATAGCCAAAATATGGAATCAACCTAAGCGCTCATCAACAGATGAATGGATAAGGAAAATGTGGCATATATGCACAATCGAATATTATTCAGCCATAAAAAGGAATGAAATCCTATCATTTGCAGCAACATTGACGGAACTGGAGGCCATTAAGTCAAATGAATAGCCAGGCACAGAAAGACAAATACTGCCTGTTCTCACTCATAAGTGGGAGCTAAAAAAGTGGATCTCATGATGATACAGAGTACACTGGTGGTTTCCAGAGCCTGGGAAGGAAAGGGAAAAGGGGGGATAAAGGGAAAAAAGGGATGTAAATGTATTTATTACCATTGAACTGTATACTTGAAAACGATAAAGATAAATAGTTAAAAAAATACACACTGACAAATATAGGGAGGAATTGTTAGGGAAGGAGAGCCAGAGTAATACCATTTTAAGTTCAGCTCCAACTTGAGAATAACAAGGCACATTCCTTGCCAGTCATGACCCATAGCCATAAGATGTTTATAGTCGAGGAAACAGCCTAAAGGCACCTACAAGGATATACTCCTACAACAGCAGAAAGTCCAGATGTCCCAATACCCATAGCAGTATATGCTTCCAAGATAGTTATAGTTATGCTTTGATGTATTTACACAGTAGAATGTCAAGGACAGTTTTCTTGAAATCAACAGAATAATAAATTTGTCCTGCTGTCTGCCCACCTGCACATGGACACAGGTTAGCTTAGCATTTACATAGACAAAACCCCTATATAAGAAAAACTTAAAGATGAGGCGTTTCTCTGTTTGCTTTCTGAGGATTCCCTACTCTATATCTGAGTAGCTTTCAATAAACTATCTCTTCTCACTGCACTCTGCAACTTGCCTGAAATTCCTTCCTGCATGAGATCCAAGAACTCTCTCTTGGGGTCTGGACTGGGACCCCTTTTTCCAGCAACAGAATGACATAGAAAGTCCTTATAGCCCAAAGGCTACCAACTTTCTGGTAACTTTCTAGGCTGCTAACTTTCTGGTGTTTTTCTTGTATATCGTTTTAATCCAATATCATACATAATTTAGTTCAAAATGGAATCCTGTACATTCCATTTTAAAACTTGCTTTTTTTTTTTTTTTTTTCATTTCTTGTCTAACTCCCATGGTTTTGGGTGATTTCTTTTTTTTTTTTTTTTTTAGCTCATCAGCTGTCCTTAGTGTTAATGTATTTTATGTATTTTATGTGTGGCCCAAGACAATTCTCCTTCCACTGTGGCCCAGGGAAGCCAAAAGACTGGAAACCCCTGATCTATCTAGTTCAACCCGCTCATTTTACAGATGAAAGAACTCGCTTTAGGGAGATGATCCTCCACCTACTTTGTTAGGGTGCCTGGTGAACAGTGATCATGGACCAGGCATCTTTGCTGGTATTTATACTTATTTATATATTGATTGGTATCTTTCCTTGTTCCAAGAAGGATTTGAGACCAAATGTCTGGCATTAAGAAACCCACACGTAAAGAAAACAGATGAGCTCTCAGTGCGTGCTACAATGAACATTTTTTCTCACCTAGATAGGAAGTGGGGCTATTTTCTTCAAAGCAACTGAATCTGTCATTTATTTATATATTATTTATACAATATACTATATTTATACAATCGAAATCTCTATATTAATCCTTCCCTCTGCCCTCATTGGAAGAAATATTCTCCATACATGAATATATCCTTTAAAAATTTTAATTAAAAAAACTTGTAAAACTTACCATTTTAAGCATTTTAAAATATACAATTCAGTGGCATTAAGCACATTTGTAATGTTGCACGACCATCTCCATTATCCATTTTCAGAACTTTTTCATCATCCCAAATAGAAGCTCTGTACCCATTATCATCATCCCAAATAGAAGCTCTGTACCCATTAAATAGTAATTTCCCATTCCCTTCTCTCTCTAGAAATGGAGAAACAATAATTTCTCCATTCCTTCTCTCTGTTATACTTTCTATCTCTGTGAATTTGCCTACTCTGGGTACCTCACCCGTATTAGTGGAACCGTACAATATTTGTCCTTCTGTGACTGACTTATTTTACTGAGCATAATATTTTCAAGGTTCATCCATGTTGTAACATGTATCAGAATTCCCTTCCCTTTAAAATTGAATAATGTTTCATTGTATGTACATAACACATTTTGTTTATGCATTAATCCATTGGTGGACATCTTGGTTATTTCTGCCTTTTGGCTATTGTGAATTAGGCCACTGTGGACATGGGTGTGCAAATATCTGTTTGAGACCCTTTCAGTTCTTTTGTGTATATGCTCAGAAGCGAATTGCTGGGTCATGTGGTAATTTTATGTTTAACTTTTTGATGAACTACTGTGCTGTTTTCCACAGCAGAAAACATTACCACCAGCAATGCACAAGGGTACAATTTCTGCACAGTTCACCAACATTTGTGATTTTCTGTTTTTTGATAATAGCCATTCCAATAGATGTGAATTGATATCTCATTGTGGTTTTGATTTGCATTTCTCTAATGACTAGTGATATTAAGTATCTTTTCATGTGCTTACTGGCCGTTTGTATATCTTTGAAAAAATGTCTATTAAGTTCTTTACCCATTTTTAAAGGATTTTTTGGCTGTTGAGTTGTAGGACTTCTTAATATATTCTGGATATTAATCCCTTATCAGATATATAATTTTTTTTTTTTTAGACGGAGTTTTACTCTTGTTGCCCAGGATGGAGTGCAATGGTGTGATCTCGGCTCATGGCAACTCCACCTCCTAGGTTCAAGTGATTCTCCTGCCTCAGCCTCCAGAGTAGCTAGGATTACAGGCATGGGCCACCACACTCGGCTAATTTTGCATTTTCAGTAGAGACAGGGTTTTTCTATGTTGGTCAGGCTCATCTCAAACTCCTGTGCTCAGGTGATCCGCCAGCCTCAGCCTCCCAAAGTGCTGGGATTACAGGCGTGAGCCACTGCACCTGGCCCAGATATATAACTTGAAAATATTTTCTCACATCATAGGACTGACTTTTCATTCTTTTGATGGTTTCCTTTGATGCACAAAAGTTTTAAATTTCAAATATGCTCAGTTTATCCATTTTCCTTTTGTTGCTTCTGCTTTTGGTACCATATCCAAGAAATCCTTGCCAAATCCAGTGTCATGAAGATTTTCACCTGTTTTCTTCTAAGAGTTTATCCTAATCTTTGCTCTTATGTTTAAGACTTTCATCCATTTGGATTATTATATATAATATGGGAAGGGTCCAACATCATTCTTTTGCATGTAGATATCATTTTACCAGTACTATTTGTTAAAAAGACTGTCCTTTCCCCATTGAATGGTCTTGGCACCCTTGTCAAAAATCAATTGAACATATATGTGAGAATGTATTTCTGGGACTTCTATTCTATTCTATTGGTCTATATGTCTGTCCTCATGCCAGTGCCACACAGTTTTGATTATTGTAGTTTCGTAGTAAGTTTTAAGATGAAGAAAGTGAGTCTTTCAACATTTTCAAATATATATTTCAATTGTGCATCTAGACAGCATGCATTTCTGAAAGATATTTTCATGAGTGGCAAAATCTGAGTCTTCAAAACTTTAATACAGAAATTAAACTGTTTTCTTCCTTTTCTTTACTCACTTAAAGGATTGAATGAAAATATATCTTACTTCTTTCTACAAAAACCCACCACCAACTCTCCCCATGATACCCTAGAAGAGTTAGAAGAGTCAGGGAGGAGTTGATTCTGAGTTCACAGATTCTCCTTGAGGAAATATGAGAAGCAGTGGCAAAGTAGAAGGAGGCATCACTCCTTGTCAGGGAAGGAGCTCCCTGCTAAAAAGAAGAAGAAGGGCGGGATATCGGTAAAAGAAGGAAGGAGGGTTTACTGTAAATGGCTCTCAAGGTTTAGGGGTTGATGCCAGGGATTTTTCAAAAATAAAGAGGGCACTCCTGCCCAGGAGTGTGTGGAACTGGCACAGAACCACCTGAGGAGCATGAATCAGGGTCCCACTGTGGCAGGTCTTGGTAAGTACAGGTGCCTAATGGATCTTGCTAAAGACCACCTCAGCTGAGATCATGGTTATTAATAACACACCTACTATTGTACACTTACTATATTGATGTTCCTTATCCGTAATGCCATCTTAGGAATAACAAATTAAAAAACATATTTTCTTTCTGGCATAATTTCCACTCTTCTCCTACCTCCTTGCTTTTAAAAAAAATTTGCTTCAAGTAGCAATCAGTGATGCCTGCAAGTTGCAGCATTGCACTGGAGCAGGGAAAGAGATAATAGGAACAGTCAAGTGCTTAGATCTTGCATGGCTGAGGATGACAAGAAGACAGTGGATCAAACAATATCTCCCACAGCCAGGAGTTCATATGCCCTTCAGAGAGGAGGGTGAGAATGCAGTAGGTACCCAGGGGAAAATGTTCAGGCAGTTGGTTGTTCACTGTGTGAATCTATAAGTTCAGGAGGAGGTACCCTGGAGGAGTATTTAGAATCCTCAGCATCTAGACAGTAAAGCCATCCTGGAAATTGATGAAATCACTTCAGATAAAGTGTACAGAGAGAGGGAAAAAAAAGAGGTCAAGGTAAAATCCCTGGGGCACACTAGCACTGGGGAGTAAACTAAAAAGAAACTAATAGCTGAGACTGGAAAGGATCCAAGAGGTAGTAAAAGAATGTGTAACTGCCTGATGGCTTCTTCCTGCCTGCTGCACAAATAAAGACCATGGCATTGCAGTAAAGAAAGAGTTTAATAGACACAAGGCTGGCCATGACATGTGGGAGACAGAATTCATACTCAAGTCAATCTCGTCCAAGGATTGTAGGTTAGGGGTTTTTCAGAGGCAGGGTAGGGAAAAAAAAGAAGGGGGTGGCTCGGAAATAGGTGCTTGCTGCTGATTGTTTGAGATCGAAGTTAAATCATAAGGGGTTGAAGCTGCCCTCTTGAGCTGAGTTGCTCCTGGGTAGGGCCATAAGGGCCATCAGGTCCAAGTGGAGCCATGAGTGTCAGACATGCGAAAAAATCTGAAAACATATCTCAAAGGCCAATCTCTAATAGTGATATGAACTGCAGGATCCTTGTAATAATGGCTACCCTTAGCAAAAATCAGACTTCTTTTCTCCTCCAGCCTGATGGCCTTTCATTAGGTTTACAAAGGTGGTTGAGTTTTGAGGAAGGACTCTTATCATTTACACTATAACCTAAATGTCTTCCAAAGTTAGCTTGTCCCAAAAGCCCAAGGTTAATTAAGGGAAAGGCAAGCTAGGGGTAGTTTAAATCAGATCCATTTCACTGCCGTAATTCTCTCACTGTCACAATTTTTGCGAAGGTGATTTCAAATGAAAGACTGTGGAACCATTAAAAAAAAAAAAAAGTAGAGAGAGAGAGAATTTCTGGAATAATGTGACCAACAGTCTCAACTGTCACAGAGATGTCAAGTAGGATGAAGGCTGAGGCATTTCTGTTGGATGTGGCAATGAGGGGGTTATTCAGCACTTCTTACAAGAATTCGTTCACAGGAGCCAGCCTGCAGAGTACAGAGAGAGTAGGAATGAGGGAGTGACATAGCAGAGCCCCTGACGGTTTTCCCAACAGCATCACTTTTTGAAAGGAATATATGTTTGAAGAAAGTGTTTTCTTTTTAAATGGGAAAGACAAGCACATTTATAGGCTAAGTCCCAGAAGGACATAGAAGTTGAAAGTCTAGTAGAGAATGAATAATTTATGCAGCAAGGGCCAGGGGTGGTGGCTCAGCCTGTAATCCCATTACTTTGGGAGGCTGAGGTGGGTGGATCACTTGATGTCAGGAGTTTGAGCCGAGCCTGGCCAACATGGTGAAAGACTTTCTCTACCAAAAATACAAAAATTAGCTGGGCATGGTAGTGCACACCTGTAATCCCAGCTATTTGGGAGGCTGAGGCATGAGAATCACTTGAACCTGGGAGGCAGAGGTTGCAGTGAGCTGAGATTGTGCCACTGCACTCCAACCTAGGTGACAATGGGAGACTCCATTTCAAAAAAAAAAATTATGCAGCAAGATCCTGGAGAATGTACAGGGAAGGGCAAATGTTTACATAAACAAAAGCCTGACTGTGAAAGTGAATATAGGCTCTGTGAAGGGTGAAGGGGGCATCAGTTAGTGAAGCCTGGGACTTGGCGGGGGTACTCTTGCAGAGCCCTGCGAGAGGTGGGGATACCAGCAAGACTGGGGAGAGGAAGCAGATAGCCGGGAAAAGGCAGGGAGGCACCAGCTGGTGCCGCAAGCAAGAGACAGACAGCAGGATGGTAGTAGCAAGTGTTACCCAGGAGAGTGATATAATGTGAATTCCTGTGGATACTTTCATTGTTTTTCTGATAAATTAAATGCAAAATCATTTATTGAGGGTGAGAAGGACAGAAATGTGAGATGGGGTCTGAGGAGTGCAAAGTTTGCAATACCCCCTCGGGGAATGAATAAGAGATTTCCGGGAAGCCTATTCTTCCTGTGGTTATGATGACCTTCTCACAATTCATCTAAGAATGGCTTCTTTTTCTTTCTAAAATAATAGTTGGTACTTAATTACCTAATATTCTAAATATACATATATGTCTAAATACATATTTCTAACTATGTATATTTCTAAATACAGTCATGTGCTACCTAACAATGTTTTGGTCAACAATGGACTGCAGATAAAACAGTGGTCCCATAAGATTATAATGGAGTTGAACAACTCCTGTCGCTCTAGTGCCATCGAGCTATTCTAGTGCAAACATCACTCCCCTGTTTGTGGTGATGCTGGTGGAAACAAACCACTGCACTGCCAGTCATATAAAAGTGGGGACTAAACTCTGACCTTTTTTTTTCTTCTCTTGCCCAAATTCCTATCTAAGGGGCCTGGGGAGTCATGCCCCACAAACCATAAAGTCTCATCAAAGGGGTTTTATTTAACCCTATATTATGTGACCTGCTTTTCAACCTGACTCTGGCATAACATCACACGACAGATAGGGAAAGAAATCAAAATATTTTAACCACAAGTATGTTTCTTTGCCATATCTTGAAATAGCCCTTCAAAGTTGTCTCTTGTAGGGAAAAACCTACATTCTGTAGATAATTATCTTTCCCTTTTCCAGGACTTTTTCCTGATTCAAAGAGAATCAACTGAGTCTGATACCGTTTTAAATCTGATAAGAAATATTTACAATCTATTCTCTCTGAAGCCTGTTACCTGGAGGCTTCATCTGCATAATAAGAACCTTGGTCTCCACAATCCCTTTTCTTAACCCAGACATTTTCTTTCTATTGACTCTAGGTCTTTAGATAAACTCTTTCAATAAATTGCCAATCAGAAAATCTTTGAATCTGACTATAACCCGGAAGCCCCCACTTTCAGTTGTCCCACCTTTCCAGACTGAACCAATGTACATCTTACTTGTATTGATTGATGTCTTATGTCTCCCTAAAATGTATAAAAAACCTAGTTGTAGTCCAACTGTCGGAGGTGTTTGAACCAGAGCGACTCCATCTTGAACAGGGGCTGGGTAAAATAAGGCTGAGACCTCCTGGGCTGCATTCCCAGAAGGTTAGACATTCTTAGTCACAGGGTGTGATAGGAGGTCAGCACAAGATATGGGTCACAAAGACTTTGCTGATAAAACAGATTGTGGTAAAGAAGCCTGCCAAAACCCACTAAAACCAAGATGGCGACCAAAGTTACCTCTGGTCGTTCTGACTGCTCATTACATACTAATTAATAATTAATTAGCATGCTAAAAGACACTCCCACCCATGCCATGACAGTTTACAAATGCCATGGCAACATCAGGAAGTTATGTTGTATGGTTTACAAAAAGGAAGAACCCTCAGTTCCAGAAATTGCCCACCCCTTTCCCTGAAAACTCGTGAATAATCCACCCCTTGTTTAGCATATGATCATGCTAAACCATAAGTATACTGATAGAAATAATCAAGAAATAACCATAAGTGTACTCAGTTGAGCAGCCCATGCTGTTGCTCTGCCTATGGAGTAGCCATGCTTTTATTCCTTTACTTTCTTTCTTTTTTTTTTTGAGAAGGAGTCCCACTCTGTCGCCCAGGCTGGAGTGCAGTGGCACAATCTCGGCTCACTGCAATCTCCACCTCCTGAGTTCAAGCAATTCTCCTGCCTCAGCCTCCCGAGTAGCTGGGACTACAGGCACACACTGCTGTGCCCAGCTGATTTTTTTTGTATTTTAGTAGAGACCGGGTTTCACCATGTTGCCCAGGCTAGTCGTGAACTCCTGAGCTCAGGCAATCTGCCCGCCTCGGCCTCCCAAAGTGTTGGGATTACAGGTGTGAGCCACCGTGCCCGGCCCCTTTACTTTCTTAATAAACTTACTTTCACTTTACTCTATGGACTCACCCTGAATTCTTTCTTGTCTGAGGTCCAAGAACCCTCTCTTGGGGTCTGGATTGGGACCCCTGTCCAGTAACATGACCACCTTGGGCACATGTTCTTGGGGTCTCCTGAGGGCTGTGTCATGGGTCATTGGTCACTCCTATTTGGCTCAGAATAAATCTCTTCAAATATTTTACAGTTTGACTCTTTTCATTGACAAAAGTCTAACACATACAATTATGTACAGTACATAATAGTTGATAATGATAATAAATGACTACGTTACTGGTTTATGTATACTTTCAATCATTATTTTAGAGTATATTCCTTCTGTTATTAGAAAAAAGTTAAAACTGTAAAACAGCCCCAGGCAGGTCAAGTCCTTCAGGGGGTATCCAGAAGAAGGCATTGTTATCATGGAGGACAACTCCATGCCTGTTATTGCCCTTGAAGATCTTCCAATGGGACAAGATGTGAAGGTGGAAATCAGTGAAACTGATGAACCTGACCTTGGGTAGCCTAGCCTAGTGTGTTTATCTTAGTTTTTAATAAATAACTTAAAAAAATTAAAAACAGTAAAAGTTTATAGAATAAAGATATAAACAAAGAAAATGTTTCTGTAAAGCTGTGCAATGTGTTTGTGTTTTAAGCAGTGTTATTACAAAAGAGCCAAAAAGTTAACAAAAAGTAAATTTATAAAGTAAAAACAGTATAACAGTAAACTAGGTTAATTTATTATTGAAGAAAGAAAACTTTTTAAAAGTTTGTGTACCCTGAGTGTACAGTGTTTATAAAGTCTACAGTGGTGTACAGGAATGTCCTAGGCCTTCATGTTCACTCACCACGTACTCACTGACTCACCCAGAGCAACTTCTAGTCCTGCAAGCTCCATTCATGGTGAGTGCCCTAAACAGGTATACCATTCTTTACTTTTTATGCTGTATTTTGACTATATGTCCTCTATATTTAGATATGTTTAAATATACAAATACTTGCTATTGTGTTACAACTGTCTACAGTGACAGAATAGGAACATCACCATCTTGGACAAGCACCGCCATTCTAAAGTTCACCTTGATCAAAAACCACCTAAATCCAAAGGACATCAGCCTAATGGCTAAGGTCAGCATGACCATAAACCACAAATAACATCTCTGACCAGAAATATTTCAGACCCCTCCCCAACCAGAAACATGCCAGACCTGAGATAACCCCACTCTGGCTGGAAAGATGTCAGCCCCAAGATAACCTCCTCTCTGCCCAGAGACATTCCAACCCCGCCATAAAACTTCTCCCCAACACAGAAACAGTCCAAGCTTGTGATAAGGCCCCTTGCCCTAAAACCAATATGTACTCTTTGTAAGAGAGAATACTCCTGACCAAAATCAGACAGAAGTCCCTCTCAGGTTTATTTCTCTAAAATAAACCTGTTGACTGTTGAGCCACGTTTCATGTTTCTTTCCTCTTTCTTTAACTCTTACATACAGTATTCAGTACAGTGACCTGCTGTACAGGTTTGCAGCCTGGGAGCAATAGGCTATACCACAAAGCCTAGCTGTGTGGTAGGCTCTACCATCTAGATTAGTGTAAGTACGCTCTGTGATGTTCACTCAATGACAAAGTCATCTAAGCATGTATTTCTGAGAATGTATTCCCAATTAAGAGTCACTTTTTCCCTTTCTCTGAGGAGCACTGTGTTAGGCGCTAAGCATAAGAAGATAAGAGAAGGTTGCCCTGCCAGTAGTTAGAATTCAGTTAAGGAAATAAAACATATGCACAGAAATAAACATTGGCTGAAGATGGTGACAACCAAGTGCCAACTAAGGGAGTTTCTGGGTGAAAAGGCAGGGAATCCTAAGAAGAAAGTTATTATTGGAGAAGCCGCCAGTGTATTCTTTAAATCCTCACAAGGGTTCAAGGGGGTCCATATGATCATCTTTTTGGATACAAGGAAGCTTCAGCTCAAATCCAATGGAGACTTTGTGTGGATTCCTTCCACTGCATCATGTTGTCCCCTCCAATTTAAAAATTTGTTTTTTCACTAGCTGCTGTCTGCAATGACCATCTTGACCCTGTTCTTGATTAAATTGTGTTTTTGAGATCTTTTCTATGGGTGTTTTCCACCATGGGTTCATCTCACAATGTCTTCAGGTCTACCAAACACTCCCTACATCTGCCACCAATCAGACCTAGGTTTATCTCCTTTATTTTCATTGAACCAAAAAGGATTAATATAATACAGCTTTTGTTTCTGTGACTTCACTCTTTTTAAGTTCAGTGGTCCTTTGGTTTCTGTTGAGATACTTTGGGATGTGTATTTTACCATCACCTTTTCCATGGGGCAAAGCTGTGCCATGTTTACCAATTGTGTCTCAGTTGGAAATGGGCGTTCAGCTTTAATTAACCAGAGCAAAAAACTGATGCAGGGCCCAGCAGTCTTCAACACCACTTCTGAATGATGACTATGATGCTCTGATTTCAACCCTCTGATGAGGAAGCAGCAAATGCTGCCATGTTTTCTATTGTTCTTTTGTTGTTCCTTGCAGGAAAGGTGAGACTTAAGTGAAACTTAAAGGTGAAAGAAGAATTAAGTCCTCCCATGGTTTAGAGATACCTTTTGAGATTAGCTTGAATTTCCGGAAAGTTAAAAGTTATACCGACATACAAGTTGGAGTGTTACAATACAAATAGGACTGTATTTTATAATAATAAAGTATTACTAATTTATAGGTGTTATTTTACAATAATTAGTGTTGTATTATTACAATAATTAGTAATATAGGTGTTAATTAGTATTACTAATTTATTAAATGTATTAAATTAGTATTACTAATTTATAGGAGTATTACTAATTTACAGGTGTTATTTTACAATAATTATTATTACTAATGATATAAACAAAGCTTGATATGATGGGCTTTTAAAAAATTACTCCCAGCTGGGTGCAACAGCTCATGTCTGTAATCCCAGTACTTCGGGAGGCCAAGGCGGGCAGATCACCTGAGGGCAGAAGTTGAAGACCAGCCTGGCCAACATGGTGAAACACCATCTCTACTAAAAAAATACAAAAATTAGCCAAGTGTGGTGGCGTGTGCCTGTAATCCCAGCTACTTAGGAGGCTGAGGTGGAAGACTCGCTGGAACCCAGGGACTGCAGTGAGCCGAGATCGCGCCACTGCAATCCAGCCTGGGCGACAAAACGAGACTGTCTCCAAAAAAAGAAAAAAAAAATTTACTCCCTCCTGAGTAGATTGGCATCTGAAGTGTTTTTAAACAGTTGCCAACATTTTAATGCATATTCTAATCACATGATTGACTGTCAATATGTTCCTTGTGTGAAAAAAGTTTACTTGAGCTGAGTGTTCATTATCTTCACTTTAGACAGTCTTAACAAGAAAAAAGTTTTTAAAAATCTTGGCAACGATGTGGGCTCCTTGCCTTATGTAAGCTGGCTCGCATCCCACTGCCTGTGGGGAGAGCAGAAAAAGGAAGGGAGAAAAATGGGGGTGCTAAACCCCTGCCCACGACTCCAAATGGAAAGAGGGAGGAATCCATCATGCTTATAAGCCAGTGAAAGAAATGAACGGCCATATGCATTCTACGGCCACATTTTTTGCCCTTCCTACTCCCATGCCTCTGATGACTTGCTCATCTGTAATCTCCAACTGCTCTTCAAGAAACAGTTGCAGTTTATTCTGATGAGCAGGAACTGGGGTACAGCCATGTAGCCTTCGTAGTCAAGAAATGAGACTCACGGCCTGGCTACCTTTTGGAATTTCATTTCTGACTTTGACATTAATATGTCCCTCAGACATGGGAAACTAGCAGGATATACTGTTAGGTATATAAAAGATTCTGTAAGACCCAGGGAACCACAAGGAATATGTTGTATGAATTTACCTGAATGACTAAATCTCTCAGCTTCCTACTTCTTGGAGAGGATGTCCTGGCACTAGCAAGGATCTTGGCCAGAGACATTTGTTGTGGTTGTTGTTATTGGTTTTAAGTTTGAGTTTCATTGTTTCCTCTTCATATTTTACTAAATTCCTAAATTGTGTTTTCAGTGTTCTTCCCTTTTCCTTTATCTTAGAGGAAAAGGAATGTTGGAAGTAGAGGGCTTTGAAGAAGAACTGGAAAGTAAGTGTTGACTTTCTTGTTCAATCTCCCTGACCCTGTAATTTTCACTGGCAAAGAGGAGAAGAACATTCCAGGCAGAGTGAACTATAGAAGCAAAGAACTAAGGTGCATGACGTGGAAAGAATGGTGGAAACAAAGCTCAAAAAGCTTGTTTGGAGACAAATTGTGAAGGCTCTGGCATGCCATAATAATTGGAGTTTGGACTTTGTTCCCTGGGCAATAGGAAACCCCAAATGCTTCAAGAGACAAGAGACATGATCATATTTATTTGTTAAGTAAATGACTTTGGTATCAATGTAGGGGAAGGATTGGGAAGGAGTCCAGGATACCGGTTAGAAGGCAGTTTAAATAGTTTAGGGAGATGATGGTCCAAATTAAGGCAGTTTTGGTATAAATGGGTCATACTGGAAAAAAATTATGTCAGAGAAGGTATTCATGAGACTTAGTCATATAAAGGGCAGAAAGATAACTTGGGGGAAAAATGATCTAAATCATTATGAGCCTGAGATTACAAGGGTACCATTAATAAAGAAGGGATTCTTGGAGGAGATGTTTAGTAGAGTTTGTGTTAAGTCTGTTGAATTTGAAGTGTTCCTGTGACATCTAAATGACAGAGTCCAGAAAGCTGGAATTTTGGGGTTAGAGCTCAGAAAAAGGGTTAAGACTAGAGATAAATATTTGGAAGTCTTCAGCATAGTCAAGATAGGTGAAATTTCAGAAGTGGATAAGGTTGCCTATAGGGAGAGAGTATAGCATGGAAGAAGAGACAGCTCAGGACAGAACCTTGTAGTTGAGGAGTTGCCAGAAAAGAGGCTGAGAAAGCCATCCGAGATAGAAGGACCACACTGCAGAAGCTAATGAAGGAAGTAGCAATTGTTCAGAAAGACTGTTTAAAGGAAACATTAAGTTTCGGTTATAAAGAAGTCACCAGGTGCCTTCTGAAAAGGCATTTCCAAGGAATGAGAAACAGGAATGAAATCCTAGTGGTTGGGGCTTGGGTACGAGGCAAAGATGTATAAGTGAGGCACAAAAACTGCTCTTGAGAAAGATTTTGTAGTAAAGGAAAGAGGAGAAATGTGGCTTGAAAGGAAGAAATTTCTATCTGTCTAGGTCATTGGTTTGCAAAGCACTTTTACATCCGTGGGGTCACTTTATTCCCAAGGCAACTCTGGAAGGGAGGAAGGGCAAATATTTATACTCTTGGGAACAAACCGAGGTTAAAAAGAAGTTAAACGGCTTGCCCAAAGTCAATTATAGCAAATAAGGGGAAGAATTGGATTTAGAATTCAGGTCATTTGACTCTTATTCCAATGATCTTTCTACTGTGCCCAAACAGAACATTTCTAAAGTGTTTGCTCTATTTGGATATTGGATACTAGACAGCATCGAGCTCCTTGTTAAAGGGTTTTGACCTCCTCCGGGGTTAATGGCAAGCTGCTGGAAGGTTTTATGCCAGGGAATGCTATGTTTCAGTTAATGCCTAATGGAAACAAATCTGGCAGTGAGGTGTAGGATGTGTCAGCAGAACAGACACCTGGTGGTGGGGAGGGGTTGGAAAATGAGGACAATTAGCTTCAAACAGAAACACAACTTTTGATATGCATTCAATCACATGCTGAGAAAGTGATTTCCCTTCAGGTCTCCAGAACCTATTCTGTTTGTATTCTTTAAGAGAAGGTCTCAGTTTGCCAGTGTATTTTTAACATGTTTCAAATACCCTATCTCTCTTTTTTTTTGAGACAGACCCAGGCTGGAGTGCAATGGCACGATCTCCGCTCACCACAACCACCACCTCCTTGTCCCCAAACAAGCTTTTTGAGCTTTGTTTCCACCATTCTTCCCATGTCATGCACCTTAGTTCTTTGCTTCTATAGTTCACTCTGCCTGGAATGTTCTTCTTCTCGTCTTTACCGGTGACAATTACAGGGTCAGGGACATTGAACAAGAACAATACTTACTTTCCAGTTCTTCTTCAGAGCCCTCTACTTCCAACATTCCTTTTCCTTTAAGATAACGGAAAGGGGAAGAACACTGAAAACACAATTTAGGAATTTAGTAAAATATGAAAAGGAAACAATAAAACTCAAACTTAAACCTCCTGAGTAGCTGGGATTACAGGCATGCGCCACCACACCTGGCTAATTTTTGTATTTTTAGTAAAGACAGGGTTTTACCACGTTGGCCAGGCTGGTCTTGAACTCCTGAACTCAAGTGATCCACCAGCCTTGACCTTCCAAAGTGCTGGGATTACAGGCATGAGCCACCTCACCTGGCATTTTGAATACTCTCTAATTTCCCTTTTGAACAAAGAAAGAACAGGACTCAGGCTGAGAATCTTTGTAAAAACTGCATCTTGCTAAAACTGAATTACATTGTTTTCTGTTCACTCTGTTTTTATGGTTACTTTCTACTTATGACAAGTAGGATTGATTTATCATTTATTGTAATTACAGAAAGTTTACTACACATCTTAGTAAAAAAAGTCAAATTGGCCGGCCGTGGTGGCTCACGCCTATAATCCCAGCACTTTGGGAGGCCGAGGTGGGCAGATCACGAGGTCAGGAGATTGAGACCTTCCTGGCTAACACAGTGAAACCCCATCTCTACTAAAAATACAAAAAATTAGCCAGGCGTGGTGGCGGGCACCTGTAGTCCCAGCTACTCGGGAGGCTGAGGCAGGAGAATGACCTGAACCTGGGAGGCGGAGCTTGCAGTGAGCCGAGATCGCACCACTGCCCTCCAGCCTGGGCCACAGAGGGAGACTCCGTCTCAAAAAAAAAAAAAAAAGTCAAATTAAAGAAAAATATACCTAAGACAAGTGGTATGCCTCTATGGAGAAATTATATGAGTGTGTATTCTAATGACTAAAGTTTGGGAAATTATGGTCTTGGAGAGTATTTGCAATAGGAGTAATAAGGGTTCAGACCAGAGTGGGATGTGGTAGTAGGTAAGGACAGGAAAAGAAGTCTCTGATAGATGTTTTAAGGGAGTTAAAGGAGACAGAAACTTGTTGTTTCTTTGGGGGTATTTTCTGCCTCATTTCTCAGTATGCTTTTGAACATAACAGTGAAAAATAGAAAAGCCTTATACAGAACAATGAATTTATTACCTCAAATATCAAGAAGCCCTGAGGTAGGGTGGCTCCAGGAATGCTTTAGTGAGTGCTTCTTTGACATCACTAAGCACTTGGCTTCCATCCATCTTCCAACCTCTCCAAAAAGGGTTGTCCTCATGACTACAAGACGGCTGGCATGGTGCCAGGAATCTCGTCATGAACATATGGTGTTCTCAGCGCAACAAGAAGACATCTCTTCTTGAACTGAAGAGTGAGGGGTGAAGAAAACTTTCCCTGAAGGCACCTCCACCAAAAGATTTTTCTTCAAGATTCACTGGACAAAAATACATCACATATTCATGCATAAACCAATCACTGCAAAGGGGAATCAAATTACCATACCTAACATAAACTAATTAGGATTTATTCTCTGAGCTAGGGAGATCTTTTCCCTGAAGAATGGAGTTCTCAAGATAATAGGGGCTCTGCCAACAAATATGGTTGGTAGGCAGTCAACCATGTCTTTTACAGCTCCTGTGGAGAGCTGCAGGTTTTCTCTGAATACCAGTGGTTCTGAAATTCTTCAAATTCACCCTTGAATATAAGTGGCAAATTCTTGAGACTTGTGGTTTTCTTTATTTCTGACAATGTTACTTAGCTCTTCTTTCCATGTGTTGGGTTAAGGCAGAACGAAATACTTCTACTGCAAAATCAACTTCTGGTTTAGTGATGCACATTGAGGGCGCAATGCGAAATGTCTGAGGAGACACCAAAAAATAAGAAAACAAATCATCAGAGAATCAAATATGACTTCGAGGAAATGCACTAAACTAAAAATCCAAAACCTTGTGTTTAGGATGTTTCTTATGTTCCTCTCGGTTTGGTTCCTCCTCCATCCTCAATGCTGGATCCAGGCCATTCACCCTCCAGTCTCCATACAAACCCTTGTACAATTTGGCTCTGCCCCTTTTCCTTTTTGTCATACATTTACCTCCTGGTCATTCTACACCTTCACTGAAGTCTTAGGCCCCTCACTATACTCCTTTCTGCCCAGGGTGACTTCCATGTCCATATGTGCAACCCAGCGAACTCGCTTCTCACTGCCCTTATTGCCACAACTCCCAGAATCTTTATGTCCACCCTTCTGCAACCATTCATACCCATGGCCAATGCTATGAGCCTCCTCTTCACCAGGAACAACTCAATTTCTGATTCCCACTACAGCTCTCCTTTTCATGAAGACTTCAGAATCCTCATTCACCCGTTGTCTTCAGGTCTGTTGCTCCACTCAGGTCTCCTCCTTCGTTTCCACCCAGCTCAGAACACAGAGTTGACTGAAGTAGGCTCGCACTTGCCCCTCATTTTGCTTGCATTTCTACCCTTCTTCTGCTGCACCCACACAGCCAATCCCAGCGCTAATAAAATATTTTATTGAATGGCTTTTCTCTAATCTAGATGGCTGAGAAGAGTTAGAGAAAAATCACACAGCTAGGCTGAGCGACACTGCTAGATATTCAGGGTCTCCAACTGCTGTGGGTAACCCCAACTTTTCTTGTTCATGGTCAGCATCCTTTCTCAATCTAAACCTTTATCATTCCTCTCAATTTCCTTACTCAACTCCTGCGCCTCTCCCTCTATTTCATAGACAATCATGCCTCATACTTCTCAGAAAATTGAAGCTGCCGGGCAAGATAAACTTGTTTGCTCTCACATCCATTTTTATAACCTTTCCTAAAGGCTCAGAGAACAAGATGTATTTGCTGTTCAACTCCAAATTGTCCACCTATGCCCTTGACCCTGGATTCTCCCATCTCCTTCACTCCAGGAAACACCCCTTCAACTTCCCCTTAGCCTATATAAACAAGCAGGCTTAAAGCTCTCATAACCCCAATCTAGACCACACCAAATACAAATATTTGTTGACCTCCTTGTCCCCTACGGCTACCTCGCAAATGCTTTCTTCCTGCTTTTAGCCACACCACTAAAAAGACTGGTTGGTGCTTATTGGCGATTATTTATTACTTTGCCCTTCCCCCATTCACATCTCAATTGGTTGCAGTCTGACTTCTGCCTCATCAACCACTCTACTAAAGTTACCTGCAAGTGTGGAATCCACTGGGCATCTTCCAGCCCTCATCGTCTCTGGCCTTCTCTGCACTTGACTCTTTGGAATTCCCCACCCCACTTCCTGAACCTCTCCTGTCTCTTTCTTCCATGACTTCACGCTCTTCTTATTCTCTTCATACCTGTCCATGCTTTCTGCCTCTACCTGGGCAGCTTTTTCCTTCTCCTGCCCTTTATTATTATTACTATTATTATTATTATTTTTTTTTTTTTGAGACGGAGTCTCGCTCTATCGCCCAGGCTGGAGTGCAGTGGCGCGATCTCGGCTCACTGCAGGCTCCGCCCCCTGGGGGTTCATGCCATCCTCCTGCCTCAGCCTCCCGAGTAGCTGGGACTACAGGCGCCTGCCACCACGCCCGGCTAACTTTTTGTATTTTTAGTAGAGACGGGGTTTCACTGTGTTAGCCAGGATGGTCTCGATCTCCTGACCTTGTGATCCACCCGCCTCGGCCTCCCAAAGTGCTGGGATTACAGGCGTGAGCCACCGCGCCCGGCTATTACTATTATTATTTTTATTTTATTTGAGACAGAGTCTTGCTCTGTTGCCCAGGCTGGAGTGCAGTGGCACGATCTCGGCTCACTGCAACCTCCGCCTCCCAGGTTCACACAATTCTCCTGCCTCAGCCTCCTGAGTAGCAGGGATTACAGGTGTGTGCCACCACACTCAGCTAATTTTTTTTATTTTTGGTAGAGACAGGGTTTCACCATGTTGGCTAGGCTGGTCTCAAACTCCTAGCCTCAAGTGATCTGCCAGCTTTGGCCTCCCAAAGTGCTGGGATCACAGGCATAAGCCACCGTGCCCGGCCTCTCCTGCCCTTTAAAAGTCACTGTTGTGCAGGTTTCTATCTTCATCTCACTGAGCTTCTCATCTAGACATTAGACTTCCTGGGAGATTTCCTCATCTCACCATGTAAATGCTGATGACCTATAAAACATGATCTTTAGTCATTTCCTCCAAGCTACAGATTTCTACAGATGGTCCCTGACAGAATTTTTTTGACTTTACAATGATGGGAAAGCGATACACATTAGTAGAAATTGTACATCAAGTATCTATACAACCTGTTTTTCAGTTTCAGTACAGTATTCAATAAATTACATGAGATACTCAACACTTTATTATAAAATAGGCTTTGTCACATGATTTTGCTCAACTGTAGGCTAATGCAAGTGTTCTGAGCACATTTAAGTTATGCTGGCTAAGCTATGATGTACAGTTGGTTAGGTGTATTAAATGCATTTTTGACTTAAAATAATCTCAATTTAGGAGGGGTTTATCAGGACGTAACCCCACTATAAGTCAAGAAGCATCTGTAGATGGAGGGAGATGTTTATGAACACCTTGAATGGAGCATGCTCAAAGCTGGACTCATTCTTGCCCACTCCAAACCAACATGAGAGCTTCTTCCTCGACTCTCTCTGGTTCTTCATATCCACAGTCTGTGCATTTTCCAGGATTATCTTCAGAATGTCTCCTCTATCTCTACCACCACAGCTCAAGTTCAAACGGCCTCCTTGGCTCCCAGAGGGACCCACTGTCTCCAGTCTTGTCCCCTTAGATTTGTCCTCCTCAGAGGACAGATTCTGAAATCAGACTACCTGAGTTTGGATCCTGGTTCTGTCATTACTAAACCTCTCTGTGTGTCTTTTCCTTTATCTGTAAAATAAGGCTTGTTGGGAGCATTAAATAAGTCAGTTCAAGCAAAGTGTTAGGACAGTGTCTGACAAGCACGAAGGGCTTCATACCAGCTCCACTGACTACCTCAGGCCTTTGCGGCAGCCACATCTGTGTGGTGTGATGTGGTATGCAAAATTAGTTCTTTGTACTCTGCCACGTTTCATGTACAGTTTGGTTGTTTATCTCATTATTTAAGATTCTGCTAGCCAGAAAGCCTGGCCTAGAAGTCCTTTCTCTTTCCCCCTTGAATACCTTTTAAAAAATATTTATAGATGAGCTTACTACATTGTATTGTAATTTTCTATGTATTTGCCTTTCTCTCCCACCAGCTACATGAAGGAAGGACCAGATCTTATTTATCACCGTATTAGGTTGGTGCAAAAGTAATGGCAGTTTTTGCAATTAAAAAAATCACAAAAACTGCAATTACTTTTACAGCAACCTAATAGTTTCAGTTTCCAGAATAACACCTGTTGCTTAGCACATAACAAATTTTGCCAAATAACAAAGGAAGAGCTAAGCAAGTACACAAGTATCTCATATCTTTATAAATTGCATGTCTTACGATTCATAATCATTAAATTATGCTATCTGGTTTGTACAGAAAAATATTTATGACCAGGACTAGAAAAAAAAATCACAGAGCACATCCCAGCAAAAGTGCTCATTCTGGTTTTGTTGTTTGGGCTGGGAGAACTTTAAGTCTGTTTTGTTTAAAGGGGAAGGGGAAGTTGGGGAAAAGTTGAAGATGCAAGAAAACATGGGGGTTTCCTTGAGTGAAGGCGGAGGGAGCTTGGAGAAACAAGCACACAGATGGAAGATCTAGATTTGAAAAGGAGAAATGCCTCATTTCTGGAACCTTCAGGGAAGGAAGTGCTATGATCTGGACATTGTGCCTCTACCCCTTGAATTCCTATGTTGGAACCCTAACTCCCAAGGTGATGGTCTTGTGAAGTGGAGCCTTTGGGAAGTGATTAGGTCAGGAGGGCAGAGCCCATGAAGCCCCAGGGAGCTCTCTTGCCCCTTCTGCCATGCGAGGTCACAGCAGAAAGATGGCCGCCTAGAAAGAGCGCCCTCACCAGACACTGAACTTGCTGGCGCCTTGATCTTGGACTTCTCTGCCTCCAGAACTATGAGAAATGAACTTCTATGATGTATAAGCCACCCAGTCTATGGCACTTTGTGATAGCAGGCTGGGGGGACTAACACAGGAGGAAAGAATAAATGCGGGGACCGATGAGTTTATATAGAGGTTTTGCCTGATAGTTTCAATTTTATCTGAGAAGTATGAGGCAAGAAGTAGATATTTCAGTATCCACTGAAGTTGTGAGAGGCAGGAATGGGGCAGGGAAACTGGGAAGGATGAGGAATGTTTAAAATGAGAAAGAAAGTTGACAAAGGACAGGACAAATTAGGGAGGAGCAGAAGTTACCTTCTCTCTTAAGTCTCTGCCGTTTAGCCCATCCCTGGGGAAAGGCCTGTTGCTGTGAGGGATTGAGGCACAGCCCACTTCACTCACAGCAGCAGCAGCCACTCGGGCAGTGCGTGCAGGGCAAGCCAGGGTCCTGACTGTGGAGCTGGGCATGGCTTTTCAAGGAAGGGAGTGGGGAGGGCTCGACCTCTGAATCTCCCAGTCTAAGGGTGAGGGACACTGGCTGTGGCTGATTTTGAGTTTGGCAATGGGGGCTATGCCCAGGTGGTCCTCCATCTCTCCAACAGGCGTCACCCGGGCCTGCCGGTGCTGTCGGGTTGCTCTCAGCCACAGAGGCCACTAAGGCTTAGCAGGGTCACCAACTCAGAGCCCGGGGCTGAGCTAAGAACGGCCAGAATTTCTTTCACAGGGGCTAGAATTAATTATACAGGAGACAAATTACTTACTGCATGACTGTGATGTTTATCATCCATACTGTAAATTGTCCGCTTTGACCATCCTGTGTCTGCTTCTATCTTTACCCCACAGAGCCGCGATAACCAAACCATTTTCACTCAGCGCCCCCTAGTGGCCCGAGAGCTGCACTGTCCCCGCCTTTTTTTTTTTTTTTTTTTTTTTTTTTTTGTACCCGAGCTTCATCCCTAGATGACATGTGGCTGGGTACCTCGGCACAGTTGTGTAAAAACTGCAACCAGCATTAGGACATCTTCACAGTTGTGAGGAAACTGTGACCAGCATTAGGACATCAGAGAGACTCCTACCTAGAGCGGTAGGTAAAGACCAGTCTTTCTCTTACCTGAGAAAAAATGCTGCCTCTGCCAACGAGGAGTCCCATGTGCTTGCAGTCCTCATGGATCTGATTTACTTCTTCACGGGGAAGAGGCCGACGGCTTATCTGTAAATATATTTTTAAAATGCTTTCTATTTGGTGTTGGAATGGTTAAAGGAATTATTTCCAAGAGAGGAAAAAAGAAAAACCCTTCAGCCATCAATGCCCCTCTTTTTTTTCTCTCTCCCTCTTTCTCTCTGTCCTCTCCTTCCCCTGTAATTAAATAAAGCTGCTAATTGCTGAACCAGATTTTTGGAGGATGTTATTTAAAATGTTTGTTTTTAATCCCAATTCATCCCAAATTCCCAAAAGACAAAATGAAGTTCTGTGCGGATAGCCAGTGAATCTTAGCTTTGCTAATGGCTGCCTTGGGAGTCTGGTTCCTTAACAGCTAAATTTGGAGCCTGTTTCATGTGGAAATTTTCCTTAACTCTTCACTTTGTTCTGCCCATGGAAAGGGCTCATTTCAAAGGACAGGAAATGGCTCAGAAGTTGTACAAAGGCACCAGCAGCCTGAGCTTTCCCTGGGCAGCACGGTGGGACAGCTGAGGAGGGGCCAGTTTGTCCTAATTTCCCTGCTTGTAGGACTTGCTCTTTCTCCTCCAAGACTGCATCCTCCAGGGTTAGGAAAGGTAAGGGCTCCAGGAGCCGAGAGGCTGTGTCAGATCCCCAGCCATCCAAAGCAGGTCCCCTTCCTGTGGGGTCAGACATTGGGCTGACTTGCATCCTTTCTGTGCGTCCCCTGTCTTCCCAGTCTGTTTGTACAAACGTCTCCCTCTGACTTAGTCATGTCACACCTGACAGCATGTCTGCATTACCTGGAAGGCTTTCAAATGACAGATATTTGGGCCTCATGCTAGGCCAATCGAATTAGAATATTTGAAGCAGGGCTTAGGCATCTGCATTTTTAAAATGGTCCTCAGATGCCCGGGCTAAGCGAGCTAAGTGGGTAGGCGGGTCCCCTCCAGTGTGCCCAGCTTCATTACATCCTCCACACTTCCTACCCACCCTCACTCTGGGCTTTGCCATCCACTTCCTTCTTCCCACCAACCCCAGATCCAACTCTTTCCCCAGTCCTCCATTTCTTGTAAGGTGTCATTGTCTGAGAACAGAATAAGACGGGACCTTCTAGAGAGATATGTACATTTTGTTCTGTCTTAAAGCCTTAACATAAGCAAAATACATATTCAAACTTTCAGACTATTGGATCAGAAAGGACCTGAGGGAGAGGGAAGGACTCATTGAGAATCTTCTCATTGACTTCAAAATGCTATCATGCATTCCACTTATGATTGATTGGAAAGGGACAATGAAAATAATTTAGGGCTAAACTGTGAGAACTAGAAGGGCATTAAATATGATTTGAGAGGCCAGAGGGATTGGAGAGTGATCTGGAGGGAAGGTTGGGTTGGGGGGGTCAGTTCTTTTGTTGTTGTTGTTGTTTTGTTTTTTGAGTCAGAGTCACTCTGTTGCCCAGGCTGCAGTGCAGTGGTGCAATCTTGGCTCACTGCAACCTCTGCCTCCTGGGCTCAAGTGATTTGCCTGCCTCAGTCTCCCCAGTAGCTGGGATTACAGGCACCTGCCACCACATCTGGCTAATTTTTGTGTTTTTAGTAGAGATGGGGTTTCACTATGTTGGCCAGGCTGGTCTCCAACTCCTGACCTCAAGTGATCCACCTCAGCCTCCCAAAGTGCTGGGATTACAGGTGTGAGCCACCGTGCCTGGGCCAACATGACAGTTTTGAATGGGTGGAGTCTGTGTGGCTTCACCCCAACCTTGCTCTGGGCCAGCACCCTCTTGGCTCCCTTGCCCGTTTTATCCCTTCCTGGCCTCAACTGCTACGGCTAATTGAACATCTTGTATGCCATCCTCAGGGAAAAAAAGCAGGGTCTGAAACTCTACTGAGGCTTAAGCCACAGCACAGCCTGCCGAGGCCCTTGTGCCCATGCCTGTGCCCCAACTGCTTGCTAATGAAGTGGGCATGCTAGTAATTAAACTTCTTGATGAATGTATAAGGGAGCATCGTGTTATCTCTTTTGGTGAATCTATGTTTAAAGAATTATAAATTGAAAATTTGAAAAAAATTCAAATGTTCTGGAAGTGCATAAAGTAAAACCAGAACATTTCCCCACTTCCTATCCTATTCCTAGGGACACCTCCTATTGACAATTTGGTGTGAAACAGATACTTTTTCTATGCATGCAAATACATCTATATGCATGTTTTAAAAAATAAGTCATTTAATAATGTTTGGCAATTTCCTTTGAATAATATATGGTATATCTTGGACATCTTTCCATGTCAGTATATTTGGACTTAGTCTTCTTAAACATTACCTAGTATTTCATTGCAGTAAGTTGTTCAATCTCCTAATGTTGAGCATTTAGGTTGTTTCCAATTTTTCATGATTATAAACAATGTTGCAAATATTCCTATTCATACATATTTTTAGACACTTTTGAGAGTATTTCTTTGGGACACACTTCTAGAAATTGCCAGGTATGTTAGGCCATTCTTGTGTTGCTGTAAAGGAATACCTGAGACTGGGTAATTTATAAAGAAAAGAGGTTTAATTGGCTCACAGTTCTACAGGCTGTACAAGCATGGCTCCAGCACCTGCTTCTAGTGAGGGCCTCAAGAACCTTACAATCATGGCAGAAGGCAAGGGGTGAGCAGATGGGTCATGTGGTGCGAGCAGGAGCAAGAGAGGGAGTAGGGAGGTGCCACACATTTTTAAACAACCAGATCTCACATGAAGTCACTCATCACCAAGCCATTGATGAGGGATCCACCCCCATGATCCAAATACCTCCCACTGGCTCCACCTCCCACACTGGGGATTAAATTTCAATATGAGATTTGGAGGGGACAAATATTCAAACCATATCACCACGTCAAAACGTATAGATATTTAAAATTCTGAGAGCTGCAGACAAATTGCTGTCCAAAGGGCTGTACCTCCTTACCAACAGAATATGAGAGTACCTATCCTGGGTAATGCTGGACAGCATTATAGCAAAGTTCTTGGGTATTATAACTATGCAAATGTGGTTTGATGTGTTGCAGGGGCCTGAAATTAATTGAGAAACACAAAGCACTTACCATCTGTATGTTTCCTGGCCTCAAAAGTGTAAACTTATTTAGGAAAATAAGGTATTTATACATAAAAAGTGAGTCAACAAATACAGGTTAGGTGACACAGAGTGAATGTTTGTGTCCCTCAAAATTCATATATTGAAACCTAATACCCAAAAGGATGGCATAATATTTGGAGGTGGGGCCTTTGAGAGGTGATTAGGTTACAAGAGCGGAACCTTCATGAATGAGATCAGTACCCTCATAAAAGAGGCTCCAGAAAGCTCTTTTGCCTCATTTACCATGTGAGGGCACAGCAAGAAGGCACCATCTATGAACCAGAAAGTGGGCCCTCGTTAGACACCAAGTTGGCCTGCACCTTGTTCTTGGACTTTCCAGTCTCCAGAACCATGAGGAATACATTTCTGTTGTTTATAAGATATCCAATCTATAGAACTTTGCTATAGCAGCCTGAATGGACTAATATAGTGGAAAAGATCTTTTCAAAGCAGCTCCTTAGACAGTGAGTACCAGAGGAATTCTCTGAAGGGTGGATCTCCTGGATTTAAGAGAAGCAAAGGCAAGCTTTAAGGAGATGCGTTGGAGAGCTTGATCTTGAAAAAGACTAGGATTTCCATAGGTAGATATAGAGGGGAGAATACTGTGTTCCATGGTTGAGGAAAAGCTTGAGTGGCATTTGGATTTGGAGAGTAATTGCATTGAGGGGACAGTGAGTAGAATTAGGGGATGTAGGAGCTGGGATTTAAATCCAGGTGGTCTGCCCTTAGAGCCCATGCTTATACTAACAAATGGTTCAGCAAAGAGAAAAAGAGCCCCTACTATAGATACTATTTTATAACCTTGCCATAGTTTGGATATTTGACCCTCCAAACCTCAAATGGAAGTTTGATCCCCAATGTTGGAGGTGGGTTCTAAAAAGAGGTGGTTGTGTGGTGGGGGCAGATCCCTCATGAATGTCTTGGTGCTGTCCTCTCCATGATGAGTTCTCACTCCATTAGTTCCTTCTAGAGCTGGCTGTTGAAAAGAGCCTGGCACCTACCCACCCCTGATCTCTTGCTTTCTCTCTCTCTCTCTCTCTCTCTCTCCCTCATCATGTGACCTCTGCATATACCAGCTCCTCTTCCCCTTCCACCACTAACAGAAGCAGTCTGAGGCCCTCATCAGATGCAGATGCTGGTGTCATGCTTCCTGTATGGTCTGCAGAACCATGAGCCAAATAAACCTCCTTTCTTGATAAATTGCCCAGCCTCAGGTATTCCTTTATAGCAACACAAATGGACTAAGAAAAACCTGTTTTATTGTTTCCACAATATGGCTTGCACATATTTCCATGTCAAATATATATCTATGCCATTATAGTGGGGATATGCCATAAGCTAGCTTGCTTTGTATGAATGGTCATCTGGGAGGGGGATTCTGGTGTTTTACTAAGACAAAGTTGTGATGAACATCTTTGTTCATATGACTTTGGGCACACAGAGGATGGGTTCGGAACAGAGATAAAGGAAGAACTCCTTCTCTCTCATTGGGCTTTCCTCTCTCGAGTCTACACTTTGAGGAGTATAGATAACTTTGAGGGAACCCCTTGGGTGGAGATTAGGATGAACTCTTCTGAGAGTTACAACAACTCTTGTACTTGTCCACACACTTAAATACGTATGACTTGTGAGCTCTTCTCCATTGTAGAATGCATGTTGGGGTCAAAACAAATAAATAAATAAAATGACCTATGAGCTGGGGACCTTAGTCTCATATTACCCTTTGTTTATTTTCCTGGCGTCTTCCCTTGGCTTTCAAAATCTTACTTAAACATCCCAGCTTTGTACTGGCTCTGACATGTGGTATGAATTGAAGAGTCTTATACCATGTCTCGTCTAAAAAATTGAGCATCAGTCCTTCCAAAGTAGAATGGTGGTAAGACCAAAGAGGTAGAAATTGCTAGGGAAAGCTGGATCCCTGTGGACATGAGGTTAGTCTGGCTACTCTTCCCTACTCCCAAGATTCTCCTGCTCTTTTCAGGCTTTGATTTTATGGAGGAAAGGCACAATTTCCTATGGGCATTTACTATAGGGGCTGCAGTAGAAACAAAGGGAAAGATTTGAGAGACATGGGAGAGAAGAGATCAATGAGTCTTGATGTTAGAAACAAGGGAAGAGGAGGAGTCAGATGATTTTGTGGTATTGAGGCTGAGTAATCGGGAGAATGGTGGAAGATGAGAAACAAAGAGTGATCTTGGGAGAAATATCTGGTTTGGGGGAAGATGCTAAGTTCAATTGTTGTTATGATGAGTTACAGGTCTCAGTGGGCAACATTCCTCCCTGGTTACTTGGGAGGTTGAAATCCATTCACAAGTAAGTAAGCATGCAAACAAACACAAAACTCAATATAGGCCAGATGTGGTGGCTCACGCCTCTAATCCCAGTACTTCGGGAGGCCGCGATGGGCAGATCACTTGAGGTCAGGAGTTTGAGACCCAGCCTGGGCAACATGGCAAAACCCCGTTTCTACTAAAAATACAAAAATTAGCCAGGCATGGTGGTGCATGCCTGTAATTCCAGCTACCCAGGAGGCTGAGGCTCGAGAATAGCTTGAACCTGGAAGGTGGAGGTTGCAGTGAGCCAAGATTGCACAACTGCACTCCGGCCTGGGTGACAGAGTGAGACTCTGTCTCAACAACAACAACAACAACAAGAACCCCTAATATATATTTAACCTCCTCACTCCAAACCTTCACCATAACATTTTCCTGGCCCTTCTTTCTTATTCCTTCTGTTTCTCCCCAAATAATTTCCTCCCTTCCCTGTATTTCTAAGTATTCAGTCATTGCCTATGCTCTTTGCCTAGGATGGCAAGGATAATGTTGGTTTCTTTTCCCAATGCTCTCCCTCATCCCTCTAGAATTCTTGATGATCTGCCAGCATTTTGTTCATACTCAACACTCTCTACTAATCTCTAAAGGGCTTTGCTGAAATCTTGCTGTTTGTGTCTGCTCTCTCCCTGAGAGTAAATGAAGTTTAGCTGATGTTTCCTCCTGTATCTCCTGCTGGCTCCAAGCAGCTGAGAGAGAGGAACAGATTAGCACCTACCTTATCCTGCACCATTTCTATGCCTATCATGAGGCCTTTGCCTCGGACGTCTCCAACAATTTCAAACTCATCCCGCAGCTTAGCAAACTGTAGTAACATGTAGGTCCCAACTTCTTGACTATTTTCCTGTAGATTTTCTTCTTTAATCACCTGTTGAGAGAAGGCCCCAAATGATCTTACATGGCAGAAGTTTTAAGATTGACTGAGAATCGTGGAGAAGTCATTTGACATGGCCCTCTTGTAACTTAACCAAACAGAATGCAGAACAAGTCTAGTGTGACCACAAGGACTACAAAAAGATTTGTTGTAAGGAGAGAAGAAAAGTGTTAGGGGAGGGGATATGCTTCTGCCCCCAACTCCCTCACCTTCAGAGGTGGCTAAGAATTTAGGAAATAATAGGCCAGGCATGGTGGCTCATACCTGTAATCCCAGCACTTTGGGAGGCTGAGGTGGGTGGATCACAAGGTCAAGAGTTCGAGACCAGCCTGGCCAATAGAGTGAAACCCTGTCTCTACTTAAAAAAAAAGAAATACAAAAATTAGCCAGGCTCGGTGGTGGGCGCCTGTAATCCCAGCTATTCGGGAGGCTGAGGCAGGAGAATCGCTTGAACCTGGGAGGAGGAGGTTGCAGTGAGCCAAGATTGCACCACTGCACTCCAGCCTGGGCGACAGAGCGACACTTTGCCTCAAAAAACAAACAAACAAGAATTTAGGAAAGAATAAAGGTGTGTCTCAATGCAGTTGAAAATGTAGATTCTGAAATCCCAAGGCTTGTTATTGTCAGGCTTTGCTGAGAACTGGGATATAGTTGTGAATAAGATGAATGCTCTGAGGAAAGAAATATCACAGGTGATTTCACTACTGGAAGATGGTGACCTTTGCTCAGCAGCCCTCAGCCAGACATGGGCTGTCACAGCCCAAGCAGCCTGGTTTGAGGCTCTGGCCTCTTTGGCTGAGCCCAGAGCCAGGGCACCAGAAGATATAAAAGGATTTTACCTCAGTTTTACTTACAGCAAACACCTGTGGTTCTTGACAAGACACATGAAATATACTATATTTTTATTTAGCTGACAATAATTGCATGACTCCAGGCAAACCTTGTTATTTTTATAGACCTATTTGTTCACCTAAACCTTCTTACCTTCTAAATTGGTTGAGGTAACAAAGCCCTATTTAAAAGAAGTTGGCAATGTCAGCTCATGCTTGTAATACCAGCACTTTGGGAGGCTGAGGTGGGTGGATCACTTGAGGTTAGGAGTTTGAGACCAGCTTGGCCAACATGGTGAAACCCTGTCTCTACTAAAAATACAAAAATTAGTTGGGCGTGGTGGTGCATGCCTGTAATCCCAGCTACTTGCGATGCTGAGGCATGAGAATCGCTTGAACCCGGGAGGCAGAGGTTGCAGTGAGCCAAAGTTGTGCCCCTGCACTCCAGTCTGGGTGACAGAGCAAGACTCTTTCTAAAAAAATAAAAAAGAAAAAAAAAAAAAAATTGGCAATGTCTACAACGTGAAATAAATGACACATTCCTACCCATACTTTCTCATCTCATGACTTAATTGTAGTTGAAAATAACCATTTAATTAGCAAGGGCAGTGTTTACTTATTTATTTTTATTTAAAATTTTTTTGGAATAAGTAAGTCAAGTTCATGGTCGAAAATCAGTGAGTGTAACTGCTGGTGGGACTGTAAATTAGTACAACCTCTGTGGAAAACAGTATGGAGATTTCTGAAAGAACTAAAAGTAGTTCTATCCTTCGGTCCAGCAATCCCACTTCTGGGTATCTACTCAAAGGAAAAAAAAGCCATTATATCAAAAAGACACCTGCACATGTATGTTTATTGTAGTACAACTCACAATTGCAAAGATATGGAACCAACCTAAAGGCCCATCAATTGATGAGTGGGTAAAGAAAATGTGGTGTGTATACACACACACACAAACACACACATACCATGGAATACTACTCAGCCATAAAAAAGAAAATAATGTCTTTCACAGCAACTAATAAGTGTTCTCACTTATAGGTGAGAGCTAAGCTATGGGTACACAATGGACATTGGAGACCCAGAAGGGGGGAAGCTGGGAGGGGGGTGGAAAATTACATATTGGGTACAATGTACACTACTTGGGTGACAGTGCACTAAAGTCTCAGACTTCGCCACTATACAATTCATCCATGTAACCAAAACTGACTTGTATCCCAAAAGCTATTGAAATAAATAAATATATATGTGTGTGTATATATATAAATATCAGCAAGTATAAAATTATATACAGCAGAATGACTCTTGTTGACCCTTGGCCCCCAGCCACCTAGTTTTCCTCCCCACAAAAAAACACCATCATTTACTTCTTAGACATTCTTCCAGAAATTTGTTACAGTTCTTTAAGCAAATGATTTTAGGCATGTTAACAAGAACATTAAAAAAAATCTTCTTTTAAACAGATGCGATCCCAGGCTAAATCAATGGTGTAAGGTTGAACAGCTGAATTACCTTGCTGTAAGCACGTAGAACTCAGTGTCTCCTTAGTCATTCAATTTATAATAGTACAACAGAAGGAAGGAAGAAAAAATACACAAGAGAAGGCCAACATGAAACTAATTACAAGGATAGCAGTTAACATCTATAAATCACTACCCAGATAACAAAGAAATTTCAGCTGGTTAGGAAAATTCTTATATTTCCCATGTATGTGAGGTTTATTATATATTATTTCTTATCTAATACTTCCAGCACTCAAAGTAGATCTTTAAAAAGGGAGGAGGCAGAATAATAAATGGAAATCTAAGTTTAATGAATAAACTATGAATTAACTCTCCCCTTTAACAATTCAGCATGATAGTGTTCTGCTAATGCATGTGTGGTTTTGAAAGAGTCATTTGTGAAATGAGTGAAGTTAATGTGGCTGCTGGAACCAACCTCAAGCACAGCAGATCCAATGGCACAGGCCATGGGGTTCCCTCCAAAGGTGTTGAAGTGCTGCAGGCGTTTCACCAAAGATTTGGCAATCTCTAGAGGGAGAAAATAGAAGATGTGGAAAGAAGGACACATTCCTGTCCACAATCTCTCATCGCGCCATTTGGACTACAGTTACTTCGTGTTGTAAATGGCATCCAATCCAATTCATCCTTCATTCAACTGATAGTAGATGTTAGGGACTGAATTGTATCGCCTCAAAATTTATATGGTTGAAGGCTTAACCCTGAATAAGACTGTATTTGGAGATGGTGAGTTTAAGTAGGTAATTAGGTGAAATAAGGTCATCAGGGTGGGGCCCTATCTAAGCCCAAGGAACTGGTTTTCTTATAAGAAGAGGAAGAGACACCAGAGCCCTCTCCCATCCCTCTCCTCTTTCCATCCTCTCTCCTTCTTCCATACACCTCAAAAGTGTGATGGAACCCTGAGTTTCGTCGTAGGCATGGGAGAATTAGTCTTCCCTACAGGAAGATCAGAATGGGCTGGCTTTCGGATGGGGGTGCAGTGGCTCACGCCTGTAATCCCATCACTTTGGGAGGCCAAGGTCAAACACCTGAGGTCAGGAGTTTGAGACCAGCCTGGCCAACATGGTGAAACCCTGTTTCTACTAAAAATACAAAAATTAGCTGGTGTGGTGGTGCGCACCTGTAATCCCAGCTACTCAGGAGGCTGAGGCAGGAGAATTGCTTGCACCTGGGGAGGCAGAGGGTGCCAAGAGCCAAGATTGTGCCACTGCACTCAAGCCTGGGTGACAGAGCGAGACTCTGTCTAAAAAAAAAAAGGGCTGGCTTTCTTCCATCTGTTTCACAGTCAGGCAGACAGACTGTTTCTCTCTTTCATTTGCTTGGGAAATGCATCATGTGGTTTCCATGATTGTCTCTAATCTGCACAAGTTCCAACACACGTGTTTTATACCATAGCCCAATGTACGAGGCCCAGAAGCAAACACAAACTGCCTGTGGGTCCTACCTGGAGTGGTTACGACTGCTGCCATGGGAAAGCCATTCCCAATCCCTTTAGCCATGGTGACAATGTCAGGCAGGACATCGTGGGTTTGGAAGCCCCAGAAGTGAGAGCCCAACCTTCCAAATCCTGTCTGCACCTGGGAAAACAAGTTCAAAACCATTGGAAACCCTTCAAGAAATGCTGTTTTCGACCGGGCATGGTGGCTCATGCCTGTAATCCCAGCACTTTGGGAGGCCAAGACAGGTGGATCACGAGGTCAGGAGTTCAAGACCAGCCTGGCCAAGATGGTGAAACCCTGTCTCTTCTAAAAATACAGAAAATTAGCTGGGCGCGGTGGCAGGTGCCTGTAATCCCAGCTACTCGGGAGGCTGAGGCAGGAGAATCGCTTGAACTCGGAAGGCAGAGGCTGCAGTGAGCTGAGATTGCCCCACTGCACTCCAGCCTGAGCGACAGAGTGAGACTCCGTCTCAAAAAAAAAAAAAAAACAAAAAAAAGAAATGCCGTTTTCTTCTCTGTTCTCTTCCCTCTCTTCCTCTTTCTCCTCATCCTCATGACGGCCATCATCAGCCATTATCATCAGCATCCTGTAGTATCATGGACAAAGCACTTAATCTGTGCCTGAGCTATTAGGCATCAAGAGTCATTTCCTAGCTTTGTGCAATTCTGGGTATGTTTCTTAAGTCCTTGGAACCTCTGCTAACTCATCCATCAAGTAGAAATACAACAATATGTCACAGGCTCCATGAGGGTCATACAAATAATATGACAGGGATCATTATGATTAACAATCTTTGATGAGCTTTTCCTCTGTGTAAGAAAGCAGGATAGAAAAGTAGAGAAGCTGAGTCTGCCCCAGGATAGATGAAGAGGGAGTTACTGTCAGTCAAGTGGAGCTGGGGCACTTGCTCCAGCTCAGTTAAACTGGTCATCCTCTTCCCAGGGATGCCTTCCCCTTCCTGAGAACCGTATCGTGAAGAGGACCCAGCCGAGGCAGTTAACTCAGGGTTGAACTCCTCTAATCTAGAAATTGTGGTTTGGACTAAAAGTTAACCTTAGTTTTTTTGTGCATGCTGTTCGCTCTTTCTAGAAGAGCCTCTTCCTGCTGCTTCATGTCACTGACTTCTTCTGTGCTTCAAAGCAAACTTTGCCATCACTTGGTTTCTGAAGGTTCTCCTGAGCCTTAGCTAGGCTCCCTCTCCAGGAACTCTGGGCAGGCTGCCATAGAGGCTTTCATAGAGGACTGTTATCACCAGTGGGCATGTCCGATGGCAGGGACTGTGTCTTACTTCATTCTCTATCCACAATACCCAGCACAGTGCTTGATACAAAGTAGACACTTAGTAAGCACTTGTGGAATGAATGACAGGGTGGCAGAAGTGCCTGATTAAATAAAGCCACACAAACATCTCCATGCACATTTCTGCCAGAGCCTTTCTGGTGAAGTCTCGATTTCTTTCTGGCTCTCAGTCTCCCTGCCTGTCTCTCTGTCTGTCTGTCTGTCTCCACACATACACATAATGCAAAATGGGGTTTAGGGATGTGGGCACTTGAAGCCGATTCTGAGCTTCCAGGCTGGGCGCGGTGGCTCACGCCCGTAATCTCAGCACTTTGGGAGGCTGAGGTGGGTGGATCACCTGAGGTCCGGAGTTTGAGACCAGCCTGGCCAACATGATGAAACCTCATCTCTACTAAAAATACAAAAATTATCTGGGCGTGGTGGTGGGCGCCTGTAGTCCCAGCTACCTGGGAGGTTGAGGGAGGAGAATCGCTTGAACCTGGGAGGCAGAGGTTGCAGTGAGCCGAGATCATGCCACTGCACTCCAGCCTGGGCGACACAGTGAGACTCCATCTCAAAAAAAAAAAAAAAAAAAAAAAAAAGAATGAGCTTCCTTTTCAGATTCTTTTCTTATTTTCAAGGACAGATTCCAGGGGTTAGAATTAGATGATAGTGACCAATGTAGGAGAAAATCTTAACCCGGGAGTCAGACAGACCTGGGCTGGAATCCTGGGTTTCCTCCTTCCTACTAATGAGCCTCTGGGCAGCTGATTGATTTTTCCAAATGGTGTAATGTACGAGGAGCTTGTGGAAAATCCATCCATTTTGTCTTCCTGCCTGTCTTTCTTTTTCACTCCATCTAAATACCATACATAAATGGCATAAATGGTGAAAAATCTGATTGCTTGGACAATGTGTAACAGTGAAAAGGAAGCCTAGCATGACTTAATCCATTTTGCTCCTAACCAGCTTGCTCTCATCCTCCCAATGTGATGATGTCTTTTAGGTTAACTGCTTTTGTTTATCTCTGCATATAGGCTAAGCTAACTATGGGAGGAATTCAGTTTATGGTTTAACTTTGAGGCAAGGATGCTTTAAAAAGAATCCCTGAGGAGATAAGAAGGATGTACACAGAAGTAACAACGTTACGTTAAAAATTTATAACTATTGTAACCCTTGCTGCGGCCCAAATGTCTGCGGTCACCAGTCGCCTTTTGACCTCAACCCCCTCCCTCTTCCCCTTTCCCTTAACATAAAAGGAACCCACATTTGCTTAAGGTGGTTCTTTAGGACATGAGTTTGCCATTTTCTCGGTTTGCTTGCTCCCCCAAATAAGGTGGTCTTCCTTGCCCCAACATCTTATTGCTTGACTTACTGACTGTTTTGCAGCAAGTGGTACAAGCTTTGGACTCGGTTACAAATGCATGGAATTATGTAAAACAGTAAACCATGTTTAGTCACGGAGGAAGTATCAGTTTCATAGACTCTTACAGTAGTACAGAGATGGATCATTCTAAGGTCCACAGACTCAACTGTCTTTGGAGATGAGGAGCATATGTTAGGGAGAGAAGCAGGCTGGGTCATGACAGCAAGTTGGGTGGGGACTACGGGTGTGCATGTCCTGCAGTCAGTTTCAAATTCAAAATCAGTCTATGCCAATATGGGCCCAGAGGCTGCAGTTTTCTAACTTTAATCCAGATTCCACATGTTAAAGAAAAGAATGCCACTGATCGTTAATTAAGATGACTGCTCCTCGACAGAACTGGCACTCTGCACTCAGATTTTTCTGTCTTCTGTTCCTTCCCTCTTTGCCACGATTTGCCCTTTCTACACCATGCTCTGTCATTTTGGAGGGGCAGCTTGATACAGTGGCTAGTCCTGTGGTTTTGGGAGCCTGAGTTTGAGTCTTGGACCTATTCCTACTGACAGCATAAGCTTGACAGGTTGTTTAACCACCTTGGACCTAAATTCACTTATATTTAAAATGGGATGATATGTTTTGGCTGAGTCCCCACCCAAATCTCATCATGAATTGTAGCTCCCATAATTCCCACGTGTTGTGGGAGGGACCTGATGGGAGATAATTGAATCATAGGGGTGGTTTCCCCCATACTGTTCTCATGGCAGTGAATAAGTCTCACAAGATCTGATGGTTTTATAAGGGGAAACCCTTTTTGCTTGGCTCTCATTGTCTCTTGTCTGCTGCCATGTAAGATGTGCCTTTCGCATTCCACCATGATTGTTAGGCCTCCCCAACCGCATGGAACTTTGTCCTTTAAACCTCTTTTTCTTTATAAATTACCCAGTCTCAGGTATTTCTTTATCAGCAGCATGAGAAAGGACTAATATGTGGGAAAAATAGCAATAGGGCATACTATAGAACTGTTGATAGATATGAACTGACTTAACACATGCAAAGTGTTATGAACAGTGTCTGACACATAGTAGGTACTCAGAAAGTTCCAGCTATCCTTATTTTTACCTAGTCCTCGGAATAGTCCTTCTTAAGGATTGCCTGTGTTAGGTAGTTTTCAATTACATTGTTTGAAAGTCATAAAACCACAAGATAGAAAATTTTGAAATTCATATTTCCTTTGAATTCAGCCTACCTTCTCTTTAATTAGTCTGACGGTGACAGCTTCACTTTGTGCTGATTTGGAGGCCAAAGTTTATCCTTTTCACTGATGTAGCTAATTTCAAACTGACTGGATATACTCATTTTTTTAAAGTAGCAGATTAACTTTCTCCAGCCAGGACTTCGATCAGTTTGTGGGCAGATTGGAGAAGGGAGGATGGGCACAGCAGGAGCAGGCTGGCCCAAGCTGCCTGTGGTACACCAGGGACATCCAATGCACCTGGGCATAACAGAGACCCAGCTGCCCAGGCAGAAATTGCAAAATTTCTGCTGATGGGACTGCTCAGTGTCAGCTGTAGGGAATATTTATTTATTTATTTATTTATTTATTTATTTATTTATTTATTTTGAGATGGAGTCTTGCTCTGTTGCCCAGGCTGGAGTGCAATGGCGTGATCTTGGCTCATTGCAACCTCCACCTCCTGGGTTCAAACATTGTCCTGCGTCAGCCTCCTGAGTAGCTGGGATTACAGGCATGCACTACCACACCCAGCTACTTTTTGTATTTTTAGTAGAGATGGTGTTTCACCATGTTGGCTGGGCTGGTTTTGAACTCCTGACCTCAAGTGACCCGCCTGCCTCAGCCTCCCAAAGTGCTGGGATGACAGGTGTGAGCCACTGCACCCAACCTAGCTGTAGGAAATTTTTAGTTGAGGAAGTCTATTCCAGCAATGATGGCTGGACTGAAATAGGTGTGAAACATACTTACAAGGACAGGTTCTCCACCTGTCCTTGGCTGGTCTAACCACCTGTTAGTCCAATCATGATAGGTCACCCAGCAGTGAGGCACGGCTTCTGTGGCCCTAGTGATCATCCTCTGGTCTTTTAATCTCCATAGTTATTCTCAGTAGACAGAGGACTGCTTTATTTGATACACTCTAATATGAGGTGTGATTATAAGTAAATTAATCCCTTTTGAAAACACACAGGCTAGAGCTCACATAGCCAATGAATTTTATCCCCATTAAAGTAATGCCCTTGGGGGTAGTGTGCTTATTCCACCAATGCTGCTTTAATTCAACCTATTTTACAATTTTTTGGGAACTATTTTCAAATTCAGTACCTGCAGTGGTGGTACTCTTCTAATTTAGAGGCTGGATTGTTATTATTATTTTAAAAACATTATTTTGGCCAGGCGCGGTGGCTCATGCCTGTAATCCCAGCACTTTGGGAGGCCAAGGCGGGCAGATGACCTGAGGTCAGGAGTTCGAGACCAGCCTGACCAACACGGAGAAACCCCAGTCTCTACTAAAATACAAAATTAGCCGAGTGTGGTGGCAGATGCCTGTAATCCCAGCTACTTGGGAGGCTGAGGCAGGAGAATCACTTGAACCTGGGAGGCAGAGGCTGTGGTGAGCTGAGATCGTGCCACTGCACTCCAGCCTGGGCAACAAGAGAGAAATTCCATCTCAAAAACAAACAAACAAACAAAAAAACCCACATTATTTCCAGGCAAGTTTTGTCAGAAAGATATATGCTGCCAGGTTGCTAAATACTATTTTTGCAAAAATTAAGATTAAAAACTTGGCTATTGGGCCTGGCACGGTGGCTCACACCTCTGATGCTAGCACTTTGGGAGGCCAAGGTGGGCGGATCACTTGAGGTCAGGAATTCAAGAGCAGCCTGGCTAACATGGTGAAACCCCGTCTTTACTAAAAATACAAAAATTAGTCAGGTTTGGTGGCACACGCCTGTGGTCCCAGCTACTTGGGAGGCTGTGGCAGGAGAATCCCTTGAACCCCAGGAGGCAGAGGTTGCAGTGAGCCAAGATCGTACCACTGTTCTCCAGGCTGGATGACAGAGCGAGACTTTGTCTCAAAATAACCAAACAAAAAAAACAACAAAAACCTTGGCTATGAGACTAAATTTCCTATGTCGTTTGTCAGCCCCTGAAACAATCCCTAGAACGAAATTTAAAAAAATATTGAGTCATGGTCTAATAACATCACGTATGGCTGTTAGCAACTTATTTGATAGACATCAATTTGGATATTTAAGTTCTGTTGTACTTGTTAAACTGATCAGCGAATGTGCTAAGAAATCAACCAGCCCACTAGCAAAAATTTCATTCATTTGTAGGCATACTTTGGAATTCACAGAGCGGAGGCTTTCTGCCTGCAACACAGAAGGAAGTTTAGGAGGTTTCTGTCTGTGCATCTCCTGTTCCCACTGCACTCAATGGCACTCTTACATGCCACTTACTTCATCTGCAATGCACACGCCTCCCCTTGCTCGTACCAGCTCAAAGGCTTCCTTTAGAAACCCCTTTGGGTACTGGACAACTCCATTCACACCCTGCAAAAGACCAGACCAAGAAGACCTATAATAACAGCATCAGCCCTTTCAAAGTATATAAAAAAGTTAGATCATAATTACCATCAATATCATGATAGTAACACTAGCAATTTTAACAACAGTCTATAGAACAGTTTCCACTATGGGTGAAAAGAGGACTTATTACTCTATACTATGACTTCTGGAAAAAAGATGCAAACGTAGATTATTTTCTGAGATTAGAAAACAGTAGAATAAAGGAATTTGGTGAGACTAAAGAAAGAGTTCTTTGGACAATGCAGATGTTATTAAGCAGCTAAAAATGGCCAGGGTTTCCTCTTCTTAAGAATTTTAGGAGTTCAGTAGTTTCATCTGTCTGGTGAGAATGGAGGAGAGGGTTTTAAAAGGTCATTTGAAAGTCAGCGTCTTCTTTTTTTCAAGGAGATCAAGAGAATGAATTTAGAGAGGGACACAGTGAGCACTTAATTCATTTGGAATTCTCTAGAATATACGAGTTAAAACTTTCTGATAATTGAAGATTCAGCTCCATTAATGTCTAAGGTTCATATACCCACTTGAATAGGTTCTGCGAAAAATCCAGCAATTGACTTGGCCACAGATGTGCTCAGCGTATCTTTGAATTGCTCAATATACTGATCTTTAGCTTGGCAGCAGTCTGCAAAAAGCAAACAACAAAACAAAACAAACCACAGCATTTGAAAATGTGAGCCTGTTATTTAGAAGCATGGGGAAAAACAGGAAAAAAAAAAAGAAGCAGACAGGGTAAGTTAATCAGGGTCTTCAGAATACGGTAAACTGGGGTGAGGATATGCATTTCTGAAGGGGGAATGTTCTCTCTGAACAACTTGTACTTTGGTTCAAGGAGGGAGATTAGGATAGCCATAAAGGCATAAACAAACCACTTCAGTTCTTTCCATCTGGGGAAGAAACATTACAAAGTATCATTGAGCTGGTATATACAGCTGTTTCACCTAAGGATGCCCGTCCTCTCAAACGGGTGGATCTAATTCAAATGAAATTAGAGTGATTTAAATTATTTGAAAATAACTCTATTTACCTTTCATTACCATTTAATCTGATGTACAGTTTTAAAGCTACAAAGTGTCTTTGTCTTTAGAGTTAGTAAATATGTTTGTAGAACAATTAGAATTCAGTCTAAAGAGAAATGTTCGAGAGCCAGGTGGCTTCCATCCATCACAGCCCTTGGCACTTGGTCCTGTGCTTGTTTTTAACAGGGCTTTCTCCGATTAATCAGGAGGTTTCTGTGGGCAGGGACTATACCTTGTTCATTTCTAAAATCTCTGTGACCAGGCAAGCTGTTTGGTACACTGTAGGTGGTGCTCAGTAAATGTTTAATGCATTAAGAAGAAAATATTAACAAATAGTAGAAATTATGACTGGAGTGAGACATTGAGCAATTTTGCTTGAAGGCCTTTCTTTCTTTCTTTTTTTTGGAGGTCTTTCTAATGGGAAAAAGCAGTGAAGTGTCCTTGTTGAAGTGATCTGTTTTTAGTTCATTACTTCTCCTTTTGGCTGCATCTTACTGCTGATAAACCCACCTGCTGAGTTTTAAATTTCAATAATCACTTTTATATTACTAGAAGGCATATTTGTTTTTAAAACTTGCTTTCTTATTCTTCACAGTGTCCTATCCCTTTCACATATTTTCAAGCTTATATTTGATTTTCTTTAAATGTATTAAACATTCATTTTATAGTCTATCTGATAATTGTGTTATTTGAAATCCTTGCTGATCTTTTTCTTGATTGTGGAGTTTTGTGTATTGTATGTTTATTTTTGACAAGGGGCAGTTTATTTTCCTTGGAATTTCATTTGTGAGAATTCTTTGAGGCCCAGAATGAGGTAGATCCCTCCAGAGCCTATTTGAGTTTGCAGCTTCCAAGTGCGTAGGGCATTAGAGTTTAAGAGTCCTTTAAATTATAAGCTTGAGGAAGTGAGCGTTCACAGTGCAAAGCCTCGGAGGGCCAGTCTGCAGGTGAAATTTTCAGTGGTGGCTCCTCCCAGTCCCTCCACTTCCATTGAGCACCAGAATCCTTGCAGGCCCTTTGGCCTGTGACGGGTAACATGTTCTTGGTGGTGTATTTAATTCTAGTTGACCCGTGGATGAAGATGTGGCCTCTTGGGGGCTCCAGCTTTGTGGCAGAGGAGGGTTTCCTATAAGATCCCTTACTTTGGCTGGGCCCTGGACTTCGTCATCTCTTCCCTGCACTCCACAGACCCATCAACATGGAAGCTCAAGGTTACCAGGTTCAAGAAATGCTCTCAGGGTCAAAGCTGGCTGCAGTGCCCTAATGATCTATTTGAGTTTCTGAGAATTCGTGCTTTCTTGTATCCATGCTTTGAAGGGAATGCATTTCATTTTATCTAGGATTTTTTAGTTGTTTTCCACTGGAGAAAATCCAGGCTATCATGTTACCAGTACCAGCTGTCCATCCAGCTCAGTTTTCTTAGTACTAACCATGTCTACTTTCTCATCCTGTTTAAAGATACTAGAAACATTTCTGCCATGCTTCACTAGCTGCAAGCCTCACTACACAGACACACAAGCATGAAATCCTGTGGATGGGAGAGGATGAGAGATGAGTGGGAAGATTGCCCAGCAGGCTTGCCCAAGCTCCAGAAGCCTCCATCTGTGTGTCAGAATTGAAAGTGGGAATCACCAAGGAAGCAGGAAAGGTGTGTGAGAGAGAGAGAGAAGTTCTCCTACTCTGGAATAACAAAGGACCCAGATCAACTGTATCCATACATGACTGATCCTTCAGAATTTTTATCCACATCTGTTATTTGGTTCTAAACAGCACCATGCAGTCTCTGAACTTAAATTTATATCCATAGATGACTGAAGGAGTGCAGAGAAAGATGTGGATGGGATGGAAAGCCTCAACCTGAGTGACAGTGAAAGCAGTGTGGGAGAGGGCTCCCCACCTACCATCCCAGTGCTTGCTTAGAGGCATGGATGCAGTGCTGTCTCCACGGTGCTAGACAGAAGGAAGAGAAACCTTCTGCAATCACCATCAAAACCGAATTTTATACCTCAGCTCTTCATTAAAAGTGAGGAAATACTAGCTGGCCCCAAACATATTTTTAGGTTACATGTGATATTCGGAAAAGTTTGATTGACAGAGATACCTGATATCTTTGGTTAGCTGGAGGTTGGAGGTTGAGGGTGTGAGAAAGGAAGTAATGACAAGTATATGAAACCCTCAAAGTATGTTTTTGGCATCACTTGTGCTGTTTTGATGAGAAGAATATAGTAGACAAATAAATCTATGCCTCTAGAGACAGAAATTTCCCGTTTTTATTGGGAAAGGAAGAGAAAACAGCTTCAGATGACCCTAAAAGATGGATCAGACCTATGTTCAAGAGACGTAATTTGGAAATGTAACAAGCCTATTTGTAACTGGAGAAATCAAAGAGTGGAGCTTAAATTTGGGCAGAACCAAACCAAAAGGTTTTGCTTGAACCTATGCTAGAGTTTTCATGACTTTTTCCCTCTGTGCCCACATGCTCAGTGATGAGAGAGTCATCGATTGTGATGAGCTTTTTACTTTATTTCACGCTAGCTGCATTGACTCATTGCTGTAACCCCAGGTTAGGCCACTTCTGCAGAGGCTTGGCAGGAGGAAAACCCCAAGGGGGTGGAGACAGGATGTTGTGTTGGATACTACAACAGGATGACGAAGGAAGAATTTATTCCAGCTAGTGGTACAGAAAGAGTTAAGCTGAGTGAGGAGCCAAGAAAGAACTACAATTTTTAAGAAAAACAAAACTGGCCTTTCAAAAGAAGAAGAATGACATGATCAGTACCAGGTTTGGAACATTGTGGGGGCAGTAGGTGATGAGGAGTGAATCTCGTCATGGGTTACATCTGAAACTCAGGGCCTGGAATGAACCCCTGGGGAGAAAAAATCCTGGGAGGTAGATGGAGTTGGACAAAGAAATACACCACATAAACATCTAGATTAGACTCACAAAATGGCCCCCTGCCTCTGTTGGGAGGAATGACATATTTCTGAGATGAGAAAAATCTCTACCATGTTTGGTGCCTCAATTCCTCTTAAGGTATTCTTATCAATAGGTTAAGAGGAATTGAGAACAGGCAACATCTATAGTCAAAGAACTGTACATGTTTGGATGCTTTTGTAAGCATATATGAATATTCCAGTTTTACAGCAATGGAGGAGACTGGGGTCCTCCTTTTGTATTCCAATCCTGTTCAAAGATTCCATAAATAGTCTTGTCCCTTGAAGATGTGAGTTAAGAAAACAGCTGGCCGGGCATGGTGGCTCACGCATGTAATCCCAGCGCTTTGGGAGGCCAAGGCGGGTGGATCACCTGAAGTCAGGAGTTCGAGACCAGCCTGGCCAACACGGTGAAACCCGGTCTCTACTAAAAATACAAAAATTAGCTGGGCATGGTGGCGGGCACCTGTAATCCACGCTACTTGGGAAGCTGAGAGAGGAGAATTGCTTGAACCCAGGAGGCACAGGTTGCAGTGAGCTGAGATCGTGCCATTGCACTACAGTCTGGGGGACAAGAGCGAGACTTCGTCTCAAACAAAAAAAAAAACATAAATAAAAAAGAAAACAACTGACTTCAGATATGCCAAAGGCAACAGTTCAGAGCAGAAATGTACGCCTGTCACTATCATTTAGCCTCTAGATGCCACTAGAGAGACGACCATGGATTTCTGGTATTGTCAAATTGGCTTAAGTAGTCCTATAGTAGGCCTTATATAGGCTTGTCTCTCTTCTATATGGAAAGAGGAACATACAGCAGGAAAAGACGGAAATGACCACCTCTTAGTGCTTCTGTCTACTAGGCTCTGTGCTGGTGGTTTTGCAGTCAGACCAGGGTCTGTGAGGTGCATCAAACTGATTTTAGTTCTTGATGCCATACAGATGCAATATTCAAAAATGGCTTTACCAGATATTGCTATGGTCTGTTTTTATCTACAAAATCTTTCTATGCCTCATCTCATGAAGTGCTGTGACGGTGTTGGCAGCAGCCAGATATTGCTGTCTCTGTTTTACAAATGAGAAAACTGAAGCAAAATGTGAAGCTTTTGCTCATAGCTGAACCATGCCAGGGCTGAGAGTGGAATCCACCTCTTGACTTCATGCAACTCCTCAGTCCTGGCCTGTGGAATAGGAATGATTTTTCAGCTTGGGTTTACCTTGACGGCACATCAGTGTGGATGAGGATGGCTATAGGAATTGGGAGCACTGGCTTTGGAGTCAGAAGACCTGGGGTCAAATCTTAGCTCTCCAGTCTCCTCTGTGTGAAACTGACTTTCCTCATGTTTAAAGTGGAGAGTTTGATTTATAGCTTTACATTTCCTTCTGGTTTTAAATTCCGCGAGCGTGACATCTTGTCTTCTTCCAGTACTTACTCTTTCATTCTCTTACCTCCATTTTGCTATTATGTCATCTGAATTTTAAGACGATGGTGAATTTTTTTCCTTTCAGAGCTGGTTTTTAAGACTTCTGTTTTGTATTTTTCCTCTCAACCCAGTGATTCATACTGTTCCATTAAAAATCACTGGGCTGAAGCATTTAGTTATTTCCTTCAGAAGTATTAAGGAGCAGCTATTCAAAAGGTTGTGATGACAAATTGGAGGCAGGGCTTGTTGATTAGCAAGGAACAGATGATGTTTCCTGCCTCCTCTCTCTCCCGTTAAGCATAGGTAAAGAATGCAAATAAAAATGCGATTGGTAAATGGAAGTTCTCCTTGTGAGAAAGCCTTTAAAACTTTTGCCAGGGTTGTCGGCAGCCTGCAGGAAGGGCAGCCTTGTGTTTTGTTTGACAGATGCTCTCATTTTGGCTGGCAGTCCCAGGAGAACTTTTTGACTGGAGTTTTGATATTCTCAAAAGCATTATTTTCCCTCTTTCCACTGGGATGGGTAAATAATCCCACTCATCTTGATTTGTTGGGTTTTTTTTGGTTGTTGTTTTGTTTTTTCATTTTAGAGATGGGATCTTGCTTTTTTTCTTTTTTCTTTTTTTTTTTTTTTTTGAGATGGAGTCTTGCTCTGTCGCCCAGGTTGGAGTGCAGTGGTGTTATCTCAGTTCACTGCAACCTCTGCCTCCCAGGTTCAAGTGATTCTTGAGCCTCAGCCTCCTGAGTAGCTGGGATTATAGGTGCACACTACCATGCCTGGCTAATTTTTGTATTTTTAGTAGAGACACGGTTTCACCATGTTGGCCAGGCTGGTCTCAAACTCCCGACCTCAGGTGATCTGCCCGCCTCAACCTCCCAAAGTGCTGGGATTATAGCTGTGAGCCACCATGCCCCGCCGGGGCTTGCTCTTTCATGCAGGCTGGAGTGCAGTGGCATAATCATGAATCACTGCAGCCTCGACTTCCTCAGCTCAAGTAATCCTCCCACTTCAGCCTCCCGAGTAGCTGGGACTACAGGCATGCCACCACGCCCAGCTTGTTTTCTTTTAAAATTGACACCAGAGCTATTGCTATTATAATAGAGCTAATAGAATGCCTTGAATCAAGTACCAGCTGATAGTCATTTTTTTAAGCTTGGCTCTGATAGTGTGAGATGCTTTTCCTACATGGCCAGACAGATGGTCTGAGAGCGAAGTGATAGCAGGCATAAGCGTTGATTCAATGAGGAATAACTTGTTTACTTTCCAGTTTTGCTTCCTCTGGCTTTTCTATTTTCCATGTTTTCAAATTCAATTGTGCCCTCAGGGATGGGTCTGCCTTTATTTGTATCCCTTCCAACTTCCAACCCTCCAATGGCCCCCCTCTTGCCCAGTCGGACCTGGTGCACAGCTGCACTTCCTGATTGTTTGCACTGGAGAATCTCGACAGTGGCTTCCTCCCCAAGGGCCACGAAAAACATCTGGACACATTGTCTGCAAATGACAAAAGAAGGAGTGTGGCAAAAACATGAACACAAGACAGCCAATTTTGGGTAGCATACGGCTGCCACCAAGACAAGAGGGCTTCTTAGTTTTCCTCCCTCATTCTTCCCCCACTTAAGATGAAAATTGAAGGATCTGCTTTGAAGAGATAATTTTTTCTTAGAAATCAGCTATGTGGGCCCTCTACAAAGGAAACTGATTTCAATGTTAGCCTGGAAACAACTTGCTCAAGGGTGCAGTGGGTAAGGGCATCTGAAAGAATAAGAATAATTAGGTATCTGATTCAGATGCTGAAAAGGTGGGTACAGTAAGTGGGAACAGAAGGTGAGTACAATGATGACTGCATAGAAATTTTGTGCATTCAAGAATATCAGAGCCTTGCAGTTTACTTGATTTTATTTAAAAGCAAAATAAATTTTAAAACTCTGTCATTAATTATTACTCAGACTTGGAAGGCCTTTCTAATGGTGTCCTCAAGTGGTCTCCAATTCAATTAGGTCAAATTAAGCCCCTGATTAATGACAGGCTTTGTATTAGTTTCTAATCCTTATACCAGGAAAACCTGATCAACTACTTCACATACTCAGCGGTCTTTGAAGAAACAAGAGAAATATCTCCAAACTCACTGGTTGGCAACCTGTCCCACCAGGGAGTTCCATCTTGTAGGTCCCTATGTTTGTCAAGCCAAGTGTGTAAGGACTGCATCCATGGTAGGCTCCTCTGCAGAGAAGAAACAACAGGAGGATGGGGTCAAGTTCCTGGTCCACTGAGTAGGACAAAAGAGAAAATCCAGGAAGGCCATGAAGATGAAATAGAACATCATTCACATTCACCTCTGATTTCTAAGAACGCATCTAAGCCTATGTCAGGTGAATGTACTTAATAGTCTTTTCTAACTGTTGTTAGAAAACATAGATTTGAAACTGTGAAAGGAATTTTGGAGAACATTTGTCCAAGAACTCCAATCTTAGGACCTGCCCTACTCTATTATTCCATAGTAATGAGAGTCATCTTTTAGCAACATACCAGAAATTATATGTTCAATGAATACCAGTCTTCGAAGTAGTCGCCTTGGGAAGCCAAATATTTTTTCCTGTGATATACCTGTTGTTCAATATCTTTAGGGACTTACACACCTTATAAATCACCTTATTCTCCATCTAAGAAACACAGGTTTTGTTTCTTTTGAACGTGAAACAGTCATATTTAGTACAAATGCTCCTAATCATCAGTGTCAGCTTCAAATGAGTTCTAACAATTTCCCATATCAAAATCACCTTTAAACAAGGATTTAGGACTATTAAGACTATTCAAAAGAATGGTTGTATTAGGTCGGTGCAAAAGTAAGTGTTGCTTTTGCCATTACTTTTAATGGCATAAATCTCAATTACTTTTGCACCGACCTAATATATCTTGAAAAAGGAGACACAATGTGTGTTGAACCCTGGTAGTACCATGACTACTTAATACTTACCTCGACATACATATTCTGGAATGTCATTTAGGTAATACATCAATCACAATTCTTTATTGCCATATTTCTTATTCCTGTAATAACTGCATGTTCATTTGATATGGAATGTGCAGTATTGAATGTGCTGTCATAAGGATTAAATAAAATCTTCTTTTGAATTCACACAGAAATTATGACCAGACAGCTTAAAAATGCAACTGTTTATTCATTCCATCAACTTTTACAATAAGTCACTCCTATCTTTTACATTAACTTTACAGGAGTCTGTTTAAATGTGCTGTATACAATTACCCAAGGGAGGCAACTGTAAGCAAAATGCATAGTTTCCTATTATTTTTAGTGCTAATATAGGCATTAAGGGTTTATTAATTAATCTATTATCAGTGCTCAAAAGTCACTGAAAGAAGCAGAAATATACACGGTTATATGTGCATCCTCTGAACTTAAGGAGAATAAAAGGTAAAAAATGGGTGCACCTGGCACTATGAAATAAGTGGACAGCTCCTTATCATAAGCAGAAATTAAAATAGGCCGGTATCTTTTGGTAGAGCCTTGATCTTCTAAGGTGGGGAACAGTCATTTACTGCTTGGTATATGGTGTGGTCCCCGCCACATCTTCAAAGTTAAAAAACTGTCATGTGGGTTTCTCTTTAAGTCCACAGGAGGATCTATGACATAATGAGGACTTCAAGCTGGTTGTGACCAGTTGGGGCCCCCTGTCTTGTATCAGGCTAACTTGAGTGGTGTTATCCTGTCATAAAATTCAATTGACCGATCCTTCCTTAAAACTTAACAATTAGAAAAATATCCCCGAGAAAACCTCTCTCCCACTCCATGCTACAATGTAAAGATACACATTTAGAATGGGGGTAAGTCAATGTTCCTAAAGTTGAATATTCCAAGTTGTGATTACCTGAAAGAAATGATGTCTATGTTGTTTGAGTGTGCCCTGGCCATCAGCATGGCCAGCTCATTGGCTTCTGAGCCACTGTTCACCAAGAAAATTACCTGGAGAGGAAAGGAAGACATGTGGCCTCATAATTTATTTCCTTATTACTCATTCATTTAAAATTGCTGAAGGGCAGGTGTCCAGCCCCTGAGTATTAAGGAGAGTTCCCTTCAGACCAGCTCGGGTTACCCAGAAGTTCCATCATTTAACCACAGCATGAATTCCATAGCCTTTCCTCCAGTAGCTGCTAAGTGCTAGACATAGAAAAATGGCTAAGAGATTGTCTCAGCTGTGGAACATTCCGGGCTTTCAATGGCTTTATTTGATGGTCTGCAAAATGCCAAGAGAGGAGACTTGCTGAGGGGCACACAGTGGTGAGTAGCTGATAGATCCAAAGATTGGGTTTCTTGGCTCCTGACTCTAACCCACTCACCTGATTCTAAAGGCTTGGAACAAGACAGGACCTCTGACTCTGCAACTCCAGGGGTTGTCCCAGCCTGACTGTGCTGTGTGTGTGAATGTTGAAAAAACAAGTAAACGACCCGGGTGCGGTGGCTCACGCCTGTAATCCCAGCACTTTGGGAGGTTGAGGCAGGCGGATCAATTGAGGTCAGGAGTTTGAAATCAGCCTGGCCATCATGGTGAAACCCCATCTCTACTAAAGATACAAAAATTAGCCAGGTGTGGTGGTGGGCACCTGTAATCCCAGCTACTTGGGAGGCTGAGGCAGGAGAATCGCTTGAACCCAGGAGGCAGAGATTGCAGTGAGCCGAGATTGTGCCATTGCACTCCAGCCTGGGTGACAGAGTGAGACTCCGTCTCAAAAAGAAAAAAAAAAGCAAGTAAACAAAAAAATGCAGCTCAGCCTGGACAAAAGAACGGGGAGAATGAAAGCGAACTGTGCCCTCCAGACCCAGGGACTGGAAGGCATGTGTTCATGACTTTGCTGACTCTCTGCTTCTGGTCTTCTGTGAACATCTGGGGCTGAACTGAGGTTGCAGCTATTCCAAGTTTCTTTATCTATTCTAGGTAATGTAGACAGCATGGTAAAATAATAATAGATAGCACTCGGGACTGAGCATTGTTCTAGGTTCTTCATATGTATTAACTCATTTAATGTCTAAATGGAAATCTTGGCCAACATTTTAACATCTTAGTTCAGTTTAAAAGATCAGTCATTTCAGATGCAGAAAAACAGCTCATGTAGAAAAAAATATCTAAGTGTATTTTGGACCAAATGAACCAAATGGCACTTATTAAAAATGGTTTCACTCTTTGTAAAAGAAATGCAAATAACTTTGCAGAAAGGCTAAGGAGCGATGAGATAAAAACCTCTTGAGGACATAGATGAGAACATCAGGAGGCCTACGGCTCCTGGGAAGTGATTTCTGCTAAGACATGGTGAAGAGAGCAACCAAAGAGAGGCAGAGGCTCAGAGGTAACACAAGGGAACACTGGCTTGTTTCACCAGCAATTCATAAATCCCCTTCTTCTGTCTGATTGCTTTCAGATGTAGCTATCAGATCACCACTACAGATGTTCAACGCACAGGCTAAATTCCCTGCCCATGTCCCTGCTTCCTAGGGAAGCTCCCCTAGAATCCTAAGACTCCTGTCTCTTTGAGCTGGGAGCATCATACCTTTTTCTTCCCTAAAAATTCACCTCCTGCAGGAAGAGCATTGTACCTTAAGAGGCTCAGGAAGAAGTGCGGCAAGCTTCTCTGCATATTCATGCATTGGAGTGTGGAAGAAGACGGTGCTTGTATGCCACAGGCGGCCGAGCTGCTTTTGTGCCACTGCATTCACCTTTCTGGATAAGCAGTAGAGCAGAGTTACCCGCACTGTGTGCCACGTCCCTCCTGCACACACACTGGTCATTGGACCCAAATATACTGTTTTTTTCTCAAAGAGTTTCAAGAGGCAGATTTTATTTACACATGAGAATAAACTCCTTTAACCACTAGAGGTGTCCAGAAATGGGATGTGTTGACTTAAAAGGTAATGAATTCCTCTCCAAGAGCAGGGTTCAAAAGGAGACTCATTGATTACAAGGGATTTTAGAAAAGAAATGCCTAGTTTAGGAGGAAGTTTGGGCTTAGAATTTCTTGTAGCTATGCTTTCTTATTAACCATCCTTTGAAGAGTTTGGAAAAAGAGATGACTAGTTGTAAGCCTGAGTTCTTTCCATTTTATTTTTCTAAAGAAAAGATTCACCAAGCACATGTATGCAAGATTAGTAGTTCTTCCTTCCCCCCTCCCTTCCCCCCTTCCTCCCTTCCTCCCCTCTTTCTTTCTTTCTTAAGGGATGGGTTCTCACTATGTTGCCTAGGCTGGAGTGCAGTGGCTATTCACAGGCACAATCACAGTGCACTGCAGCCTCAATTCCTGGGCTCAAGAGATCCTCCTGTCTCAGCCTCGTGAGTAGCTGGGACTATAGGTGCATGCTACCACGTCCGACTAAGATTAACAGTTTTTCTGCAGGGAGATTCTAATATCTGAGTCTGAACAGTGGTTAGTGTGGATGAATATTTTGTAACAATAAAGCCACATTCTTTGAAAGATTGGGCCAACCTTACAGGATGAGAAGGTTCATACTGAGAGATAATAGGGGCTAAGGATGATAGATTTGTGGAACCTGACTTGGCTTTGAAAACACAAACCAAGATGTCTGAACTTGCTGTAAAGGACATTAATTGCTACAGTTTGTTACATGCCAATTTTATTTGTTATTAATGTCTTTCACATCAGAAAAAATCAATTTAGTGGGTAAATATTTTGAGAAATACCAGATTATACAGATTTCTTTACTACAGATATTTTAGTACCTATAATAGACTAGTGTACACTGTTTCTCTTCAGAAGGGAGATATAGTTTAAAGTGTTTCCCAAACTTATTTTCTTATGGGACCCTTTTCCACGGAAACTCCTGTGATCAGTGATACATGAAACTCACTTTAGAAAATTGTGGAGTATCAGTAAATTCTTGAAAAGAAGAGACACTTGACAAAAACATTGTTTAGCAAAATATATGAGAGTCACACAAAGGGTAGAAAAGATGGCTTCCCATTTCCAGGGAAGACTGTCAATGTTATGGGAAGATTCAATGAGAATGTTTGAACTCATTTTCTATTCCATTTTCTCTACTTCTTCCATGTATGTTTGTCCCATGTTTGAAATTGCATCTGAAATGTATCTTGGATACTTCTTGTGACTTTGCATGGGATTAGGGCCTCCTGATGATGGAAGAGGGTAGGAGAAGTGAAGGGGAGGAAAAGATGAGGGCTGGGCTCCTGAGGCACACTCACTCCTCACCTCCTGACAGCTGCCTGAGGGGGGGACTCTTTGCCTCCTGCTTTGACGGAAGGGCCCACATCTATTCAGTTTATTTTAGACTTGCTACTTTATTGCTTTCCCCTAACTTAGTGTGAGGTTGCATTGGTGAGATTATTAAAGGAAAGAGAGAACAGACATGAAATGAGAGCGCTGCATGGAAACCAAGAATGCTCCAAGGGTATTTGTTGGGCGAGTATACCGTCAACACTGCAGACAATCTCTAGATTAATTGATCCATACATTTCCAGGTAAATTTCCAGCTAGGATTGCATCTGTCTCTTATCATTCTTCTTTTCCTCTTCCATCTAGCAGAGGCCATGAAGAAGATTCCCCAGGCTAGAAGTTATTTCTCATATCTCATCATCCCTCGCCTGACAAGCCTGTCGTGTGTTTCTCTGAGAGCCGCCTGCCTTTCTCTTCCCTTCCTTTCCCTGAATGCACCCCTGTCTTTGGAAAGCTGTTGCTAATGAGAAACACACACAGCAAGACTCCAGTCACATGGTACATGCCACAATACATGTGCCATGAGAATAACAAAATCTTGCATTGTCAAGAAAGGAAAAGTAACAGTGTCAAGATTTTGTACTCAGGAAATAGCAGGGAGTATGTCAGCCATAATCTGTCATAGATATTTTTAAACCAAGATAAGCAAATCAAGAGTTCAGAGTCACTAACATAATTGTTTTCCATGCATTCTTTTGGAATAAAAATCTCCAGATTTTAAGGATACTCACGGGTGGCAGTGGCCAACACTGACAGTAACAATCCCGGAAAAGAAATCCAGGTATCTGTTTCCCTCAGCATCAAAGAGCCACTCCATGTGCCCCTGGTGAAGCAGCAGGGGTTTCTGGAAATATGCCGTCACCACAGGAGAAAGATGTTCCTTGTGGATTTCCAGGACACGGTTGTAGCCAAGGGACTGTAGATAAACAAGATTTAAACCCGCACACTTCTTACAAGATCAATAGCAGTCAATCTATGAGTAACAGTGCCCAGTCTCTCTAGTGGACAGAGCAGAGGGCTGCTGGCCTGTAGAGGCTCAAAAGTGGGGGTACTTACCCAATATTGTCCTTGCAAAAATTAAAGCCTTTTCTCTTAAGGAGGTGAATTATTATTTGTAGCCTTTCAACCTCTTTCTAGAAAAGGGCTGGAATTTCTACCTAGCAATGAAAAGCCTTGGCTCTGAGTTGATTTTAACTATGAAAAAAATAGACTTCGGAAGTAAATGTCTGAACTAATAAGCAATTAGTCTGAACTAATAAGTCATTTTTGTTGTGGTAGTGTTTTAAAAAATAAAAATACAATGAGGTGCTAATCATGTTTGTATCTTTATTTATAAAATATCTCTCCTGTATTTCTCTTCTTTGTGGATCCCTCATAAGTACCTATTGATTCTACAATTTCTAACCTGTAAGTATCATGTAGAATAAAGGAGTTGCCGTGTGTGTGTGCATGCATGAGAGAGAAAGAGAGAGAGGGAGAAAAAAAGAAAGAGAGAGAAAGAAAGAGAGAGAGAGAAAGTGAGAGAGAAAATGCCAGTTCAATCTTTATTAGCCTGAGAAAAAATATAATTTGCTGGAGGACTCAGGAAGGTCAGATGGCCACATGAATCAGTTAAAACAGGAGCAACAGTCACTTTAAAGCCAATGTGTGCCATCACATTTGTGATGTGTGTGTATCTCCCTGCAACACATATATTAATCATCATGTATAGTGTGCTTCTTGTACTCTCTTTCTTTGCCTCTGTCTCTGTCTCTATCTCTCACACATGGACACCAATTTATACACTAGCATTAAGGGAGTAAGAAGGTTTCAGATGCTTCCAATGACTTAGAGGTACAATATCTGGAATGAGATAGTTTAGTGGCAAGCAGAGCTATTTTTTTTGTCATTCTTAAGGAAACAGTCAATTGAGACCTCCCCAGAGAAACTACCTCTTTGAGTTTTCTTAAAGCCCTGAATCTTACCTGGTATCTTTCAGGCATGAAGTCACATGGAGGCATTCTGGGCTTTGTATGAAGACTGAGCTTGGTTACTGATGTCCAGGAAGCACCTACTGATAGTGAAGCGAGTTAGAATCCTCAACTAAGGCATGACATAGGTCTGTTTGTGAAAGTCACCTATAGATATCCAAATAAAACTACTTAGACAATTTTGTTTATTTCTTAGTTAAAAAATCATGTAAATCAGCTTTTAGTTTGGACTAAAAAACTGAGTATCTCAATAATGAGTTTTCTGGAGGAAAAAAAGATAGTTCTTCTCAAATCTAGTCTGGAAAAAAATATACTGCAGTCCCTCACAAGCTTGGGAAGCTCAGTTTAGGCAAACTGTCCGTGTTACCCTCTCCGTGTTGATTCTCTCGTCAGTAGGCAAAACTTCTGCTAGTGCAACGCATTGTTGGAGTCCATCCTCTGTTAATAGAGGTGCTTTTTAGGCTTCCAGCTGCCTAGTGCCTGAATTCTAGTGTGTAGCCAGTGCCTGGTACCTGGTTAGCTTTCAGTACACACGGAATTAATGACTGTTGACTATTCTTGTAGGGAATGAGGAGAGGCAGGTGTTAGACAATATACTAGAGTAATAAATACATGCAAATAGACCCGGAAGACAAAACCTCCCCCTGCCAAAAAAAAAAAAAAAGGCTGCCAACACAAGACTGTGATGAAACAGGGATAAGCTGAACCAGGTTCATTAAATATTTGGAGCTAGGAGGGATCTTACATTTGTGTGTGTGTGTGTGTGTGTGTGTGTGTGTGTCAAAATGCATACTTTATAGATAAGGAAACCAGCGTAAAGTGGTAAATTAATCTGTTTAAGGTTATCAAGCTAGTTAGGTGAAGAACGGGAACAAAACTCCTCTGACTCCTAGCCCAGCAGTCTGTTTTGCTCATTCCTCAGCCATTTCCACCCTTCCCTGCCAGCACAGACTTTGGCCCCCCTTCAGGAGTGGGATGGAATAATGCAATCAGAACGTCAGAGCTGGAAGAGGTGTCTAGAGACCTTATAAGTACTCCTAGGAAAGATGCTCCTAATTTTGAAGACTGAAGGTCAACATTAAGATAATTTTACAGGTGGAGAGAGCTAAGAAAATTATGTCTCTTTCTCAGCATGAAGGTTTGAATGCATGAAAGAAATGTTAGTGCTTTGTGTGGCTATGAAGTCACAGTCCTGAGAAACACAATGAACAATTGCGTTTTTAAATGAAGATGGAAAGTAACAGCTCTGAATATATCTTCTTTCAAAGAGATCCCATTCACTTTTCTGCTCTAAGTAATCACTAATGTCATTAATTTGCTCTTACTTTAAAAGCAAGTGACTTTTGATTATCCATGTATAGAAAGGACCAAAAAAATTGATAGCTTTAGTTTTCTGAGAATTTCACCTTTTAAAAAGCTTTTCATTGTGTCTCTCTGAATTAGTTATGCTTCTGAGATGGAAAAAAAATTCTGAGTGTTTCTAAGAATTCAAAAATCCTTTCATTTCTTCAGTCTCATTTTTCTATCTGCAAAATTGGAGCTGCCCATTGAGGAGGTTGTAAGCTGTCTTGACTCCAAGGTTATAGGATTTATGAAAGTAGGCTGGAGGGGGAAGGGAGTTGGAGAGAAAGACTTGATAAAGAAAAGCTTGAATTTTAAACAGTCAAGGCAGGTTTATTCATTCATTTATTCACAAAAGTGATAAGCACATGATGGTGGAGTGAGGGCTTCAAATGAAATACATGAAATTCTGCAAGGAAGAAAGAAGAGGAAGAAAGGAAAGAAGGGGGAAAGAGAAGAAAGAGGAAGGAAGAAATAGAGACAGTAACGAGCAAGTAGGAGAAAGAATAATAGGAGTCAGTAAGTGAAATAAACCTGGATAATACTTCCAAATCTATTGACTGTCATATCACCCCTCTTAATAAATAACTAAAACTCAAAAATAATAGTAATAATGTTGATATTTGATGGACAGAAAGAAATAAAACTACTTTGGTTTTGATCATTTGCCAGAAAAAAATTAAAATCTAACTATCTAGATAATTACATGCATTCTTTATTCAAAATAGCCTGTGTTTTGAGGATGACGTAAGAGTTGAGGGTCCATAAAGCTTTTTGGGGGCTCCTGGAAATCGTGTATGTGTATATATGCATATGCATACCTGTGTGTGTGTGTGTGTGTGTGTGTGTGTGTGTGTATATGTAAGAGATGGATGTAGAGGGGAAGGAATGAATGAGATTAGGATTAATAAAACTATATCCAAGGTCTATTTCTGAATAGGTATTTGTTTTATTTTGTCTTATTGTTTTAACTAATCGGATAGTGCCTTTTTAGGCTAACCAGATGACAGCTAATGATTTTCATCCAATTCACCAATTTTCACTTCAATTCACATGAGCAACTCAAGACATTGAAAGATGGAATTCAATTTGGAGAACAGCATTGCTTTTGTATAATAAATGCCAAGTGGGTAACTAGTGAGCTTTCATTTCCAAGCTGCCTAATTCTCACAGAGTTCTATAGCATACAGGTCACTGCAACTTTGTTTTCTTTCCCCAAAATCATAATATCCAATGACAAAAACTGTTGGGCAAAGTAAGTGAGAAAAATCAAATTTTTTTGGCATTTGGAAACTCTAGGGAAAATTCTCTTTGTAATGATAACGAGTTTTTCAGTATTCACAACCGGTTTTCAGCCCAGAGGGAGTATTTATTAAGGGCTTCCTCACCCTTTAAAATGAAAAAAATATTCTAAAATATTTGAAAATATGCAGTGGACACTGTGATTTATTAAAATGCTAATTATTATTATTATTACTGAGACAGGGTCTGGCTCTGTTGCCCAATGCTCATATAATGTGTTAAAATAATGACATGCTATCTCAGCTGCCATAATTTTAAAAATCCAAAGAAAGCATTCAAAATAAAGTATGGCTTTAATTTACAGATGTCCAGGGATGATTTCTTTCTTTTTTTCTTTTTTGAGACAGGATCTCCCTCTGTCACCCAGGCTGGAGTACAGTGGTGTGAGCATGGCTTACTGTAGCCTCGACCTCCCAGGCTCCAACAATTCTCCCACCTCAGCCTCTTGAGTAACTGGAACCATAGGCACCTGCCACCATGCCCAGCTATTTTTCTTTTTCTTTTTCTTTTTCTTCTTCTTTTTTTTTTTTTTTGAGACGGAGTCTGTCGCACAGGCTAGAGTGCAGTGGCGCAATCTCGGCTCACTGCAAGCTCTGCCTCCCAGGTCCATGCCATTCTCCTGCCTCAGCCTCCCGAGCAGTTGGGACTACAGGCGCCCACCACCACGCCCGGCTAATTTTTTGTATTTTTAGTAGAGACGGGGTTTCACCGTGTTAGCCAGGATCGTCTTGATCTCCTGACCTTGTGATCCGCCCACCTCAGCCTCCCAAAGTGCTGGGATTACAGGCTTGAGCCACCGTGCCCGGCCTTATTTTTCTTTTTCTACTTTTAATAGACACGGGGTCTTACATGGAGTGCAGTGGTGGAATCTCTGCTCATTGCAACCTCTACCTCCCAGGCTCAAGTGATCCTCCTATCTCCACCTCCCTAGTAGCTGAGACCACAGGTGCATGCCACCACACCCGGCTAATGTTTTGTATTTTTAGTAGAGACCGGGTTTCTCCAGGTTGCCCAGGCCAGTCTTGAACTCCTGAGATCAAGCCATCGTCTTGAACTCCTGAGATCAAGCCATCTGTCTGCCTTGGTCCCTGGAAGTGTTGTGATTACAGGCGTTAACCACTGAGCCTGGCCCAAAATGCCAATTATATCTCATTTCTGTATAGCATCTTAGGTAACTTGAAAAAACCTTGTCACATTTGGAGTCTCATTTGATACTTGGAGTTGCCAATGAGTTAGGAAAGGAAGACTTCATCCTCCATCCACCTTAGAGTGGAGTCAGTGACAGATGGAATTCGAGGCCCTGGCAGTTTTGAAGTCCCTCACTGACGTTGAGGTTTGACACACTGCCTCCCATGGAGGCCTGCTGAAGCTGTGTTGGGGTTTGGATGCCTGAGGGACAGTGTCTGGTTGGTGGAGAAACTTTTTCTCCTCTGCTTCTCTGTGCTGGAGCTGCCAGCTTGGAGACTCCAGAGTGGTCCTTTTCCCTTCACACATGGGGCCGCAGTCTGTAGGATGCTGCCGAGGACCCTCACCATTGCTGTTCGGTATCATCCAGCTCCAGACATGATCTCTCGCAGCCCTCTCTGTGGAGGTCCCCTCTGTCCCATGCGTGCTCTGGGTGAAACGATGACGGCAGTGAATGCCGGGTGCCTGCATCCCCCAAGCAAAGCTGCTAAGAGGAGGTTCCTACCAGAAGTTACTCTACTCCTGCCTGGCCTTCCTTGGCTTCTTTGCATGTGGGGTCCTGTCTACCTCCTCAGCCTCCTGTTGATTATTTCAGCTGCCCTCCCTCCTTCCCTCCATTCCTTCATACCCTTCCAGTATATGCCCTTTTGCTGAAGCCAAACAGGGGCAGTTGTGGCTGTCCACAAGCAAGAGCACTGCTCGATTCCTGATTCTGAGGTGGGTGGGTCTTCTTCTGCACGTTTGGGAGTAGGCATTCTCTGTGATCACCCTTCCTGGCCCTTGGCATGTGTTAAATCAGTTCTGACTGTGGCAAGGCTGCCCGGAGGGGTGCAGATGGGGGGCTCCCCTTTAGGGCAAATTTTAAATGTTTTCTTAAAATAGGCTTGGCAGGAATGGACAAACATCTCAGCTGGAAATGGATGACTTTTTGTGGCCCCCTTCCTTTGTGGGAGAGCAGGCATATATTAGGAAATTGGTACATGGGAGCACATACCCCAGCTACCGGCAAATGTTATACATTTCACAATCATTAGCTAATTGTAGGAAAGAATGCCCCACTGAGATATTTCTCCACACTTTTGTACTGAAAACAAATTGCTTCCATAACTTTGCATACACAGTTAGCCCAAAGTGATTGTGCATATCAAAGTGTAAACAAGGCTGAACATTTTATGCATATGAATATTGTACAGTAACTATGTAGATACTATACAAGAATTGTGACTTATTTATTTTTGCATATAAAACAACACTTAAAACATGGTGACCTCCCTATCACAGCCCCTCCCCTCCCCCCCGTTATATTTTTCTATTCCCTTTCCCGATTTGGTTTTATACATGGCATGTTTCTCTATTGGATACATACATAAATACATACATACCCACACATATATATATTTTTACATATTTACTTATTCATTTATGTCTATCTCCTTCCTGGAATAGAGGGCAGGAGCTTTTTCTTGCTTATTGTGGCTAAGTCTGCAGCACTGGTGCATAATAGATGCTCAAACATTTTGCCTGAATGTATGTATTGCACATGGCAGGTGCTCAATAAATGTATGCTCAGTGAGTGTGTGTTTGGATGAGCAAGCACAAGCAGGTGTAGACCTAGGTAGAGTAGGTAAGAAAGTAGACATAAAAGTCCCAAAGGTTTTTGCAAGGCCGGGTAATGAGGATGGCATTCAGTCTAGGTGGTGTGGTTTTTTTTTTTTTTCTTTTTGAGATGGAATCTCACTCTGTTGCCCAGGCTGGAGTGCAGTGGCGCAATCTCAGCTCACTGCAAGCTCTGCCTCCTGGGTTCAAGCCATTCTCCTGCCTCAGCCTCCTGAGTAGCTGGAACTACAGGTGTTCGCCACCATGCCCGACTAATTTTTTGTACTTTTAGTAGAGACAGGGTTTCCCTGTGTTAGCCAGGATGGTCTCGATCTCCTGACCTCATGATCCGCCTCGGCCTTCCAAAGTGCTGGGATTAGAGGTGTGAACTACTGCACCCGGCCAGTGGTGTGGTTTTCCAAGACTGCTTCTCTGTAGTGTCCTTGCTGGGCCTATGGAAAGGCATCCCGAGTGAGAAGATCAAGATCTCTAGGTACTAGGCCTCACCTGCACTTTCTAGGTTACCCTGCTGCTCCACTGTGCAGCTCCAAAATCCTCAGAGGTTGGGGTAGGAAAGGAGAAGGGGCAGTCTAGGGCATTTCTCTTGCTAGGTCAACAGCTGGTACTTTCAGCATAATTTCCTCCTCACTGAGCATAAGACTGGTTATAATTTTACCTGCTTCTGAGAAAATGTTGGAGTTAAGTGATGTTCTGGCAAAAACAACTCATGACCAAGAGAAAAGAGCAGTCCAAACAGGATTGGAAGACTAGGGGAGGATAGACACGGCCAAGGTAGAATCTCTTCGAGTTCGGAGTCAGATAGACCTGGCTTTGAATCCCAAGTTATCACTTACATGTTTCTGCCTTGGACCACATTTCTTAGATATTCCTTATTCTCTTGTCTCCTCATCTGTGGATTGAGATAATAGTACTCACTAACAAGTTTGGTTGAAGATAAAAGGAGATAATGCATTTAAAGCATCATGCATGTGTCAAGTTTCAAAAAACTGCAATTTTCAGGGGGAGGAAGGGAAGAGGAGAGGAAGGAAGGAGGGTGAAAGGGAAAGATGAGAAGAAAATGAAGGCAAAGTTGGTCACGATGGGGAATGGAAAATGGTCCCCTATACCTGTTTAGGGCCTGTGAAGCACAGGCACATAAACGTACAGACAGTTGCTTAATCTCATGTTTGCATGAGGGAATTTGCTGCGGAGGAGGTGGGGCTCTCGTGAAACAAGATCCATGTGAAAATCACAAGCATATAGGATATCACTCATAAAGCCACCAATGTCTGGTTACCCAACATCTCCTCATATTTTCTATTCCTACTGCAGAGAGGCGAGTCTGAGTGGATGGGGAGGGCCTGGGGTCAAGTCCTGGCTTGGATGACTCTGGGTGAATCACAGCACTTGTTGGTAATTGACAGAGTGGTCTCACTTCCTAGAGGCATGATGAAAATTCATGCAGATGCTTTATGTCTTTAAAATAGTCATCCTAGCCTGGTGCAATGGCTCAGGCCTACAATCTGAGCACTTTGAAAGACTGAAGTGAGAGGATTGCTTGAGCCCAGGAGTACGAGACCAGCTTGAGCAACATAGTAAAACCCCATGTCTACAAAAAGTTAAAAAAGAAAACTAGCTAGGCATGGTGGCATGTGCCTATAGTTCCAGCTACTCAGGAGGCTGAGATGGGAGAATTATTTGAGCCTGGGAGGTCGAGGCTGCAGTGAACCATGATCACACCACTGTACTCCAACCTAGGTGACAGAAGGAGACCCTGTCTCAAAAAAGAAAAAATAGAAATCATTCTTGGGCATCTGTAAATTGAAGTCACACTGTATTTTGATTGCTTTCCTTTGGTTTTTGAAAATATTGAAGCTGAGATAGCATGTCATGTTGAAATTGTGTATAGTCGGGTTTCATTATCCATGAATTTCATTTCAAAACAAAAAGGAGCATTACAAAATATTGGCTATGAAAATGGGGCATTGACTCAGGGTGAGAACCTGTGTGTCAAAAACGTGCCTCATCTCTAAGACCTCATCCAGGTCTAACATTCCAGAATCCCAGGCAGCAGCCTTCAGAGCTCAAGCCTTACCCTCTCGCTGATCCTCTACTGACCCATGTCCCCCTGGTTTCCACTTACGGTTCAGGAAAGGACGCATCTCAAGGATCCTGGGAGCGGAGGTGACCAGGCACAAGGGTCTCAGCAAATGTCTCCAGATTAGAGTCATCTCTCCCACTCAGGAAGCCAACCCCCATGGAAGCAGGTTGGAGGTCAGGCTCTAACTGCTCACTATCCTGCTGGACTTTGAGATTAAGATGGGGAGGAGGTGCTAAAAGGGGAATCCTGGAGTGGTGACTGCCCATGGCTTCAGGCAAGCCCCAGAGCTCTCTATTTCTAGTAACAGTGCCTTCAAGGGGGAGAAAAAGAGAGTGAGGAAAAGAGGTACAGAGAGAGTGAAAGTAGGAGGGAGAGAGAGAAGAGGAGAGAAAAGAAAGGAAAAGAAGAGAACAGAAGGGAAGAGGAAAGAAAGCAGGCAGATAAAGCAAAGGTCATCTGACGAGTTCTGTTAGTTTAGTATTCCATCGGGGTTTCATCTGGGTACACTTTTCTCTGCAAGAGGGTGGTGCTGGGTGTGGGAGAAGGATCAGGACATGGTTGAAGGGGTCAGAGATTGAGAAACGAGGGATGTGACTAAGACAGCAAAAAGGAGGATATGCATGAAGTGAATGAATAAATAAATTGGTTTTGGGGGTCTTAGAGAAAGAGAGGAGAAAACAATGGGGAAGGAACCATTCCAAAGAAAAGCAGAGAGTACCAAATAGCTAGGTAAGGTTCTGGACAGCTGTGGATCATCTTATGTGTCTGAGGAAGGCAAAAGGTTGAGAGCTGAGGAGTTAGTGTGCCTTATTTTCATTATTTCTTAAGTTCCCATTTATCCCACTCCAGCCTCCCCTTACCTGCAATCCCCATAAGCAACTATTTAGCATGTTTATATATATCCTTTTGTTGGAAGGCATTCTTGTAAAATGTGTGTTGTTTAGGGTGAATTCAGTTTTAATTTATGTAAATATGTGTAATATGTGTCTTTTTTCTTTTCAGTTAGAGCCATGTTTTTAAGATCCAATCAGGTTGCGAAGAGTACATCTCTTCTAGGTTTCCCACTGCTTCAGAATGGGGGACCACGTGCTTTACATGGCAGTGCCTAAGGGGGACAGTGACAAAGTTGATTGCAACTAGGGGGTCGAGGGAGTGGGGATGGGTAGATATCATTAATCTTGGGTCACCCTGTCGGGGAGACAACTGACTTGGCCACATCCTTCACAAACACCTGCATAACAACCTTTTACTCCGAATGCCCATAGGAGGTGAAGGCACTAGGTAAGCACAAGGAGTATGTTACATTCAATATAATTGTCCCTTTTTGTGTGGGTTTCCAGCTCCCAGTCAATTCTGCTTTGGGGGCAGTTGGGAGTGATCATATGAGCTGGCTGGTCACGTGCTGCAGGAGTAATCCAAGTCAGTGAGGCCAGTGGACACACAGCATCCCCCTGGGGTGCACAGTCTGTCCTGTGGTTGGACAGAGGGGAGAAAATGTTGAGTTCTGAAGTCTGGTATATGCTCTTCAGCTCTACTGGACTGTAGTCAATGTTGCCTTTGTGAACACCGCAAGTCTTCCTTGACTTGAGATTTTTCTTGGGCTGTAAGATTTGAGATTTTTATAATGAGAGGCACCCAACATCAAAGGGTCACCTAGAGTGGGGAAGAAAAACAGTACATTCTGAATAACTTCTAGAGGGAAAGTGGGAGGTTATACCTCTTTTATTTAAAAAGAAAATAAATTATTTTGATTACCATAACATTATATGTACTTTTGTTAAACAAACTCAAGCCTAGAAAAGCATAAAGAAGAAAGAAAAAGAGCACAACAAACCTGACCATTATATTTTAGTAAATTTCCTTTCAGAAATCTTTCTCTACATGTGTCTTATCTGTGTACACACATGCTGTTTCAGAAACTGAAAGTCTTCATATTTTTTATTTAATAAGATCCTTTTGATGGATAGCTATATTTTCTCCAGCATTCTAGGACAGAGAACTTTCTGCACTTGACTAACTATTTTTTTCTTCAGATAAGTTCCTTGAAGAAGGATTCCTAGGTCAAAATGTATGTACATTTTAAATGCATCTCAGTAAGATGACATCAATTTATAATTAAACTAAACTAACATTGCACGAAACTATATATATATTTTTTTTTTGAGACGGAGTTTCGCTCTTGTTGCCCAGGCTAGAGTGCAATGGCATGATCTTGGCTCACCGCAACCTCTGCCTCCCAGGTTCAAGCAATTCTCCTGCCTCAGCCTCCCAAGTAGCTGGGATTACAGCTACTCCATGCCCAGCTAATTTTGTATTTTTAGTAGAGATGGGGTTTCTCCGTGTTGATGCTGGTCTTGAACTCCTGACCTCAGGTGATCCGCCTGCCTTGGCCTCCCAAAGTGCTGGGATTACAGGCATGAGCCACTGCGCCCGGCTGGACAAAACTATATTCTAACATGTTTGTTCTTTTGAACTCTGAGGAATTACCTGAAATCCACAAAATCTGAAAACTGGGATGAGGAGGAAACTTAGATTGCCTCTAGAGCTTCATTCTCAGCCTAGGAGTCGTTTGGAATATCAATCCAAGATCCTACCCTACCTTCACAGATAAAACTCCAATTAAACAGATATCATTTCTGAGTTATAAGCGACACCTGCTGAGTCTCTCTTCTCTCTCCTTTGAGCAGATCATGTATAATTTTCTCCATTTTACATAAGACTAGAGAAGATGAAGAACTATCTCAGTTTGCACAAATGGTAAATAGGAGGGGAGAAGCCTTTCATCAGGTAGGAAAATATAGAAATTTCTCCTTGAAAAAAATACTTCACAAATGGGGAAACTTGGAAATTCTGTTGTCACGTTAGTAATTATCAAGGAGGATTTTTGCACACAGGTTCACCAGTGATTTATCAGTTAAGTCCTGAGCGTAACTGAACTTTGCTCTGCCCCAGGCCTTCTGTCAATAATAGAGTCCAGTAAGGCTCTGAAGATAATTAACAGCTTTTCCAAAGTAATCCTTTCCCTCTCTTAACTAATTTAGGAATTGTGAAATTGAAGGAAAGGAAAATCGTTTTGGAAGGATTTCGATAAATTTATACAATTTACATGAAACTTCATATTACAGTTGTTCCATTTCACAGTTAACGGACTAGGAAGAATGCTGTGTGCAGAGTGTTCAGACTGAGATGCACAGATTAGCAGATGTGTAAGAAGAGAATAACTGCTTAAAGATGTGGCTCAGATACTGTAACCCCAAGAATTTCATGGAAAACTGATTTGCTTGAAAAATAATGCTAGGTCAAAGTCCTTTTGTTTGTTCATTTATTAGGACTCTTTGAACAAGTCTCATCAGAATTATTGGACTTACTATGTTTTAGGAAGTAACATTCTGGAGAAAGCTAGGGACACATGGATTACCTTAGCCTTCCCACTAGACTGTAATCCCCAAGAGGCCGGAGAGCACATCCGTACTGCTCACTGCATACCTTGCACAGCGCCTGGCATACAGTGTTCAAGTATTATTCAATAATGTATGTGGTAGAATGATTGACAGATAATTCATGTGGGGAAGATTTGTGTTCAAATGGGAGATCCTGAAAATACAACTCAATCTCTTTTTGGTAGAATGTATGGCAAAATCTTTTTGAGCGTAGGCCCTTCTCTTAGCAGTTGGGATTTTCTAGTTGTTCATTCCCTTGAACTTTACAATCAAGGCTTAATTATTGTTTTCAATCACAGTAAGATGAGAATCCTTGGAGTTTGGTTCACTATGACTGGGATTGTTCCTGTATGGGGGAAGAGCTGTTCCCAAGCTTAGGGCTCTCAGTTATAGTGAATTATCTCACAAGGATCTTTAATTACAAGGGCCTTTAATTATATCCTGTTACTATAGTGATTATTACAGAATTGGCTGATTTAAATAATTCAAATTGCAAAAGAAAAATGAAGGAAGGGTACATCAGATGAGAAGGAGAGAACTGTTTAGCCACCAAAAGGAAAAAATTCTCAACTAGAAGAAAACAAAAGCTAGCTTATGCTGTTTTTAAAAGACACACCTAAAACATAAAGACACGCAACAATTAGGAAGTAAAGGAATGAAAAGAAACTTACCAGAGAATTACCACTCCCAAGAAAATCCAAATTAGCAATATCAGTATCAGAAAAAATAGGTTTTAAGACAAACGTGACCATTATAAATAAAGCGGATTGTATGTAACAATGAAAAGAATAATTTATTTGGAGGATTGAACATTTAAATCTATATATGCCCAATAATACAGCCTCAAAATATATAAAGCAAAAATTGATAGAATTATAATAAGTAGAAACTTACTTAATCCTAGAAGATTTTAACTTACTTATAAATCACCTCCAAAAATGATATCTTAAGCAGCAAAAAAGATGAACTTCATTAATGCAAAAATCCTAAATAAAAGTTTAGTAAATTGAACCTAATAATGTTTGCAAAAATACTTCATGTATAAGTGAGGTTCATCTTGAGAATGCAAGGGTATTTTAGCCTTAAAATATACTCTCTAAAATAATTTTCTGTAATAATTTACACATTAATTAACAGAGAAAAGCCATGTGAACATATCAATAGATGTAGAAAAAAGTTTGAGAAGTTTTAAAATCAGTTGAGATAAAAAATTATTAGCAAACTAGAAATATAAAGGAATATCTTTCACATAACTAAGGGTATCTGAAAAATTGTAGGGGCCCAGCAGCAGTTCTCTCTGACCTGCTGCCCTCCTGTCTGTTCCCTCATTCTCTCCAGAGCCTGGCCATAGAAACTGGAATCTCACTTCCCCAAGGCAGGTCATAGAAACTGGAACCCTCTTGCCCCAAAGTCAGCTTTATAGTCTAAAAATACTACCATAACTTTACACCAGACTTTCTGTGTAAAAACTGACTGTAGATAACCTGACCTATCTTGTTTGACTGTAGGTCATAAGACCTCCTTTCCAGAGAGGGTCCTGCCCCATACCCAGAAGGAAGGAACGGTGAGAGGCATTCCTACACAGAGAGGCCAAGAAAAATCTAGACAGACAGGCCTTGCTAGTTTTTCTCACTCAGTCTGTCGGCATCAGGTCCAATCATTTTCCTACAAGGCTGTCTATACTTTGTTGAAACTAAGCATAAAAATGGACAGTTTCCTCTGCATCTTTGGGTCTTCATTCTGAAGGCTCCCATGTCACATAAAACTATAATCAAATAAATTTGTATGCCTTTTCTCCTATTAATTCAACTTTTGTCAGTGACTTTTAGTGAACCCTCGGAGGGCAAAATGGCAGCTTTCCTTTCCCCCCTACAACACCTACATGATGCCTTATATGTAATAGTGAACTTTTCATAGCATTCTCATTAAAGTCAGGAAGAAGAAAGAATGCCCAGAACACATTTCTATTTAACACTGTACTGGAAGTCCAATAAAATAGATCAAGAAAGAGACATAAGAGGTATAAAGACTGGAAAAGAAGAAACAGTGTTGTTAGTTTGTGGTGATACAGTTGTAAAAATTGAAAATCCAGGAAAATCTACAAATTATAAGAATGTTAATTAGAGTTCAGTAAGGTTACAGAATGCAAGATCAGTATTAAAACATCAGTGGGACTGGGCATGGTGGCTCACGCCTGTAATCCCAGCACTTTGGGAGGCCGAGGCCGGCAGATCACCTGAGGTCAGGAGTTCGAGACCAACCTGCACAACATGGCGAAACCCCGTCTCTACTAAAAATGCCAAAATTAACTGGGTGTGGTGGTGTGGGCCTGTAATCCTAGCTACTTGGGAGGCTGAGGCAGGAGAATCACTTAAACACGGGAGGCGGAGGTTGCAATGAGAGGGTACCTAGGGATGAATCTAATAAAACATATGCAAACATTTATAAAGAATAATGTAAAGTTTTATTGAAGTCCAATGTAAAGGAAGTGTATACCATGTTCATAATTACGAAGGCACAATATTATAAAGATGTAACTTCTGGTATGAAAACATAAATTCAATCTAGCTCCCAACACAATTTTTTAGGAGACCCGATAGGCTCATCTGAAAATTCAAATGATGAGTAAATGGCCAAGAATAGCCAAAACAATTATGGTGGTGTGAGAATTAATATACCAGATAACAAGACTTTGTATAAAATATGGTAATAAAACAGTGGAGCACCAGGACAGGAATAGATACACAGAAAAATGGGCCAGAAAAGCCTGGACTAGCATTTGGGCATATGTAGACACTCAGAAGATGACAAAGATGGCATAAAAGATAAGCAGGAAAAGGATGAGTTACTCAGATACAAATGGATTCATCAGGGAAATAAAAAGTAAAATAACAATGCATCATTTTATGCTCATTGAATTGTCAAACATTAAATATCTGACTGCACCAGGTAGTGATAAAGATGACGAGAAATGGAAATACTACACTGATGGCAAGGTTACACATCAGTAAAACTACTTTAGAGAGGAAACAATTTGTCAGTATCTAGGAAATATTAAGATATGCATTTTATATGACCCAACAATTCCACCTGTAGGTGTATATTTTGGAGAAACTTTTGCACATATTCCAATGAGACTGGCATAGGAATGCTCATTGCATAGTCATTTATGACAGTGAAAATCAAATGTTGCTAAATAGGGGGATTAATAAATAGTATATATGTGTAAAATTATAGCAGTGGTATACACACAACTTTTGTCATTTATGGCAATGAAAATTAAATGTTGACAAATAGGGAGATTAATGAATTATATGTATGTATACAATTACAGCAGTTGTATGCAGAAAGCAGTGAAAATTAGATGTTGATAAATAGGGAGATTAATAAATTGCATATATGTATACAACCACAGCAGTTGTATGCATAAAGCAGTGAAAATTAAATGTTGATAAATAGGGAGCTTAATAGATTGTATAGATGTATAAAACTAAGCAGCTGGAGCTATTTGTATCTCAAAAACCCAACGCCGAATGAAAAAAATCAAAGTGCATAATGATATCTGCTATTTTTTATGCAAAACTCATAAATACCAAAGTAATTGGTCATATTATTTAGAGATAGATAGATATGAGGTGAATGTATTTTAAAAATAGCTGGGAAGTATATGTAATAACTTTAGGATTGTAGTTACTGCTGAAGAGAGAGGTAGAGAATTTGGTTGTTGAGGGATGTAAATGACAGTATCTGTGATATTAAATGAATCTTTGTTAAAAAAAAGGAACAGACAAGGCAAAATATGAATATTTACAAGATTTGGATGTGGGCAAATGAGTCTTTGTTATGTTTTTCTATATATTTTCAAGTATTTGTGAAATATTTTATGAAGTAAATAAAAGAACACAAATGGATGATGAACTCACAGCTGGTTTTAAGTAAAGACTCAATAATTCTAGGCAGGAAAACATGGACAAAAGAAAATGTGAAACTTTGGCCCTGAGATTTGTGCTTGTTAAATGAAAGTTGATCATATCTCAGGTTTGGAAGCTTGGGAAAGTTGATCAAATCTCAGGTTTGGAAACTCTCCTTTTGATTGTTCTTGGTTGTTCCCAGGAGAAGTTCCAAGAAACTTCTGGGTACTTCCAAGCATGCTTGCATTTTCAAGGCTCGAGTCTGGCAGATGAATAAAGACTGGGGAAATGTGTGTTCAGTTTTGATTTAGAATTAGTAGGAAAATAAAATCAGAGGTGTTCAAAGATGAGCACAAAAATTTCTGCCTGAAAAAAATGCCATGGGTGAGTGTCCTAAGATCAATGTTTTAGCATGTGTCTGCATACTTTATTTCCGGAGTTAAAATGCAGTTCCTCCTCCTTCTTTAAAAAAATCTATTCTAATAAATTTTGTTGTGGCAAAGAAAAAAACTTGTTTCAAGTTAAATTTTTCATGTAATGCATGTTTCACATACCTATATAAAGACCCTCCAAAAACCATTGCTCAGGTAATAATTTATTAAGTCAATTTAAACTAAACATTGCTACCATTGCAAAAGCATTTGCTCTGAAAGGGACTGAAAAATGCATCATAAAGTTACATAGTTCAGCAACAATATCAATATTGATTATGTAAAGTAAAAGTACTGGCAAACATCATTTAAGCTTACCCTGTAATTTTTAATAACTTTATAAGGAGCAAATGTGTCACCTTAAAAATGTACCAGTGGCATTTACAAATTCCTTCAAACTCATTTACAAATACAGTAATAAAAATTCCTGAGCTCCCTTTTCTTACACCAGTGTTCACCAATCAACATCCACGAGGTGTTTTATTTGACCGACATCCTCTTTCCTTTTCTTAAGAAAATATTTTATCACATTCACAAAAGTATCTGTGCTTCAAGTCAGTTTGTAAGTATCTGTTTTTAATATGAACCTGATCATAACAAGAGAAAAATGCTTAACATTAGCAAGGGCAGCAGGAATTGAGGGGTGGTGTGGGGGACAGTGGAGGAGATATAAATACAAGAATTCCAGTTTAGGTGTTGGGACTTCCAAAGTAGAATACATCTGACCATATCAAAAACAGGTTCAGTTTCATCTGCATGGTTTTGAGGGACTTTCAAAGGTGAAGCCAGCAGGAATTACTCTGCATATTCTGGCCAGGAAGGTCCCTGTTAGGGGTTTTTCAATAATTCTATTTCTTATCCTTCTCCCTAGTCCCCCCACTGCTCCCTTACCCCAAGATTTCAAAGTTTCCGTTAAATGGAAGTTGCATCTTCCATCCCCAAAGAAACTGGGGAGATTTAGAATGTATAAAACTTGATTAGCAAGTTGTAGGAAACCTGACAAAGTTAAGGTGTCAGATGGGATTCTGGCAAGATGTGGCAATATTTAATTTCTGTTTTCTTTCAGGAAAGTATATTCAAGGCTTTTGAAAAATTAGCTACATATTACTTCTCCAGCTCATCATTAATTGTATAGATCCTGTGTCTGGTGACTGAGACTTCAAATTTTGCACCTTAAAAATATAAGAGGGCACAAGAACTAAAGGCAGATGGCTTCAATATAAGCACAGGAGAGCTAGCGTTTCTTTGACTGAAGCCAAGTTTTTTAGAGCATGATACTCAAGTAAGAAAGAAATTTCTCATTCTTCCGTAAGACATGGCATTAGAGAATTAAGAGGAGGCAGAGAAGAACTTGGAAAGCAAAACCACACACCATTTCACAATTCTGGAACACAAACATGAACAGTAAGTGAAACTTTCTAGGTTTAGATCCATTAAAAGTAAAAGATTATCCATTTACACTTCATCTGATGGATTTTGTCAGAAAAGATGTTCTTAATAATATGGATAAATAATAACTGTTCAGAAGGATTCCCCACTTAAAAAAATGCTTTGGTTCTTCCTTTATTTCACAATATTTAAATAAGCTTCTCTTATTAGATCTCCTTGTATCTGGTTCCATCTCCCCTCATTTTTCTCAGCCTCCCATGTTATAGGGATGAGGTAAAGGAGGGAAATTTTGTCTTGCAATCATATGGAAGGGTGGACATAAAGGGGAAGAATTTTTTTTGTTCAACTTACATAAACAATGTCCTGATTATAGATCTTTTAGCAACAAGAAATGTCCAAAAAATTGCTTCAGCCATGAATGTGTTATTTTGCTCATCTCCATTTCAAATAAAAAAATAGAGCAAGAGTAGGTAAGGGAATTAAACATTTATTAAGCCAGGCATTGAGCTGGGTATTTTCAATAATAATGTGAATAGAAATATAATTAACATATTATATTGGGATGTCTAAGATTTTGTTTGGCAGGCATTGGTTTTGGCACGCAGTAAAAATGAAGATGTTATGATAATAGCAGTTAGCATTATCTCCAATACTATTGACAAAGATTTAACTACCTATGTTGTCCCCTCAAAATAGAAGGAGATAAATGAATAAACCCATGGAAAACAGAGAGCACAATGTGCCATAAGCAAAGATTTACAGAATGAAAAATGCAAAATAACAAATCAGATAACTATAGTCTTCTATAAATCTTTAAGTCTAAAAAAATAGACATTACAATGACTGCATACAGAAATGAGTTTTTAAAATCAAAACGAGATTATTTCTGGTAAATGGCTGACTTTTCCCATATCATACTATGTTTGATGACTAAAATCAAATAAGGAAAAGGGTTATTTCTAGGGGGGTTACAGAAGTCAATTTGTAAGAGATATCATTATCATGGCTTTGGACAACTATGAAGTGACTTATAGTTAGGAAAAAATCTGCATTCTATGGTTTTGTTGGTTTTTCATCTGATGACTTACTAAGTATTCTTTCTGAACCTTTCTTGCAGCCAGTTTTTATGAAATGTAAAAATGTAAGAATGGTTATTCAGAAACTCTTGCATAACCCTACAAAGTGATGTATTAGAAGGTGTAAAAAAAAAAAAAAAAAACAAACCCAGGAACTCAGTTGTAAAACAATTACTTCTAATTTCTCACTTAGTGTTGGGGAATTTTGCTTGGCATTTTCTAGGGAAAGAGGAAAAGCAGAGGTAGTGGTAGCTTTGAAAATGTGGAACCTTATGCTATTATGTATAGCTTCACTTCAATATGGCTTTACAGAAGACACAGTCACCCAACAGGCTGGTTCTAGATTGCTTTGGTTTCCACATGAGACTTTTCAATTGTTTAAAATGAATGATGAAGCACAAAAGCCAGCCTCATTATGCAAAGAACACTCGAGAAGTGTCAGCAGTCACATGAAACAAAGCCGAGAGGTTGACTTTCAAACAACTGTTGGATTGTACTTTAAATGTGTAACACCCCAGAGCAGCTGTACAATGAATGACATAGAATCTTTCTTCTAGACAAAGATAAAGAAAAAAATTAGTACATTCACCCTTTCAACAAAAATACATTACATATTTTTTTCAGTTTTGTTTTACAGTCATAGACAATCATATTGAAACTACATAAGGATAAATTGTAAGTTATTAAGTAACGATTTTCATTTGTATTACATGATGAGTTTCACAACATGAGGATTACATATTTCAATATGGTGTATACTATTTTTGAACCACATAAAGCAATATAGTACAAAATAATGTAACAGTTACTGTAAAGTCAGTAATGCCACTTGGCAAATACATCAAATACGCCACCGAAAACCAGTCAAAACATGAGACATGACATCTTTCATTTCTAAACTATAAGCAGCTTTGAAGGAAGGACATTAGGACACAAAAGGGAGGTAGTTACTTTAAAAAATTCAAAATTAGCTTTTCAGGAATTTCATAAAACAAATTATTTTTCAGAGGTATCTTCGCCATATAGTTTTTCAGATAACATGGAAAAAAGATTTTCCCCCCAGGATTTGTAAAGTGTGCACAAAAAAACTCAGACTACATTTTGAGGTTTATCTAAGTGAAGCGTAATTTGACCATAACTATTAAAGGTTATTTTTTACATTACTACTTCAGTTGCTGAAGGTTTTAGGGTTTTTTTTTAAATCAGCAGCAAGCAGAATGTTAATTAATAGTCTAAGATGATCTGAAAGTTAATTAATAGACTAAGATTGTCTGTGGTCTATTTATTGACCACACCTTATAAACAGGATAGGTTTTTCCTGTTTTGAGACTTTACATGTCTCAATACTTTCTAAATTGAAATCAGAGCATTAAATCAAGGGAATTGATGTGGACAAAATAGCTGCCAGCATGATAGTGTTTGTGAATTATGTACTTCTCTTAGACATAAACTCTTAGACATAAACTCATAAAATCTGTTCAGAACACTGAACAGATTTAGATTTACCATATCCAATAAAATTTGGATTTAGTGGGTTAGTCTCAGCATTTCATGGAATCCTGAGATGCCCAAATCTCTGGAAACTTCCTATTTCCTGTTTTACTATCTTTTTCCTTTTACTGAAATGGGTGCCATGAGGGTCCCAGACCAAAACACACCATCCTGAAAAATAAAAGTCTGGGGAGAGAACTCTTGCTTTATTTTCAGATGATATATTTGCTAATCATAGAATAAGTTCAGATCATAATTATAAATAGGATTTCTCTGAAGCAATCAATCTGTATTTTTAAAGCTTCTCCTTAAGACCTCCAGTATCTAGTCATCAAAGTAACTTGGATTTATTTATTTCTTGAGACAAGGTCTTGGTCTGTCACCCAGGCTGGAGTGCAGTGACACAATCACGGTTCACTGCTCAAGGACTGGGCTCAAGCAATCCTCTGGCTTCAGCTTCCCAAGTGGCTAGGACTACAGGTACGTGTCACCATGGCTGGCTAATTTTTAAAATTTTTGTAGAGACTGGGTCTTACTATGCTGCCTAGGCTGGGCATGGATTTATTAATGGCCTTTGAATTAACTAAATAATTAATGAACATGGGCTTAGTCTCTAAGTATGCAAATCTCTAAATGGGATATACTTATGATCTTCAACTTGGCCTTGGATATCTGTGTGAGGATTTAACCTTTGACTCAGTCTTTTGCAGTGCCAAAGTCATTGTTGATGAATAATTTCATTTCTTGTGGATCCTATGGTTGCCACTAACTCCTAGGAAAAATAGTAGGCTCTGGAGAAGGAGTAAAAACCCTGCAAATATGTAAAGCTAGGAAGGAAAAGGAGAAACAAGGATGTTCAATCAATCCGACTTGGAGGAACAGATCTCTGTTTTTCTCTGAAGCATTGTCACACAGTCTCACGTGCTCACTGCTTCAGGCCAAGGGCGTGTCAGCAAGGCTTTCTTGCACTGCACCAGGGACACTGACCTAAACCCCTGGATTTTACCTAGATCATGAGAGGTCTTAGAAACCTTCTAGGCCAACCCACTTATTTAACAAGTAAGGAACCTGATGGCCAGAGTTTAAAAGACTTATCCCGGGACATAGAGCCTACTTAGTCATGGTGGCGTGATTTAGTCTTGGACATTGAGTGTTCAGTCACTGTCTCAGTGACAGCATTATTGTGCTTGAGCCAAAAAGGAAGAAGAGAAAATTTGTTCACTCAAGAACACAGGAGACTTTCATCAATGGCACATCTATGTTAGCAATGCTTGGGATGGTAATTCAAAGTCATTTATATTTTTCTGTTTGTGTGCAAAGTTCCAATGTGCATGCATTGTTCTCTTCAGGTTTAGACACGTAAACCAATGACATTCAAAAATGTATCAATAAGTTTTGGTATGGAGAGTCTCAAATCACAGCGTGGCAGTTTTATCCCCAAATCACAGCCAGACTCAATTTCTTATCAGGCAAAGTAAGTCACACTATTCACAACAGCTCTGTGTTGATTCAATTAAACAATATGTAAACATTCACTGAACATTTGCTGGTTGGCCCTTAGACCATTTTGTTGTGCCCTTTCTGGCTTCTTCTCATCTCTCCATTCATATATATATATATATATATATATATATATATATATCCCTATAAGGCAAATGTTACTTTCTAATCAATACATTTTTCCTTGCAAAATGGAAACTTTAAAAAAAAATAAAAGTAGAGGAAGGCACTTTGTAAAATGTGCACAAACCTGTTTCTTTCTTTTCTGCTCTAAGGAGATAGGGAAGTTGCTAAAGGCAGGGCCAAGTCTTTCTGCAAATGATGGGCAGTGGTGGACACTTGAGGAAAGAGAAAGCCAGAGTTTCCCCGGAGCCAAACTGCTCCTTGGAATGCAGGGGCCTCTGGTTACTCAATGACTCACAGGCTTTTCACATTCAGCTGGGTCATCACAAGACACAGAGCAAAACTGCCCAGATCTTGTATAGGCAGTAAAGGATTGATCCCTTCAGACCAAGCCAGTTAAAGTTAGTCTTTTGTACTTAAGTGACTACCAGGATTGGTCTTAGGCACTTAGGAAAATGTAGAGTCTGTTAAATAGCTAATAAATGTAGGATCTGTTAAATATCTGACACAACTGATATAACTTGTGCTTATACACATCTGTTAGAATGAATCGGAACATTTTGCTGTTTGGGTTGTAAGCTACACAAATCACCCATTGCCTAGATTCAGTTTCCATGCGCCTTAAAACTTGAATATTTAGGTATTTGTTTATAAAAATACAACTTATAATTCAGAGTGTAAGGATCCATGAGCCAACTGTGCAATGGTTGTTAACAATCTAGGATGGTGGGAGGAAAAAAATTAACAGCCAAATATAAGAAAAGAGATTTGGGGCTGTTGGTTCAGCAAGGAATGAGCATGGCTTGATTCAGTAAAAGATCATTTTTCTAAAGATTATTGCCTCATTCAATATGTCTCTTTTCAATCTTCTGCGTCTTTTTTTAATGCCTCTTTCCACACATATATTTGCACATAATCTTATAATATGATTCTGTACACATATCACTTATAAAATGCTTGTGCAATATATTAAGACCAACTGGAATGGACGGTTTAAAAAGCAAAGTATAAAGAGCACATCACTGAAGATTACTTTGTATTTCTATGATGAAGAGCAATTTTTTGTTAGATTAAGATAGAAGGCATTGGTTGGAATTATCTTTGCAGAAAAATATTCAGTGAGTCATGGAATCAAGGAGTCAGTTTCAAAGGACCTTAGAGGTTATCTGGTCCAACATCTTCAGAGGAAACTGAGGCTTAGAGAGGGGAATTAATCTCTCCAAGGCAAAGCAGCTAGGACCAGAATCCAGGTCTCGTCACTGGCCCCCTGCCCCACATGTATCCTTCCATTTGAACAGCTGTCTCCTTGATAGACCACAAAAAAGCTTAATTCAGATAAACAGTGCTAATTGATCATAGAATTAAAGTCTTGGCTTAATGAGTGGCTAATTGGTGTTTTTAGGGATTTAGTTCAAGTCCTTAGCTGTCACATTTTTTCATATGTATTATACAAAATTATATGTCAAAAGCACATTACTTTTATGTTTAGGTTTTCAGACTATAAGAGTGACTGATACATATCTTCTCTATTCTTAGAGAATAATAGACTATGTTAGGAAAGATTTAGTCTGCATTGGCTATGAGGGTGACTGTCTTTGGTTAATGCCTCTCAAGGTAGATTCTATTCCTTGGCCTTTCAGAAGTTGTGCGTATTTTTGCAGGTCATTCTTTTATGTGAATTCACATAAGATTCAGCGTAATGTGAATCTTAAACTACGGATATGTTTCTTTTTTTGCCTTCTTACATGCAGTGTTGTTCATTGCAAGTCAAACAGACTTGATCTGTCCTTTCCAAAAGAGGATTGTTACTATGCACTAAAATAACCTTTAGTGGAAATGGTTGGCTAGAACAGTGCTTCTGAAACTTCAGTGTGCACTTGAATCATTAGGGGATCTTAGTAAAATGCAGATTCTGATGCTTAAGATTCTGCAGATGGAATTTTCAGACACTGCCCAGGTGATGCCTATGCAGTTGGTTCTCGGACAGTTAAAGTATTGAGGATTTAGGGGACTGAATGAGCTTGGACAACGTTCCCACATGCTTCCCTTACTCACGTGATATTGTTTATATATTAGAAAAATGGAGCTTCATATCTATTGCTTTTGCCATTCTCGAAACATTGGCAATGTGTTCACTTTCAAACAGGAGGGGGACCTCTGAGTCCAGTTGCTATCAATATGGGCTAGTTGGGGTGGGATATTTAACTCCCAGAGGTGAGCTCAAGTTCTCTATGTCCAGCTAGTAAATGGACATATAGAATAGATTTACCATCAAGTGAAGGGAAAAATAGAGGGAGGCTGTTAGATGAGTCATGGATGCGCCTTTTAAAATGAGGATCCAAGCTTTGACTTCTTTCAGGAAGCCTGGCACTGGAACTGACCGGGAGATTCTCACTACTTTTCTCTGACGTTTGGAGCTATTACCATTGCTCTGGGAAGCAAATACCTAGTTTCCCAGAACTTTTATTTGGGCACTTCTGATATGAGCTGTTTCTGCCTCTGCCAAGATTTTGCAGTTGAATTTACTTCAGAGAGACACTAACTCCTGGCTTTGCTTAAATTTTTTTTTGTGGCCCAAGATTTCTCACAAAAACAAAACCTCTCTCTTTTAAACAGCTGTTAGAAATCGTCACTCTCCCTTTTTATGGTAGCTTTAGGAAGATTCACCCATTGATGAGCAGGAGTCCCAGAGGAGCCTGAAACTCAAAGGAGAAATAATTTCTGGTCTGTGGAGAATCCTAAATCCCTAGGTTGGTGGTGGTGGTAGTTGTTGTTTAAAGTGTCCTGGAGATCAAAAGAATCAGATAAACTATACTATATTGGGTTGAAAACTGAATTTTGTCATTCACTTCATATTTCACAGTGGGCTTTGGGTTGGTATGGCATTTTACTCCACAAACGGGAACTGTATACACTACTATGTACTGTAAATGCACATTATAACCTTGCAGCAGAAAATACTGTACCCACTGAATACATAAATAGCTGTACTGGGAAGATAGAAAATAGTCTTTTATTTTACCTAAGTTATAGAAAAATAGTCTTCAAAAATACATTGTTAAACTTACGGGTTTATATTAAAGTAGAATTTGTATGTACAGTAAGGCAGTAATTCCATTAGCATCCTGCTGTGGTTTTCTTTTCAAGTTAGTCTTTAGGGAATTTTTTTTAACTAAGAAAAGACTAATGTGTATAATAAATTATCTATCATGCTGAAATGAAGCAGGAAAACATCCTAAAAGTATTCACATGAAATTCATTTGCCCCTTGTGTAAGAAAATTTTTATTTCCAAACTATATTTTATAGAGGCTTTAGAATAGAATTTAGGGGGAAAATCCATGCTTAACATATCTAAACTATTTTAAGAAGAAATTGGAGGCATTATTTCTTACTTGCATGTCAGCAATGTATCAGTAAGGTATAGGAACTGATGTAAACAATTTGTTCTGGAATGCATTCTTTCTTTAAATGGTTATATTTGGGTAATCCTAATAAAATGGAGGAGGAGTGTAAAGGTTATGCAATTTTTTTTCAAAAGCAATTTTCATGGCATTTTCCTATGTGGAAAATTTTCCTTTGTCATCTTTCTATGGTAAACAATTTTGACAATTTCATTTCCGTCTGTCCCATGCCAAATCATGAAAGCCTTTTCCAGAGGATATACCTATTGGCATTGTCCCTAAAGAATACTAAGCAGTGTGCTTTTATTTCATTGAACACATAATTTTATAACTAATAGCAAAAAGTAAATCTACAAATCACAGTTAGGAAACATAATGATTTGTTCTGGAATCAGCTGCTGCAGAAAGAGGCAAGTGGTTAAAAATGGAACATGAAAGGAGCTGGGAGCTTTAATAGTGTCAGTCTGACTACATTCTTGAGCATTTCATGTACTCCGTAGTGTTACCTGAAGAAAAATCACATTTTAACCAATCATTCCATTAGTCAAGCTATCAATGAAAGGAGTGTGTAAAACATGCGGGATCCAGGTAATCCAAACCACCCAGCTGGAGCCTGCACTTGCTTGGTGTCGCAGGGAAGTTGGCTAGGGCTTTCTCAGCTTGATTCTGTTCAAGTGATGGTGGGCCCTCTTTGGCTGATTCTTCAAAGCAAGCCATGTTTTTAGCATGTGGATCTGACACCAACACCAGGATGTTGTTATCCATGACCCCAGACACCTTGGCATACTCCTTATTGTTCTCAGGAGTCCCGGGCTTCTTGGGCTGGCCGCTGTTCTCTCTCTGTTTTGGTAGCAATGATAATGCGCCATCTTTGTTGACCTTGTGAATCTCCACATAATCCAAGGGTTTAGCGGAGCCAAAGGGGGTTTTCTCCTGGGGCAGCAGCCAGGGCGTATCTTGGTCAGTCTCAGAATGGAAGCTTTCTACCTCCCTCTGCTGGGTTGCCTTTCCCTCCTCTCCAGACTTAATGGTTTGAGATGATTTTAAAGCATCTTTACCTGCTTCGTCCAACAGGGTGGCCGGTGCACCTGCAGGGCCCACAGCCAGCTCACACACATCAGTAATATTGTGGTAAGAGGATCTGGGGTTGTGCTGGCTGGGCTGTGGTAAGGGCCATGTTGAACATTTGGATCCACCGGCATGAAAATAGGGGATTTTGCCTTCCATGCTTATGCACTGGGGGTCCCAGGTGTGGGTTGTTTCAGGATTCTCTGGCTTCTCAATGACCTCAGGATCATAGAATGTGGAGGGATTGGCCTGGGGTTCCTCACACTTTTCAGACAAAAGGGAAGGGCTGTCACAGCTCCCCCGGCCTGAGTCAGTGTCAGGATCCAGGTATGTGGGTTTCATACCTTGACTTGGGTGTTCTTTTGAATGGACTGACATTAGATGCTGGTCCTCACTATCATCCACTTCTAAATACTCCACCAGCAAGTCCTCATAGTCAGAAGTGGGAGGAAAGTCTTGGCATCCCAAGGCACTCAGTAGTTCTTCAGACTTGCCCTTCTATTAAAACACAGACACAAGAAGAGATGGCTGTTAGCTTCATAACATTCCAAATCAGCATCCCTGCTAAGTGGTGCTGTCCACTGCCACGAGCAGGTGGGAAGATCTCAAACTTCAGACATTTGTGTGCCAGGCCATCTAGAATCACCTTCTGGATACTATTCAGCAGATTTTTGTTTTAAAGTCAACTCAGGATATTTAACATAGTCTCTTTCCAAGCAATAATAATCATGAGTTTAATGGGCAAGTAGTATATACACATACAATAATAAGCAGATAAGTATAAAATGAAGGTTTGTGAAACTTCTAAACCCACAATGCTCATGCATGCATCTGACACTGTGGCCCACTGGCAGAGGTGTGGTTGCTGGCCTCCTAACTTCCTCTATCACTTCCTAGAGTCTGGCAGTAGTAAGTGGGTAAGTGGATTCTTGTCTTTTCCTTCTGTGGTTCATCTTCCTTCTCTCCTTCCTCTTCTTATTTCCCCTTCCCTTCTCCTCCCTCTTCCTAATCTACTGTTTTCTTCTACTCTACTTCCTCTCCCTCCTTCTCTTCTCCCCCTTCATCGCCCTATTCCATAATTACCCCCTTCCTATTATTCTCCCTCCTTCTATCCTTCCTTTCTGCCTCCTATTTCCTCCTGCCTCCTCCTCTCACTCTTGCCTCTTTTTTTTTTTTTTTTTTTTGAGACGGAGTCTCGCTCTGTTGCCCAGGCTGGAGTGCAGTGGCATGATCTCGGCTCACTGCAAGCTCTGCCTTCCAGGTTCACGCCATTCTCCTGCCTCAGCCTCCCGAGTAGCTGGGATAACAGGCGCCCACCACCATGCCTGGCTAATTTTTTACGTTTTTAGTAGAGACAGGGTTTCACCATGTTAGCCAGGATGGTCTTGATCTCCTGACCTCGTGATCCACCCGCCTCGGCCTTCCAAAGTGCTGGGATTACAGGCGTGAGCCACAGCGCCCGGCCTCTTTTTTCTTATTCTCTGACTTGGGTCAGGTACTGACCTAGGTCTTGGCTTTATCACTTATTATAGGGTATGTGACTTTGGACAAGCTGCTCTCTGAACCTCAGCTTCTCCGTTTTTAAAAGGTAGAAAATAATATTAATACTACCCATCTGGGAGGGTTCTTCTGAGGATTAGAGGTAATGTCATTAAGAATACTAACACATATTTTTGAGACAAAAGTAGCTATTTTATCATTAAGTCTCTGTGGCTAGCAGGTTAAATTGTGAGCTGGACAGTAACTAATTTCGTTTGCTGAGACATTCATGCTGGTTCTATCAGGCCAATGCTACACTGGATAGTGGAGGAAGAGCACTGGGTCAGGAGCCCGGACTCCTGGGCTCTAGTCCCTGCTTCGATATTTGCAACCAAAGTGAACACAGACAAGCCAGATTATCCAGGACTCAATTCTTCTATTCTTACACTGTCAGACCCAGAGCAGCTGGGTCAAGTGGTATTTGCCTTAATGTACAGCTAGTTGCTTTTATATACGTCTGTGTTAAGGTTAAAAGCCAAACTGAAACTATTTATTTCAACTTGGAGAAAAATTTAAAAATGTTCTAACCTCTCTTTTCATTCAAAACACTCATCATTTAATTCCCTCTTGAATCAGCCCAAATGGGCCCTGGCAAACAGATGGCCCCACTGTACTGATCTGGTCTTAACTGAGTGCCCAAAGTGAGAGATAATGGCATTCAAGTAGAAGCTTTTACCAATGTATGATTGAGGGGGGTGGTGGTGGGTCCCTGTTTTGCATTAATCAAAATACTCACTAAATTGATTATTTGTACAAAATGTTTATCTCTATGATTATGAGTAGATCTGATAAATCAATAAATGTGTTTCCATGTTTTCTTGGCTTTCTCTCCTTGCCCTCTGACATTTAGTGTGTGAAAGTAAGTACCCTCATCCTTCACACATCTTTCTGTTAACACACATGCTGACCAGGAGAGACAGCCCAAAAAGGCTGGCTGAAACTACCAGGCTGAACTGACGGGGACTGTGTGTGAGTGTGAAGAGTTAATTACTACAAAGCAGTGAGTCACACTCTTTTTTGCCTCCTGTACTTACCTCCAACAGATGAGCATCAAATCCTTTTATTTTTGGCCCAGGAACTGGCGGAAAGATGCAGGTCACCATGCTATAAAATAATTCATGAGATTGGCTAAGTGACTCATTTCTGACTTTGCAGTTTTTGAAAGGTTAGTATAATAGCCACTATATGCACTGTGATAGAGATAGGACTTGGAGTTTGGCAGCTCCACAAATAATGATGAAAATAAAATTACAGAGGCCTATATTAAAATTAACTTTAGCTAATTAAAGAGGCTGATTTTGAAGTTAGTGGATTATTTGGACTATTTGCTTCTCTTGATTTTAGCTACTCTTGCCAGATTGTTACTGTTTCACAACTAGGAATCTCTGTTTCATAGAAAGAACATCAGCCTGAAACGAGTCAATTTTTCTACTTTTTATAGCATTGATAAAAGATTCTTTTTATGGGCAAACACACTACATCTAATGGCTAAAATGAGGATTATCTACAGGTTTCCATCATCTTTGTATTTTTTTTTGTCATTATCCTTGACTATCATGATTGGGAGGAAAAGTTGAGAGACAGTGAAGTACCTATAGCCCTTCAAAGCCACTGCCCAGACAATAATCAAACAGATGACAGCAGAAAGGACAGCCACAGAGATCCACACGGTTGTATCATTCATGGTGAAGTCTAAAAAACAAACAGCCAGAAAGCTTTGATCACGTACAGCATCATTAAAAACAAACCAACCTAATGAATGAAACTCTTAAACCCAAGAGTGTTTTCCTCCATCTATATATTTTTTTGATTTGAACAGCAATCCAAAGTGTTATCAATGACAGGGCTATTTTCTTTTAAATCTTATTAATATTTTAATATGTTGCATATATTTTATAGTACTCTAAAAATTTAAAAATCCTTTCACATATTCTTTTTAATTGATCCTTAAAGAGGAAATCCAAGGTCACATGGTTATTTGCAGTAATAATAATAAAAGCTAACATTAAGTTCTTACTAAAAGCCATCAGTGGTGTTAAGCTCTTTGCCTACATTGCTTTGTTATAAAAGATAAGAAAACTGGGAATCAAAGAAACATTTACCAATGGCCATATAACTATAGTGTTGCAGGCTGGGATTTGAACTCAGGCTTTCTGCCTCTAGACCCTGCGCTTTTGTTAAGTAAGCAGGGCTGGACTAGATGCATGCCTGATTTGCAGTTCAGTGCCCTTTCCAGCATGCCAAGCCAATGAAAGCCCAATACTTTGGTCAGGCAAGTTGTTAGAAGAGCTAGACTTTCCTGTGTGGTTTTGGAAAAGACCCCTAACTTTGCTGAGGTTTGGTTTCTTCACTTTTAATTCTTGATGATAATCATATTCTCTGAATACCTGGGAGGGTTGGGAGGACCAAATAAGGTACAGGCTTTGTAAGCTGCAAAGCATTTAAAAAATGCAAGATGGAGTGTTCCCTTATAGAACACAAGCTACTGAATTAAGATGCTTTGCTGGAGCTGTCTATCTTATACCCTGTGTCTTCACTAAGAGACTGAAGTGTAATCCATGGCAGAGACTGAGCATCGGTTCATGCCTTTGAGACAGGGTACTGCCTTATAAATTCTGGAAGAACTAGAGGATGACCTTGACCAAATCCTCTAAATGACAGGAATAGGGAAGATGGTGGGCACATAATAACTGATCATCAAGCCCCTTGAGGCATCAGACCCATGTCTGTAGCCTTATCCTAAAATTGTTCTCCATTGACAGTAATCCAGGGAGCAATGCTGCTTTTCAAAATGTCTTTGTATTGGGCAGAAAGATTATAAACCCACCTCTATTGTTCTGGCTAAGGCTCAAAATGGTTTCTCTATTAGTAGTTATTATATGCAAATATACATTTTAAAACATATTTAGGGACATAAGCAAAAAAGAGCCGAGATGCTCACCACTAGGTATCTGAATGAAGGTCGCTGGACTCCATGCACTCCAGTATCCATGGTCTGGTTTGCAGCGAACCTGGACAAGGTATTTCTGTCCTGGATGTAGGCTGAGAATCTTAAACTCTGTTTGCTGCCCAGCAAAATGGATCTAAGGTAGGATAAGGAAAACAGAAGTCACTTCTAACATTTGTTGTGAAGAAAGAGAGTTTTCCCCTAATAAATAAACTACAGTAGAGTTAGGCTGAACAATCACATACAGAGAATTCCCTGCTGTCACTAATCCACTGTCTTAGCCCTATCTCTTCCTCCTCTTAAAATTGCTCACACAAAAATTTAGCAGGTTTTCTATCTCTCCATTTGGGACTCTACTTCAGAAAAGTGAAATATTCTGCCTCCTTCCCACTTCATGAAAAACAACTACTTAATAAATGTAGAAAGAATAACAAAATTGGCCAGGCATGGTGCCTCATGCCTGTAATCCCAGCACTTTGGGAGGCCAAAGCAGGCGGATCATCTGAGGTCAGGAGTTCGAGACCAGCCTGACCAACATGGAGAAACCCCGTTTCTACTAAAAATACAAAATTAGCCGGGTGTGGTGGCGCATGCCTGTAATCCCAGCTACTTGGGAGGCTGGGGAAGGAGAATCGCTTGAACCTGGGAGACGGATGTTTCAGTGAGCCGAGATCGTGCCATTGCACTCCAGCTGAGTGACAAAGCGAAACTCCGTCTCAAAAAAAAAAAAAAAAAGAATAACAAAATTAAAGAATTGTTAGCCTTTAAACCCTAATGAAATAACTGATTCAATAATAAATTGGTGTTAAAGACATGAGGTGAAAGAGAATTGGGCATTCATGTATGGTAAAGTAGTAGTATACAAATTAAACATGACCTTACAATCAAGGGATCAGTTTGTCATCTCCCCAATTCAGGGGCCAGTTTTAGCATCACTTATGGTGGGTCAACCAGATGGTTTTTGACATCTGATTAAATACAATATAGAGTACATAATATCACCTCTGAATTTACCAATTCTTGGTAAAAATTGTTCAATCTACATCTAATCAAGTCTGGTTACAGGAAATGGAGGCATAGAGAAATAAGCTAAATAATCCCATAAAGAACTGATCAGAGAAAGGTACCAGGTGGGATACTCTATGGGACAAGTGGCCCAGTCTCCTCATTACACTGAAACTGAAGGGATATAACAACCAGTTACAATGTGAGGTCTACGAGAAGATTCTGGTTTGGACAAAGTAGCTGTTAAAGATATTCGGAAACATTGGGAGGAATTAAACTAGGTACTGGGTATTAAATAATATTAAGGAATTTTAATTTTCCTATGTGTGATCCTATTATTTTGGCTATGTTTGGAAATGTGCCTTTTTAAAAGAGGCATATACTAAAGTATGTAAAGATGGAATATTGTACCACCTGCAATTTACTTATTATTTCTTTAGGTCGAAGTATTTTATGTTTATTTTTAGTTTTATTTATTTATTTTTTGAGATGGAGTCGTTCTTGTCACCTAGGCTGGAGCACAATGGCATGACCTCAGCCCACTGAAATCTCTGCCTCCCAGGTTCAAGCGATTCTCCTGCCTCAGCCTTCGGAGTAGCTGGGATCACAGTAACCCACCACCATGCCTGGCTAATTTTTTTGTATTTTCAGTAGAGACTGGGTTTTGCCATGTTGGTCAGGCTGGTCTCAAACTCCTGACCTCAAGTGATCCACCTGCCTCTGCTTCCCAAAGTGCTGGGATTACAAGTGTGAGCCCCTGAGCCCAGTCTTTTTTTTTTTTTTCAAATGGAGTTTCATTCTTCTTGCCCAGGCTGGAGTGCAATGGCACGATTTCAGCTCACTGAAACCTCCGCCTCCTGGGTTCAAGAGATTCTCCTGCCTCAGCCTCCCGAGTAGCTGGGATTACAGGTGCCTGCCACCACACCTGGCTAATTTTTTGTACTTTTAGTAGAGATGGGGTTTCTTCATGTTGGCCAGGCTTGTCTTGAACTCCTGACCTCAGGTGATCCACCTGTCTTGGCCTCCCAAAGTGCTGGGATTAACAGGTGTGAGCCACTGCACCCAGCCTGGTTGAAGTATTTTAAAGTAAATAAAAACACAGCCATTGACTATGGACAGGATATACTGAGACTGCCCCCTCCCACCTGGTGCCATTTAAGTACTCTTACAAGGGTCTAGATCTAAAATGTACTAAGGGAGGCAGGTTGGAAACCTGGTCAAGTGTCTGAGCAGTACAAGAAACTAGCCTGAGGAGAGCTGTGAAGACGAGCCCCCATCAATCCCAATAGAGGGGAGAAGGGCTTTTCACATCTGGGTGGGTCACAACTGCATTGGAGGCAAACACAGTGACCCAGTAATTAGGAGGAATAACCTGTTTTCAGTTGTGAGGGCTTTATCCTTGCCAAAGGCCATAGTTCCTTCAAAAAGCATACGGATCACTCACCTCCCACTCAGCTGCTTTCTCAGGCTTTAATCGAATTTCATACAGGAGCGTGAACCAACCAGTTTTTAAGTCAATTAGGGTAGGTGGAGACCATTTAATCCACAGGTAGGGTTTTCTGTCTTCTGGCTGTTTTACTTCCACAGCCAGCTCCAAAGGAGGGTCTGGTTGAACTGCAGAAATACAGCAAATGCCAGTAGCACTCATTGCTTGCACCTTTTCTTTGACTTTACCATTTTCTATTAGGAATTCCTTTTTCTGTTTATCATCTCACTCTTCCCACTGTACTATAAGCCCCCCAAATACCAGGGCCTTTTGTCTTCTACCTCTTAGTATGTGACCAATCATATTTGTGCATACAGATGAGGTTTACATGGTAAGAATAATAAGCAGCTGGGATTTCATTCTCTGCATGTTCTCGCTTTTCATCAGTTAGAATCTCATAGCTATCCCCATAATTTTCATGATGACAGAGACCAGGTGATAAAAACTGGGCTGGGATTTTCAAGTGGGAGTTGGCATGGAAGACTATAGGGAAGAGATTTCAAACAGCTTATTTCCCTCAGCTGGGAGTGAGATTCTCCTTAGTGACACACAGTTTTTTGTAAATGAACTATTCATAATCATAACTCTGCAGATAACAGGTTTACAGATTCCATCTTCACTTCAGCAACTACATCTTATATTCAACATACATATTACACCCTGTGGTAAATGAGATCCACTCTCCCATAAGCTAAATGGAGGTTGAGCTTTTTGGCAATGATCCTTTTGGTGATTTCAAAACAGCCTGTTGGCCCAGTCACTCATTCAACAAATGCTTAGCGAATTCCCATTAGCAAAATGACAGCTAATGTTTCTAAGTATTTACTACATGCCAGGGACTGTATAAAATACTATCCCTGCATTGTTTCTTATAATCCTTCAGCAACTCCATGAAGTACTATTATTGCACCCATTCATTTTACAGAGGAGGAAACAGGCTTAGAAGAGGGAAATTACTCGCCTAAGGTCACATATTTGGTAAAAGTGTTATTTGAACCCATAACTATGTGACTTAGAGGAAGTGGTCTCTACTATTTCACTCTACCATGGTTGTAAGACATTGCATTTGATGTCAGGTGCTGGAGAGCAGGCCTGGGATTAGGCTGACGTGAGTGAAGTGCATAGGATACAAAATTCAAGGAGGGACAAATGGCCAAGAAGCACATGAAAAGATGCTCAAGGTCATTAGCCTTCTGGGGAATGCAAATCAAAACTGCAGTGAGATACCATTTCACATGTACTAGCATGGCAAGAATTAAAAAATGAAACATAACAAGTGTTGGTGAGGATGTGGAGAGATTGGAACCCTCAATACTGCTGGTAGGAATGTAAACTGGTGCAACCACTGTGGAAAACAGTCTGGAAGTTCCTCAAAAAGTCAAACTTAGAGTTGCCATATTGCCCATCAATTCCACTCCTAGATATAGATTCAAAAGAATTGAAAACAGATGTTTAAGAAAATCTTGTATGTGAATTTTCATGGCAGCACTATTTATAATAGCCAAAAGTGAAGAAATCCAAATGTCCATCAGTTGATGAATGGATAAAAAATGTGGTAGAGGCCAGGCGCAGTGGCTCATGCCTGTAATCCTACCACTTTGGGAGGCTGAGGCAGGTGGACCAACTGAGGTCAGGAGTTTGAGACCAGCCTGGCCAATGTGGTGAAACCCCATCGCTACTAAAAATACAAAAAATTTGCCAGGCATGGTGGTGTATGCCTGTAGTTCCAGCTACTTGGGAGGCTGAGGCAGGAGAATCACTTGAATTTGAGAGGCAGATGTTGCAGTGAGCCGAGATCGTGCTATTGCACTCCAGCCTGGGTGACAAGAGCGAAACTCCATCTCAAAAAAAAATGTGGAACAGCTACATATTTTATGATTCCATATATATATATATGAAATATCCAGATGAGGCAAACTCCCAGAAACAGACAGTGGTTGCCAGGGCTTGAGGAAGGGAGAAATGAGAAGTAACTGCTTAGTAGTGGATGTGAAGTTTTCACTGAGGGAGATAAACGTGTTACAGAACTAGATAGTGGTGATGGTTGCATAACATTGTAATAAACTAATGCATTCAATTGCATACTATACAATAGTTGAAATGGTGGATTTGTGTTTTGTGTTTTTTACCACAATAAAAACAAATGAAGTGGCTTCCTGCTGGCAAGAATTAAAAAAAAATGAAGGAGGCATTTACTTCTGTAGGCTCCTGTAGATACAGGCCCTGTGAGTACCTTCCTAAGACTCAGGTGCTGGGGTGCTGGCTTGCCTCACCCCAGTCTCAGTTCTGCTGTTCAGTGACATTTTCTCCATTCATTTATCACCTCCTTAAATCAATCTCTGTACCAGATGGGGAAAGAGTGACTGTAACTATAGTGTACTTGGCATTATGAGCTACATTTGCCTAAAAACCAACTTTTAAAAATTTGCCATTCATGGTCTGGTTCCAAGATGGCTGAATAGGAACAGCTCCAGTCTACAGCTCCCAGTGTGAGCAACACAGAAGACGGGTGATTTCTGCATTTCCAACTGAGGTACTGGGTTCATCTCACTGGGGCTTGTTGGACAGTGGGTGCAGTCCATGGAGCGTGAGCCGAAGCAGGGCAGGGCGTTGTCTCACCCGGGAAGTGCAAGGGGTCAGGGAATTCCCTTTAGTAGCCAAGGGAAGCCATGACAGATGGTACCTGGAAAATCGGGACACTCCCACCGTAATACTGTGCTTTTCCAACAGTCTTAGCAAATGGCGTACCTGGAGATTATATGCCATTCCTGGCTCAGAGGGTCCCAAGCCCATGGAGCCTCACTCACTGCTAGCACAGCAGTCTGAGATCAAACTGCAAGGTGGCAGTGAGGCTGGGGGAGGGGCATCTGCCTTTCCTGAGGCTTGAGAATGTAAACAAAGTGGTCAGGAAGCTGGAACTGGGTAAAGCCCACCGCAGCTCAAGGAGGCCTGCCTGCCTCTGTGGACTCCACCTCTGGGGGTAGAGAATAGCTGAACAAAACACAGCAGAAACTTCTGCAGACTTAAACGTCCCTGTCTGATAGCTCTGAAGAGAGTAGTGGTTCTCCCAGCACAGAGTTTGAGATCTGAGAATGGACAGACTGACTCCTCAAGTGGGTCCCTGACCCCCGAGTAGCCTAACTAGGAGACACTTCCCAGTAGGGGCGGACTGACACCTCATATACCCAGGTGCCCCTCTGAGACGAAGCTTCCAGAGGAAGGATCAGGCAGCAACATTTGCTGTTCTGCAATATTTGCTGTTCTGCAGCCTCTGCTGGTGATACCCAGGCAAACAGGGTCTGGAGTGGACATCCAACAAACTCCAACAGACCTGCACCTGAGGGTCCTGACGGTTAGAAGGAAAACTAACAGAAAGGACATCCACACCAAAACTCCAGCTGTACGTCACCATCATCAAAGACCAAAGGTAGATAAAACCACAAAGATGGGGAGAAACCAGAGCAGAAAAGCTGAAAATTCTGAAAATCAGAGCGCTGCTTCTCCTCCAAAGGAATACAGCTCCTCTCCAGCAACGAAACAAAGCTGGATGGAGAATGACTTTGACGAGCTGAGAGAAGAAGGCTTCAGACGATTGTTAATAACAAACTTCTCTGAGCTAAAGGAGGATGTTTGAACCCATCACAAAGAAGCTAAAAACCTCGAAAAAGATTAGACGAATGGCTAACTAGAATAAACAGCATAGAGAAGACCTTAAATGACCTGAAGAAGCTGAAAACCATGGCACGAGAACTACATGATGCATGCACAAGCTTCAGTAGCCGATTTGATCAAGTGGAAGAAAGGGTACCAGTGATTGAAGATCAAATGAATGAAATGAAGTGAGAAGAGAAGTTAAGAGAAAAAAGAGTGAAAAAAAATGAACAAGGCCTCCAAGAAATACGGGATTATGTGAAAAGACCAAATCGACATCTGATCGGTGTACCTGAAAGTGACGAGGAGAATGGAACCAAGTTGGAAAACACTCTGCAGGATATTATCCAGGAGTACTTCCCCAACCTAGCAAGGCAAGCCAACATTCAAATTCAGGAAATACAGAGAATGCACAAAGGTACTCCTCGAGAAGAGCAACTCCAAGACACATAATTGTCAGATTCACCAAAGTTGAAATGAAGGAAAAAATATTAAGGGCAGCCAGAGAGAAAGGTCAGGTTACCCACAAAGGGAAGCCCATCAGACTAACAGTGGATCTCTTGGCAGAAACTCTACAAGCCAGAAGAGAGTGGGGGCCAATATTCAACATTCTTAAAGAAAAGAATTTTCAACCCAGAATTTCATATCCAGCCAAACTAAGCTTCATAAGTGAAGGAGAAATAAAATCCTTTACAGACAAGCAAATGCTGAGAGATTTTGTCACCACCAGGCCTGCCTTACAAGAGCTCCTGAAGGAAGCACTAAACATGGAAAGGAACAACCGGTACCAGCCACTGCAAAAACATGCCAATTTGTAAAGACCATTGATGCTAGGAAGAAACTGCATCAACTAATGAGCAAAATAACCAGCTAACATCATAAAGACAGGACCAAATGCACACAAAACAATATTAACCTTAAATGTAAATGGGCTAAATGCTCCAATTAAAAGACACAGACTGGCAAATTGGATAAAGAGTCAAGACCCATCAGTGTGCTGTATTCAGGAGACCCATTTCCCATGCAGAGACACACATAGGCTCAGAATAAAGGAATGGAGGAAGATCTACCAAGCAAATGGAAAACAAAACAAAACAAAAAAGCAGGAGTTGCAATCCTACTCTCTGAGGAAACAGACTTGAAACCAACAAAGATCAAAAGAAACAAAGAAGGCCATTACATAATGGTAAAGGGATCAATTCAACAAGAAGAGCTAACTATCCTAAATATGTTTGCACCCAATACAGGAGCACCCAGATTCATAAAGCAAGTCCTTAGAGGCCTACAAAGAGACTTAGACTCCCACACAATAATAATGGGAGACTTTAACACCCCACTGTCAACATTAGACAGATCGACGACACAGAAAGTTGAAAAGGATATTCAGGACTTGAACTCAGCTCTGCACCAAACAGACCTAATAGGCATCTACAGAACTCTCCACCCTAAATCAACAGAATATACATTCTTCTCAGCACCACATCACACGTATTCCAAAACAGATCACATAGTTGGAAGGAAAGCACTCCTCAGCAAATGTAAAAGGACAGAAATTATAACAAATTATCTCTCAGACCACAGTGCAATCAAACTACAACTCAGGATTAAGAAACTCACTCAAAACTGCTCAACTACATGGAAACTGAACAACCTGATCCTGAATGACTACTGAGTACATAATGAAATGAAGGCAGAAATAAAGATGTTCTTTGAAACCAATGAGAACAAAGACACAACACACCAAAATCTCTGGGACACATTTAAAGCAGTATGTAGAGGGAAATTTATAGCACTAAATGTCACAAGAGAAAGCAGGAAAGATCTAAAATCACACCCTAACATCACAATTAAAAGAACTAGAGAAGCAAGAGCAAACACATTCAAAAGCTAGCAGAAGGCAAGAAACAACTAAGATCAGAGAAGAACTGAAGGCGATAGAGACACAAAAAAACATTCAAAAAAATCAGTGAATCCAGGAGCTGGTTTTTTGAAAAGATCAACAAAATTAATAGACCACTAGCAAGACTAATAAAGAAGAAAAGAAAGAAAAATCAAATACATGCAATAAAAAATGATAAAGGGGATATCACCACGAATCCCACAGAAATAGAAACTACCATCAGAGAATACTATAAACACCTCTATGCAAATAAACTAGAAAATCTAGAAGAAGTGGATAAATTCCTGGACGCATACACCCTCCCAAGACTAAAACAGGAAGAACTTGAATCCCTGAATAGACCAATAACAGGCTCTGAAATTGAGGCAATAATTAATAGCCTACCAACCAAAAAAAAGTCCAGGACCAGACGGATTCACAGCCGAACTCTACCAGAGGTACAAAGAGGAGCTGGTACCATTCCTTTGGAAACTATTCCAATCAATAGAAAAAGAGGGAATCCTCCCTAACTCATTTCATGAGGCCAGCATCATCCTGATACCAAAGCCGGTCACAGACACAACAAAAAAAAAGAACTTTAGACCAATATCCCTGATGAACATTGATGCAAGAATCCTCAATAAAATACTGGCAAACCGAATCCAGCAGCACATCAAAAAGCTTATCCACCATGATCAAGTAGGCTTCATCCCTGGGATGCAAGCCTGGTTCAACATACGCAAATCAATAAATGCAATCCATCATAGAAACAGAACCAAAGACAAAAACCACATGATTATCTCAATAGATGCAGAAAAGGCCTTTGACAAAATTCAACAGCCTTCATGCTAAAAACTCTCAATAAACTAGGCATTGATGGGATGTATCTCAAAATAATAAGAGCCATTTGTGACAAACCCACAGCCAATATCATACTGAACAGGCAAAAACTGGAAGCATTCCCTTTGAAAACTGGCACAAGACAGGGATGCCCTCTCTCACCACTCCTATTCAACATAGTATTGGAAGTTCTGGCCATGGCAATCAGGCAGGAGAAAGAAATAAAGGGTATTCAATTAGGAAAAGAGGAAGTCAAATTGTCCCTGTTTGCAGATGACATGATTGTATATTTAGAAAACCCCATTGTCTCAGCCCAAAATCTCCTTAAGCTGATAAGCAACTTCAGCAAGTCTCAGGATACAAAATCAATGTGCGAAAAATCACAAGCATTCCTATACACCAATAACAGACAAACAGAGAGCCAAATCATGAGTGAACTCCCATTCACAATTGCTTCAAAGAGAATAAAATATCTAGGAATCCAACTTACAAGGGATGTGAAGGACCTCTTCAAGGAGAACTACAAATCACTGCTCAATGAAATAAAAGAGGACACAAACAAATGGAAGAACATTCCATGCTCATGGATAGGAAGATTCAATATCATGAAAATGGCCATACTGCCCAAGGTAATTTACAGATTCAAGCTACCAAGGACTTTCTTCACAGAAGTGGAAAAAACTAAAGTTCATGTGAGACCAAAAAAGAGCCCGTATTGCCAAAACAATCTTAAGCCAAAAGAACAAAGCTGGAGGCATCATGCTACCTGACTTCAAACTATACTACAAGGCTACAGTAACCAAAACAGCATGGTACTGGTACCAAAACAGAGATATAGACCAATGGAACAGAACAGAGCCCTCAGAACTAATACCACACATCTATAACCATCTGATCTTTGACAAACCTGACAAAAACAAGAAATGGGGAAAGGATTCCCTATTTAATAAATGGTGCTGGGAAAACTGGCTAGGCATATGTAGAAAGCTGAAACTGGGTCGCTTCCTTACACCTTATAAAAAAATTAATTCAAGATGGATTGAAGACTTAAACGTTAGACCTAAAACCATAAAAAAATCTAGAAGAAAACTCAGGCAATACCATTCAGGATATAGGCATGGGCGAGGACTTCATGACTAAAACACCAAAAGCAATGGCAACAAAAGCCAAAATTGACAAATGGGATCTAATTAAACTAAAGAACTTCTGCACAGTAAAATAAACTACCATCAGAGTGAACAGGCAACCTACAGAATGGGAGAAAATTTTTTACAATCTACCCATCTGACAAAGGGCTAATATCCAGAATCTACAAAGAACTCAAACAAATTTACAAGAAAAAATCAAACAACCCCATCAAAAAGTTGGTGAAGGATATGAACAGGCACTTCTCAAAATAAGACATTTATGCAGCCAACAGACACATGAAAAAATGCTCACCATCACTGGCCATCAGAAAAATGCAAATCAAAACCACAATGAGATACCATCTCACACCAGTTAGAATGGTGATCATTAAAACGTCAGGAAACAACAGGTGCTGGAAAGGATGTGGAGAAATAAGAACACTTTTACACTGTTGGTGGGACTGTAAACTAGTTCAACTATTGTGGAAGACAGTGTGGTGATTCCTCAAGGATCTAGAACTGGAAATACCATTTGACCCAGCCATCCCATTACTGGGTATATACCCAAAGGATTATAAATAATGCTGCTATAAAGACACATGCACCCATATGTTTATTGCGGCACTATTCACAATAGCAAGACTTGGAACCAACCCAAATGTCCATCAATGATGGACTGCATTAAGAAAATGTGGCACATATATACCATGGAATACTATGCTGCCATAAAAATGGATGAGTTCATGTCTTCATAGGGACATGGATGAAACTGGAAACCATCATTCTCAGCAAACTATCGCAAGGACAGAAAACCAAACACCGCATATTCTCACTCATAGGTGGGAATTGAACAATGAGAACACTTGGACACAGGGTGGGGAACATCACACACCGGGACCTGTCATGGGGTGGGGGGAGGGTGGAGGGTGGAGGGATAGCATTAGAAGATATACCCAATGTAAAGGATGAGTTAATGGGTGCAGCACACCAACATGGCACATGTATACATATGTAACAAACCTGCACATTGTGCACATGTACCCTAGAACTTAAAGTATAATAATAAAAAAAATTTGCCATCCATTGCAAAAGGACTCATGTTCACAGTCCATGCCATCACTCCACTAAGACTGTTAATGGCTCCTCTGGGAAACTGTGGTGCAACAGCCGTGGGGCTTTCCAGAACATGATCTGTGCATCTGTTGGTGCTGCCAAGGCTGAGGGCAAGGTCATCTCTGAGCTGAATGGGAAGCTCACTGGCATGGCCTTCCATGTCCCCACCATCGTGTCAGCAGTGACCTGACCTGCCATCTGGAAAAACCTGCCAAATATGACATCAAAAAGGTGGTGAAGCAGGCATCAGAGGGCCCCTTCATAGGCTGCAGGGTTATACGAGCGTTCCGTGGTCACTTCTTTTATGATTTTGAAAAATATGGTCCAATGTATTCTTTCACCAGAGAATTTGTTTTCCAGAATCAATGAGAATCTCACATACACTTGTTGATTTCTCTTTTTAAACATACTACTTTTCTATAGTGAGCCCCTTTTTTGTGGATCACATTTATTAAAACAGTTACTAATTTCAGAACATTTCTTGCTTTCATTGTTTTACCTTCAAATATTATAATGCTTGAGGGTAAGGCAATACACACACACATGTGCACACACACACACACACACCTCCTGGGCTACACTAAGCACCAGGCTGTCTCCTCTAACTTTAACAGTGACACCCACTCTTCTACTTTTGATCCTGGGGCTGGCATCACCCTCAACAACCACTTTGTCAAACCCATTTCCTGGTATGACAGTGAATTAGACTGCAGCAACAGGGTGGTGGACTGGTGGTCCACATGGCCTCCAAGTAGTAAGACCCCTGGACCACCACCCCCAGTGAGTGCACAAGAGCAAGAGCAAGACCCTCAGCTGCTAGCGAGTCCCTGTGGCACTCAGTCCCCCACCTCAGTGAGAATCTCCCCTCACAATTTTTATGCAGACCCCCTGAAGAGCGGGTGCTTAGGGAGACCCACTTTGCCATGTGCCATCAATAAAGTCCCCTGTACTAAAAAAGAAAATTGCCATCAAGTCTCAGCTAATATGTTACTGAGTAAATACCTAAGAAAGATCATTTTGAGCACATTTCCTAAACAAATAGCAGCTAATTAATATATGTTTTAAGTTAAATACATACTAAACAATGCTTCTGATAAAAAATTATACAAAAACGCAAATAAAATGTTGAGGATGTATCTTTTAGAGCATACTTTCCCAACCTCAGCACTACTTGTATTTTGGACTGGATATTTCTTTGTTGGAGGGGGATGTCCTATGCTTTGTGGAATGCTTAGCAGGATCTCCGGGCTTTATGCACCACATACAAGTAATACCCCCATCTCCCCACTTCCCTAGCTTGTGACAATCAAAAATGTCTCTGGTCATTGCCAAATATCCTGTGGGAAGCAAAAACAGTTCCCAGTTGAGAACCACTGCTTTTAAGTGTTTTCAATGTAACTAAGTATTACTCAACAACAAAGAACTCTACTTCTGAGCAATTATCTTTCAATGTTGTCATTCTGCACTGCAGGTTATCACTGGATGAGAGTTGAAGTGTCAGAAAATGTACTGTGCATTTTAAAACGAATTTTCGTGGCCTGTCCCAACACTGTAGGCTGCAGTGTTGTACGAGAGTTCTGTGGACACTTCTTTTATTATTTTGAAAAATATGGTCCAACATATTCTTTCACCAGAGAATTTGTTTTCCAGGATCAATGAGAATTTCATATACACTTGTTGATTTCTCTTTTTAAACATATTACTTTTCTTTGGTGAGCCCCTTTTTTCTGTGGATCGCATTTATTAAAACAGTTGCTAATTTCAGAACATTTCTTGCTTTCATTGTTTTGCCTTCAAATATTATAATGCTTGAGGGTAAGGCAATACACACACACACACACACACACACACCCCCCCCCACACCCACCACACTTATATAAAATTTGTCATTTATCATGGAAGGACTCATGTCCACAGTCCATGCCATCACTCCATAAAGAGGACTGTGAATGGCCCCTCAGCGCAGCTGAGGTACAACAACCATGGGGCTCTCCAGAACATTGTCCCTGCTTCACCACCCTCTTGATGTCATCATATTTGGCAAGTTTTTCTAGAAAGCAGGTCAGGTCCATGACTGACATTGTGGTGGGGACATGGAAGGCTATGCCAGAGAGCTTCCCGTTCAGCTTGGAGATGACCTTCCTGCAACCTTGGCAGAACCAGTAGATGCAGAGGTGATAAATCTCTCTCTCTGTGTGTGTGTCTGTGTGTGTGTGTGTGTGTGTGTGTGTGTGTGTGCACAGACCATTGGTAGTTTTTAACATTTAAATTCTTTATTTTCTTTTTTTTTTTTTGACGTGGAGTCTCGCTGTGTGGCCCAGGCTGGAGTGCAGTGGCGTGATCTTGGCTCACTGCAACCTCCACCTCCTGCGTTCAAGCAATTCTCCCGCTTCAGCCTCCTGAGTAGCTGGGATTACAGGCATGCACCACCACAGCCAGCTAATTTTTGTATTTTTAGTAGAGAAGGGGTTTCACCATGTTGGTCAGGCTGGTCTCGAACTCCTGACCTCGTGATCCGCCTGTCTCAGCCTCCCAAAGTGCTGGCATTACAGGCGTGAGGCACCACGCCCAGCCTACATTCTTTATTTTCTTGAACACCATGTTTGTCAAGAGTTACGTAGCACTACCTCATATTATCTTCTTATGTTATAAAAGTAACATGTTTAGTAAAAAAAATTACCAATGATGTGTATATACACACACACACACTAATATATATATCACATATATGCAACATATATATGTACACACACACACACATATATGAGTTTGGGGCAAAGCAATGGGAGCAATTGCTGTGGGTACAGAATCAGATGAACCCTTCTAAGAACTTCTTCTCCATGGAGCAGCTCTGTCTTCCATGAGGAGAAATAAAAGAAATGCCAGCTTGCCAAGGAAGAAGCGGACATCGATTGCAAGGGCAGGGCAAGAAAGAAGGGTTGGCAAGGGAAACGTACATAGAACATTTGTGCTGAGTGCAAGACGATGAGGGTCAACGGAAAGCACAGGAACACAAGGATCCCAAGTGCCAGCCTTAGTGTCATAAATGACTCGATAAAAAATGATTTGAAATGTTCTGTTGACAAGCATATTGTGAGTTTTCTCATCCTTCTTTTTGGGGATCCATCCAAAACCCAAGAAGACTCAAACTGAGTGTGACTATTGGCTAATACATAGTGGAGTAACAAATTCCTCACCCACTTTCCTTCCCCTTACCTATGTAAGTCACGTCCACATAAAGCTCATCCGAGAAACTGCTTCCCATCTGGTTAGTGGCATTGACCATCATGATGTATGTCCTCCACATGGAGGTGTACTGCTTGCCAAAGTGGCAGGAGTTGGGGCCACCGGTTATGTAGTCTGGACATTCATGCATGAGTGTCTCTCTGCAATAAGTAATGTATTAAGAATGAATAAGAAAGTAATAGAAAGAGTCTTGTTTTTTTCTTCATAGATCAGTACCACTGGCCTTTGGGTATCAGAAATTCCAAGCACAAAACCCAGAGCTGACAAATGGTTCCTTAGGCCTCCATGTTCTGCCCATTTCAGCTGGGAGTGAGAGAGAGAAGAGCATGCTGGAAAGGTTATTTTAGGACCTCAAGTATTCTGCTTCTCATCAACCCTTCCTTTCTATAAGTGTTCTTGTGGGCTCTGGGACCTATATTCCCTGCTGATAAACACTCGAGCTTTCAATGGCCCAGGCACCACCATACCCAGGTCATGCCCATTTGGTTGCCTCAGGAAATTACAACTTTCACCTGTCCACACACAGAGGGGTCGTGCACAATGCAGCAGCTATTTCACATACGTGTTGAATTACATTTCATTTTTTAAAAAAGGGTTCAAGAGGACAAAAACTGATGTTGGTCCATTTCAGACTGCACCAAGTCAGAAATAAAGTGAAGTGACGTTGAAAGGCCACGTGGCTCAGTAGGCTGCTCAGATTTAGACTCAGGAGCCTCAGCTCAAGACACACTGCACAGGTGTGGAGGCTTGTTTAATTCTGGTTGCATTTGAGTTCCTGAAATCTGTTTACATGATGTCCCTTTGGATTTCAGCTGGGATGACAGTTTTGTGTACAACAAAGTGCAGTCATTGGAAAGCGGGCCAGCTGTCTATACCAGCAACTAAATATTTTCCTTTCTGAAGAAGAGTGCAGCTGTCTCAGGATTTCCAGGAGGGTCTCACTGTGAGTGTAACAAAATGCTTGCTCAGAGATGATCTGGTTTAGCCCTCATTGCAACCTTAGGTCCCAATACGTCCTTTAGGAGACCATGGCTCTTGGATCAGCAATGTACTAAGGAAAAAACCTCACCTTCCTTTCCCTACAAGGTTCTTTATTTTCTTGAACATGAAACAAGTTTGAAAACCTAATGTACCATATTTGTCAAGGATTGTATGGTACCACTTCACACGATCCTACTTATTTTGCAAAAGTGACATGTTTAGTTAAAAAAAATACAAATGACCTAAGAATTATAGATGAGCATCTAAGATTAACTAGCAATTAAGAAACACTTCTATGGGGCCTCAGTTTGCAACCTAAGCTGTGAGAGGGAATTTGAAACATTACATCAATATTGAGGTCCATTTAACCATTTGGCCCTTCTGCTGGTGACAGAAACAGATTGATGGGACCCAAGCAAGAGATGAAGTCTCAGGGTGAGGAGACCTAGGGTGGATGCTCAGAAATGCCAAGCATCAGGGTCCAGCAACACTGATATTGTACTGCTATGGCTGGTAACCTTATGTATATTGACACAGTTTTTAACAGACATTAACAGGAGAATGTGGGCATGGACCTTAGACTCCCCTTTCCCTGGTGGTATGAACCTTACTGGTGTAAATTCAGGAATGTGCTGTCACTCAGAACCGGTGTTTCTTTGGCCTGGAGAATGGGAGTACTCGTGGGGTTTCATAGGAGAGAAGGGAACTTCTTACCCTTCCCTGTGGTAAGTCAGCGAATAATTGGTAGGAAGTCCTCCATCTGTCCCAGGCTTCCACCAGCAGGTGAATGTTTCCTTATTGGGAGAACGACATTTAAAGATCTCAGGTTTTCCGGGAGGTAACTGTCCTAGAAAAAGCCAGAAGCCACTGCATCAATATTGAGGTCCATTTAACCATTTGACCCTTCTGCTGGTGACAGAAACAGATTGATGGGACCCAAGCCAGCGATGGTCTCAGGCTGAGGAGACCTAGGGTGGATGCTCAGGAATGCCAAGCATCAGCATCCAGCAACACTCCTCTGTGGGCTGCCCTGATGTTGGCAGGGCTCTTAGACAGCTTTTTGCTGGGATGTGTGTGTGTGTGTGTGTGTGTTTGTGTACTTTGAGATGGAGATAACAATAGCCTAGTGACCAACTGCAAAATTTCAACAAAGAATGAGCCTTGAATGCAGGATAGACACATATTGGTTGAAGAGTGTGTGGTGGCCCTTTTGTAATCCCACGAGGTCTGTGAAGCTGATACCCTCCCTCAGCCGAAGGGGACCATACGAAGAATCCTTCCCAGGTATAAGCAACCTGCAGACACTCTGGCAAAACACCGCTCTATGGCACTTCTCCACTCAGCTCACCAATCTCCATCTTTCTGCCATCCCCACACAATGTACTCAACTTGATCCTAATCTTCTGTCCATTCACTGCATCGCTGAAGCTCCCTGTGTCTGGGTGTCCCTTCCTTCCTCTTTCCCCATCTTCTCCTTTCCTTCCCCTTTCCCTTCACTTTTTCTTGATTTTTTTTTTTTTTTTTTGAGATGCAGTCTCGCTCTATCTCCCAGGCTGGAGTGCAGTGGTGCGATCTTGGCTCACTGCAACCTCCACCTCCTGGGTTCAAGCAATTCTGCCTCAGCCTCCTGAGCAGCTGGGATTACAGGTGCACACCACCACACCCGGCTAAGTTTTTGTATTTTTAGAAGAAATGGGGTTTCACCATGTTGGTCAGGCTAGTCTTGAATTCCTGACCTCGTGCTCTGCCCACCTTGGCCTCCCAAACTGCTGGGATTAAAGGCATGAGCTACTGCGCCTGGCCACTTTTCCTTGATTTTATTCAGCTTTGATCTTGTGACCCAGACTCACAGTCTGTCTCCTCATCCACCCCATCCCCATTTCTGAATCTTGGTTTTTAGTCCTCTTTTTCTCTTAGATTTTCCTCTCTTTCCTTTGTGTGTGTGTGTGTGTGTGGTGAGGTTGCAAAGGGCTTCCTTTGGATACGTAGGGCTTGAAGAGTGTGTGGCCCTTTTGTAATCCCATAGGGTCTATAAAACTATAATTTGATGGATCTTTTTGGGGTAGGAGGTGTGGTAAGAGGTAGGAGAGTAGCCAGCTCCTCTCCTGGTTCTGAGCAACCACTATTATCTAAGAGCTGTACCCAGTTCCAGACTGGATGCTAGAAGGTCTCAGTGAGGTGGTGTGAAAATACAACACCAAGGGTGTAAAATTTTTTAGTTGCCAAATCTCCGAAGCTCTTGGCAAGCGGGCTCCCATTTCTCTTGCTTGAATGTCAGGTTCAAAGAGGGACAGCAGAGCCCTGGGATTTGCCCTGATACTATGGGGCTGGGAAGCCACCATGCTCGCCTACATGACTTCAGCTGATCCTCTTTTTTGTCTAGCTGGATGCCCTAGCATTGAGTTTAGGATATCAGGAGCAGAGAGGAGCACTTTCAGAGGTGGGTCAGCACCTCTAGGGGTTCTTTCTGTTTTCTCCTCTACCCCTCACGCAGGCTCCAAGGCCAGAGTTTCTGGCTGAGCACCAGAGCAGAAACAGCAGGTTAGGAGGAGACCTCAGTGAGGAGAAATGCATGGGAAGAGGATTCTCTAGGCAGACCTGGCCAGAAAGAGGAATTTAGTGGAATGGCATGCTGTGGGACACAGGCTGGAGCCCAGGACACCAGGCTAGTAGTGTCAGCTGGAACTCACCTACCCTCCTGCTCACAGGCCCTGCTAAAACCCGTCCTTGCCAGCCCTGGTCAGCTCTGCCAATATTTGTAACACTGCTCATCCTCTAGGGACAATTTATTCAGGGTAATGTGTTGCTGGGAGTTACAGCAAGAATGCAAGTTTTTGTTTTGCTTTGTTTTTGTCATGAGTGGGGAGAAGTGTGTGAAGTAGAAAGAAAAGTTTATTTAAAAAATTCAAAGCCTATGGTTCCATAATGAGCACACTCAGAAGCCAATTAGGGTGATCATTGATTTCTTGAGTATTTAGTTTCTCTTGTGGGTCATTCTGACCTCTGCTTTCCCCTTTTTCTCTCTCTGAAAGCTTCTCTTTCTTATTTTACTGTTTATTAATAGTACCTTCAGGAAGCTCAAGAGAGGAGGGTAGATTTGTAAAATTACAATTAGACAAATGTTTCCTTCATCTACATTAGAGGAATAAGTTAAAATTAATGGACTTTCTCAATGCACAGAGACACGGAGAAACCCACACAGGAACCACACATACAGGTATGTAGACGCCCACACAGAGCCCGCATCAAAAGTACACATACCACACACACACAGAAATATACACAGGTGCATACTCATGGAGTTACATACTGGTATGCACACAGGTACATGCAGAGAAGTGTGCACATATAGATATACACAGAACACACACAGACATACATAAAAGTATATACATACAGGTTCAGACAGAGAGGCATTTGCAATCAGGTCCATATAGAAAAGTTAATATATACACAGGTACACATAGAAGTCTGCACACCCAGAAATGCACACGGGTTGACATACGGAAGTGTATATTCACAGGCACCCACCCTCTCATTTAGCTGTGGACTTCATTTCTCCTATTAGCACAGATAATAGAGTTGGCTGTACCTGCTTCCCGCCATGTAACAGCAACCTCTTATATCCCATTATGGTTTTTCAAAGAGTTTTCATATACATTATTTCATCTGCAGTAGAGGAAACATCACTATCCTCACTTTGAGAATTTGGAAACCCAGAGAGTTAGGTAATTGGCTCTAGGTCACACAGCTAGAAACTGGCAGGACCTGGATTAGAACTCAGTTCCTGTCTTCTTCAGAGCTGTTTCATTACACTCCTGAAATGAGGACAGAAGGCAGAGAGCATGGTGACAAGATTTTGCATTAATTGCATTAATTTTTCTGCATTAACTTTAATGCAAAATATTGCAAATAATTTAACAGCAGCACATAACACAGCATTTTCATTTCTCATAATGGCATTGCAAGAAGACTGCAATGGACTCTTCACCCTGTTGACAAACACCCCAGGCAATGAAAGAGAGCATGATAGTCTCTTACTTACCATTCAGAAGGCAGGTGTTGAGAAAAAGTAGCAGAGTGAAAACAGTTGCAGATGCCACATTTTCCTTCATGTTGGCTGCCTTCTCTTGCTGCAGGAAATGTATCAGAGGTTCACTGGAAGAGAAGGTACCAGGTATCTTTTGTGAAACGGCAGTCTGGTCAGGCACATCCACCACTTTGTTCTGGGTGTTTGCAACTGATTGTTGCTCCTTGCTTAATGTGAATGACAAAATAGGAGGAAAGGAATGTAGGAAAATGTAACAGGGTTGGATGGCTTGGCACAGAAACATCAATTCACATACGCTGGGAAAATTTCCACCACCAGAGGTCCTCAGATGACAAGGTAGAGAGTTCAAGGGGCATCAAGGCAGTCAGTTCCTTTGCACACACCCCAGAGAAAAATTGTTCTCTTTCCACCCCATAGCCACCTAACAATATATCATCCATCTTACGTAACGTAGATTGTATGTCCTACGGGAGAATCCTTCTACGAGGGCTCTTCCTCTGGTCCATCAACCAAAAATTGTCCAGGCTGAAAAGTCAGTACCCTCAGTACAATCTCAACATAACCATGCTGATTCTACCAAATTAGGGAGGCTTTGAAGGTTCAAGCTGAGAAGGTTCTGGAAGTCTTCTGGGTTATATGCATTACCACAAAGCGAACCACACAATGAACTCTAGTGAACCTCCACGTGGTTTCTTTCTCCTGTTTGGAAAGCCCGGTAAACAAAAGGTAATAAATTCTGGTAATAATTTAAATCCCTTGGGTTCAGAGTATTAAGTAAATTTTGAACCTGCAGGGGTTGGGAGTTTGGAGCAATTTATTATTAATACTATTATTATTACCCTTGGAACAACTTTCAAAGCTTCTAAATGTCCTTGTAAGAAAAAAGGATTTTTAAAGACATTTGGAAAAAAAGGCTCATTAGTCTTGTTGGACTTCAAACAACTGAGAAAACAATAGATTTAATGAAGTAAGTGTAAATTCTTAGAAACGCACAGCTTAAATTTGTCTTTAAATTTTTATTGTTTCATTTTGTTGTTGTTGTTGTTGTTTTAATCAAGGGAAGAACATGCAGGATCAAAGCTGCCCATCTTGGGACATTTGAAACGTCTGAGTGTGTTTGATGAGCCCCTGAAAGACCAGCTTTTGCTACTGCTCCTTGTGGGACATACTCAGAAATGGAGAAACCATAGCAACAGTAGAGGTTTGGGCACCCAGGTACCATCAATTAGCTCTTTTTTTTTTTTGAGACAGAGTCTCGCTCTTTCGCCCAGGCTGGAGTGCAGTGGCGCGATCTGGGCTCACTGCAAGCTCCGCCTCACGGGTTCACGCCATTCTCCTGCCTCAGCCTCCCGAGTAGCTGGGACTACAGGCGCCTGCCACGACGCCCGGCTAATTTTTTTTGTATTTTCAGTACAGACGGGGTTTCACCGTGTTAGCCAGGATGGTCTCGCTCTCCTGACCTTGTGATCCACCTGCCTTGGCCTCCCAAAGTGCTGGGATTACAGGCGTAAGCCACCGCGCCCGGCCAAGCAGCTCTTTTATACTGAGGCTCCAGCTTCAGTAAAGGATCCTGGTCCAGCGGTGGATACTGTGAGATGACCCGTATTTTGTTCTTTTGGGGAACTTCTACCTGCTCCTACAAGATTCCTTCCAAACAAATGCCCTCCCAGTGTGCACTTTCTAAATCACCCACTGCATCTCACCCCTGAGGGTCATCTAATTAAAATCAAGTGGTTAAAGGCTCCTACTGGGTTTAAAATAATGCCTAACACTTCTGGAGCATCTATTATGGGCAGGCACTGGGGAAAGTTAAGTACCTTAATCACGTAAATTCCATGTTGTTATCACAACAGCCCCGTGAGCAGGTACAGATTTTAACAGATGAACAAATGGAAGTACAGAGACTTAGTAGATTGTCAGTCACACGCCCATGGGAGAAAGATACCTGGGAAGCCTGAGAGCCACTGAGAGATCATCCTGACTTGTGGAAAGTCTGTGATGGGGGTGCAATTATTCCCCCTCTGTTAGAGAGATAGTGGAGACAACAGCCACTGACACATGGTGAGCAACATCAAGCCTTGGGTGAGTGTGGCATTCTGAGTAGGGGCAGGAGAGCCAGAGCCGACAGAGGCCTTCTCAGCTACTGCTCTACTTATGCCCAAGGACCTTAAATACTGTCGATCTCATGAATCCAGCCTCGTTAGGTACATATAGCCCCAAATAGTTCTTTATCCTGCTGATCTGATGATCTCAGCCTGGCTTAGAGATGAAATTCTATCCACTGGCTGAAGACTTTCTATAATATCCCTTTATTGAGACTTCCTTTCTCTTTTGGGCATTGCACTAACATGCTTAAGATCAACATGCTATAAATCAGACCTTCCTGGTGAGGTTGGTGAGCTTTGCCGAAGCAGGGCTCCATGCATTTTGCAAAAGAAACTCTGGGATGGGAAGCAGAGTGGGTCAGGCAGCAGTCGATATTAGATATTGTCATCTGCTTACATGTTCTCATGTGCTAGTACAGGATCAAAGAAACTCTCCTAAATAAAGTTTTCCTATAATAATGTCTTCAGGAAGTATTCTATGAATGAAAAAAAACTTCCCTTTGGGATTTCCTGAGACACATCCTGGAATCTAGTTACTAGTATGCACTTTCTAATGCCTAAAACCCCCATGCCAGGGAATTAGACATACTCACAGTGGTGTCATGGTTGTGTTTCAACAATGATTTCCCACCTCATCCTGCATTTTCTTCCCAGGAAGGCAAACACAATGGGGGTAATTTAACCTTTAGAGAAAGACAATCACAACTTCTCACCCCTAAAGGGGCTATGCTAAATGTTAATTAACTCTGATCACACAAGGAGATGCTTCTCAGCACTAGGCACATCTCTTGTTTATCCACCGACCTTTTTTTTTTTTTTTTTTTATGGCTGGCAGACACTAAGCTGGGGATACATTAGGTTTTTGTCTCTCAGTCCACCCTGCATTGCACTCAAGATCTTGATCAAGGGCAGGCATGGCCCTTCTTATTCTCTCCCAATTGGGACTGGAATATCCAACGAGGGTCCTCATCTTTTTAAGATGTTATAGCAGCAAATGTCTCCAAATATTTGCAGTTCGGTTAGCAAAAAGTCAGCCCCACACATCCTAGGGACTATCGTCTTAGGCATCACTCCTCAGCAGCTCCTTGGTTTTGACTGAGGGTTAAAAATGCAAGTGGTGGATCTGAAGAGCAGGTTTGTAGCAAGTTTGCAGCCCCCACACCTTGCCCATGGCTAGCCGCCTTGGTTTCCTTGCTTCCCAATCTTCAAAGACTCTCTTACCCTTAAGCTCCTCCTCTTACCATATTCAAATATGCCTACCCACCGCGCTGTGGCCCACTGTGGTATGAACACCAAGAAAAGTCCCTTCTCCCTCATGTTGCTCGGCATCAATGCTGATCCTGTTTAGGCCCTCTCTTTCCAAAAGCCTCTTTTCATTCTCCCTTCCATTAAGCCAAGTCTCTTCCACATAGGCCAACAGTTGAGAAAAAGGCCCAGCAGCTTGTGCTTTTGAGAAACTAGAGAAAGTCTCCCTACATGGAAAATCGGGGCCACACTCCCATGGCCTGGGCTGACCGTACTATCTACATTAGGAAGGGAATAACATAGGAGAGAAGCCAGTGTGGCCTCATGAGAGTTAAAAATAAACCAGATCTGAGCTCCCAACATACCACTCCCCACTGTCAACCCCTCATCCTCTGCAATACCCTCTCTTAGACTTCACCTTTATGTTCTGGCCGATGCAGTCCCCGAGCCAGTCCTGCCTGCCAGCAATCTCAGCCCTACCATTCTGTGGAACTTACTCTCAAGACTGGTATCTGGTGCTCCCCCTGAGTACAGTCCTCAACCTGTCCTGCTGCATCTGTTGCTGCAACCTTCTACTCAGGTTTTTGACTCAGTTTTCCTAACTCCAGAAATGGACCTACCATTAGGGTCCAGAAATGGACCCTGCCATCCCTGTTAGGCAGGGATTCTGAGGTTCTTTTTAGCTCTTGCAAACTCAGTTCCTGGATAATCAAGCAAGGCCCAATCCAACATTTGAATTTTAGACTATCGTACATATGACATGCACAAATTGTAAGTACAGTCATGTGCCACATAATGACATTTCAGTTAATGATGGACCATATATATGACGGTGGTCCCATAAGATTATAATGCTGTATGTTTACTGTTCTTTTTCTATGTTTATATATATTTAGATACACAAACACTTACCATTCTGTAACAACTGCCTACAGCATTCAGTTCTGTGACAGCTGTATAGGTTTGTAGCCTGGGAGCAATAGGCTATGTCATCTAGCCTAGGTGTGTAGTAGGCTATACAATCTAGGTTTGTATAAGTATACTCTATGATGTTGGTACAACAGTGAAATCTCTTGACACATTTCTCAGAACTTAGCCCTATCATTAAGCGACACTTATGACTGTATTCTGCTCAATGAAGTATCACAAAAAGAATATATCTATGTTACCACTCAGGTCAAGAGATTAACCACCGATAGCACCCCAGAAATCCAACTTGCACCTCCTCCCAATCTCTACCTACTCCTTCCTGATAGAAACCATTCTTCCAACTTCTAACAGTACAGATTAATTTTACCTACCTTCGAACTTTATATAAATAGGATCATACAACATGCATTTTTTGAGTGTGTGTGTGTCTGGCTTCTTTCATTTCACATGGTTGTAGGATTCATCCTTGTTGTTACATGTAGTTTTACATATTTTCATTTCATCTCATTCATTTTCATTCATGTTATATTGAATGAAATACCATAACTCATTTATTCGTTCTACTGTGTTGATGGACATTTGAGTTGTTTCCAGGTTTTGGCAAACTTTGGGTTTTGCTGAGATTGATCAAAACTCAAATGGCAGGGAAGCCCTGTGCATTTCATAATCACTCTGTGCTACCCACCATATCTCCTATTAACCTAAATTAAATTTCAAGTGCTTTTTTTGTCCTAAAAAGGCAAAAAGTCTCATTTCTTGCAAACAAATTTTGAATACATTCATCCATTGTCTTCAGTATTAGGCATTGTGTTAAGGGCTTCCTTTGGTGTCCTTGGCCCACTGGGTTTCCTTACCTGCCTTGTTCTACCTGGGTTAGATGGCCTGAGGCTAACATAACAGGGAGCAAACCCCATATCAGGTACCATTTGATTTCCAGGAGTTGGGTTTTTTTTTTTTTTTTGAGACAGGGTCTTGTTCTGTTGCCCAGGCTGGAGTGCAGTGGCATGATAACTGCTCACTGCAGCCTGGACCTCCCTGGGCTCAGGTGATTCTCCCACCTTAGCCTCCTGAGTAGCGGGGACTACAGGCACATGCCACCAACACCCAGCTAATTTTTGTATATTCTGCAGTGACGGGGATTCACCATGTTGCCCAGGCTGGTCTCAAACTCCTGAGCTCAGGAAATTTACCCGCTTTGGCCTCCCAAAGTTCTGTGATTACAGGCATGAGCCACTGCACGTGGCAAGAAGTTGGAGTTTTCTTTCCAGTACAGAATGCCAACACTTAATCTGGAAAATAAAGGACATAATGTGCTCAGGGCAGGAAGAGGAACAGCAAGGATTAGCTATTACATACCAGGCTAAAGATTGAGGCTGTTATACAAGCTCTGCTCAATGTCAACAGTCAATGATTGTGAATAAATGAAGCCCAAAAGGTGAAAAAAACAGAACAAGATTCTAAGACATGGGACAAAACTCTGCATATAGGAAGACTGGTCCCACGCCGGTATTTCAAACACTAGACTTACAGCCAGCATAGTTTTCAGTATTTGACAGGGAATCTAAAGAAGTTTTAAGGAGAACATGGCAGCCGCTCTTTCAGGAAGACATTGAAAACTGGGGATATAGTGCCAAGAGAACCCTGGCCCGCAGGTGGGGAGATGAAAGTTCCAGCTGTTCTTGCTCTGCCAATAATTAGCCTCACACAAACATGTGCCCACAATGAATGTTTATCTGCCCATAGTCCAGGCAGCATATCTATGCATTTGTCTGTGAAAGTTCACAAGAGGACACTTGCTCGTGTGGTCATTCATTATTATTTTTTATCATCACCATTATCCAGTTTACATTTTGCTGTTTCTTGAGCAGGTTTCCATCTTGTACCCTGTTTTGAGGTACCCATTGGGGAAAACATCCAGAACTTTCCATAGTGAATTACTTTTATATAAAATGTTTATCACCTGGCAGTTTAGTCAGGTGAACGTAATTAGAAGTAGTATAGAGGCTGCTATAAAGTGTTCACCTCTGATTCCAGATATTCCCCTGCCCCTCTCCTAGAAATCCCAAAGGTTCCACTGAGGAAAGAACTTCCTGAAGACTCTGCACTCTGTGAAGATCATCAAGAGGAGCGCATGTGCTGTGCATGGTGATGGCTGCATTTGGTAAGAGGTAGATGATCAGCAGAGATAGGATTTGTCTAAACGAGAGCTGACTTAGGCCTTGGGCCACTCAGGAATACCTATGAAGAACCATCTCCTGGCTTCTAACCTAGTCAGGGCAAATTACTCCAATATGATATATGTGCCTTTGCACTAGAGTCACTTTAATAACACAGAACACCGATGCTTTCCCATGGCTGGGAGTATTGCTTCCAAATCTAATCACATTAACTTCACTCACTCACCACAGCTTCCTCATCCTAGCAACATCTTTTATCCCAGGGAGGCTTGTTTTCGAGCAGTCTTTTTGGCTTAAAGGCAAGAATAGGAATTGGGTGGGTTTCAATTTCCCCCAGCCAGTGCACATGTAGGACAGATGGTGGAAAATCCACGTTGGCCTGATTTTCAGAGGAACTAGTCCCTCATGAGATCATCAATCAGTTCCTAACAATCAAAAAACACCCATAAATCGTACATTATGTTTTGCAGTTTACAGAGCGGTTCTATAGACATCAGTGGTTTCTAATCCAGGATTCCCATTACAGTCCAAGGAGTGTCTTAAAATTTCTTTTCTTTTCTTTTTTTTTTTTTTTTTTTTTGAGACAGAATCTTGTTCTGACACCCAGGCGGGAGTGCAGTGACATGATTTCAGCTGACTGCAGCCTCTGCCTCCCAGGTTCAAGTGATTCTCCTGCCTTAGTCACCAGAGTAGCTGAGATTACAGATCTGCGCCACCACGCCTGGCTAATTTTTGTATTTTCAGTAGAGATGGGCTTTACCATGTTGGCCAGGCTGGTCTTGAACTCCTGGTCTCAAGTGATCTGCCCACCTCAACCTCCCAAAGTGCTGGGATTACAGGCATGAGCCACTGTGCCCGGCCTTAAAATTTTTCGTTTCTTTGTTTTGTCCCTGGACATTCTTACTAATTGGCTCAGAATTGAGCCCGCTTGGAAGGACATGGGCATTTAAAAAAAAACTTTCTAGATGATTCTAAATTAAAGCTGGGGTTGAAAACCACTGACTTACGTGCTATCACCTGACATGTAAATTCACTGAGTCCTCTAAGGCAGCCTTCCCCCTGATAACAGCTGACTCAGCATGCTCCCCATATAACACCTCCAATAGGAGGCAACTTTATCTCAAAAGCCTCCCATGTTCTCAGACCTGTGTGCCAATAAAATCAGCAAACCCTTGTATAGAATACACTTATAAATATATAAAAACATGTATAATACCACATGCAAAATGTTTATATGTGATCCACTGCATGCCAGGCACCATTTTGTTAACTTGATTCACCCTCACAAGAAGCCTGAGGTGTAGGTATGATTATTATTCCTTTCTAACAGATGAGGACACTGAGGCCCAGAGAGAGTCTGTGAGTTGTCCAAGGTCACACAGCTAGTGAGTTGGATATGGAGGAAGAGGAACTCAGGATTTGATCTCTGGGGTCTGTGCTAACTATCACACTTTCAAACGTGCAATGACCCTTCTTCAAGGAGCTCCAGAAGTACAAAATCCATGCTGGCTGTGAGGAGTGGGGACAGGTCAGAGGACCTTGGGGTCGTAGCTTCTGAGTCCTCTAAGGCAGCCCTCTTCCTAATAATGGCTCACTCAGCATGCTCCCCCAATCCAAAGGCAGGTCTGATGCTGAAGGCTGTGGGAACTGGGGATAGCTCTTCAATAGCAGTAGGTATTCCTGGGGCATCATGCCTGGGCACCACTGCCTACTTCAGATCATATGTGTCAAAATCTTTGGAAAGGGAGGCCCTAGGAAGGGGATTTTTAACAAGCACTTAGATTATTCTTATCAAGCTCAAGTTTTAGAGCCTGAGCTCAAGCTGAGAGGGGCAGGAAAGGAAGATGCAGTGGAGGAGGCAGAGTGGCTTCCTCTCTATGGGAAATGTTGTATTTAGAACTTAGATAGAGGCATTGGGGGTGTGATCTGTTGGGTTATTGTCCCCAACTATTTGCTTCCTCCCAGCCATAGGATTGCATATCCCTACCCACGGTCATGGGAGGTACTCGTGCATTCTGAGAGAAGTACACATCCCACCTCAATCACTTTGGACTTGGCCACGTGAAAAACTATGGCCCATGGGATGTGAATGGTTGTGATGTTTTTTGCTGTGTTTAACCTGAAGCTTAAATGCAATTGGATGGTTTGTCTTAGGTCTCTTTGATCTTGTTCTCCACTGCCCTTAGGATGTCACAGATAGTGTCTATACCCTTAGTTTGGGTTTTAAAATGAGAAGACAGGTGGAACCCCACTGAGCCCAGCTGAACCCAGCCAATTCTAGCAGAGCCACAGCCAATCTGCCGCTGACTCACAGTCCTCATGTAAAGTGAGCAAAGAGTAAATGTTGTTCTAAGCCACAGAGATGTCACTGTTGTTTGTTTGTTACTAATTGCAAAACTAATACAGGGCAAGAGTAGGAGGAGGACATAAGTTTTGCAAAACTTCAAACAAGATTATTTTTTCACAGATGGAGCTCTGTGTATGTTATATACGTGTGTGAATGTGCTGTTCATCCAAACACAAAATAACTTTACTTTGCCATAAAAGTCACTACTGTATTCATAACAACTTTGTCTATTGTTATATATTAATATCTAGAAACTCAAGCTTTGAAGGTGAGAAGGAAAATTAAAATAAAACATAAATTATTGGCATACTGGCACTGCTTATTTGTCTCAGGAGGAAGGGAACATCAGGGGAATCATATAGAATCATTATAGAATCATGGGATTTTGGATCTTTAAGGGGCGCAAAGACTTGAAGGTATTCTAATTCAACTCCTCACTTTAACACATGGGGAAACTGAGGCCTGGAAAAATGAAGTGCCTTGGCCAAATGCCTTGTGGGAGAATCTTTGGAGCTTGAGGATGGGCACAACTGAGAACACTGACAAGTCTAAGAAGAAACTCTCAAGAATGTTGCTAAATGTATTTTCCCACTCTGATTCCTGCTTTCCCTACCCTCTCAGTTAGAACCTTGGAATACATTCATAGGAATAGTAAAAACATCAGATGTCCATCAGAATTTGGTTTTCTTTTCCTTTCTGGCCACACAGTTAAAGTTACTTTATTGCTTCCCCTGTAGTTAGATGAGGCCAGCTGATGAAGTGGTGGCCTCTGAAAGTGGGTAGAAATAACATACAGTAATGCACTGAATGACAAACTTTGTCCACTATAGACTGCATATATGGTGGTGGTCCCATAAGATGACAATGGAGCTGAAAAATTCCTGTTGCCTAGTGATGTCAGGGCCATTCTAACATTATAATGTAATGTATTACGCCGTGTTTGTGGTGACACTGGTGTAAACAAATCTACTGCACTGCTAGTCGTATAAAAGTAGAGCACATACAATTATGTGCAGTATATATACTTGATAATAACTATGTTACTGGTTTGTGTATTTACTATACTATACTTTTTATTGTTATTTTACACTGTACTCCTTCTACTTATAAAAAAAGTTAACTGTAAAATAGCCTCAGGCAGATCCTTCAGGAGGTATTCCAGAAGGCATTGTCATCATGAGATGACAGCTCCATGCGTGCTGTTATCCTTGAGGAACTTCAAGTGGGACAAGATGTGGAGGTGAAAGATAGCAATAGGGATGATCCAGACACTATGTAGTCCTAGGCTAACGTGAGTGTTTGTGTCTTAGTTTTTAATGAAAAGATTTAAAAAGTAAAACAAAAAAACTTTTAAAATTAGAAAAAAGTTTATAGTATAAGCATATAAAGAAGGAAAATGTTTCTGTACAGCTGAACAATGTGTTTGTGTTTTAAGCCAAGTATTATTACAAAATAGTCAAGGCCAGGCACAGTGGCTCACGCCTGTAATCCCGGCACTTTGGGAGGCTGAAGCGGGTAGATCATGAGGTCAGGAGTTTGAGACTAGCCTGGGCCAACATGGTGAAACCCCGTCTCTACTAAAACTACAAAAAAAGTTAGCTGGATGTGGTGGCAGGTGCCTGTAATCCTAGCTACTTGGGAGGCTGGGGCAGGAGAATCATTTGAACCCAGGAGGCGGAATTGGCAGTGAGCCGAGATCATGCCATTGCACTCCAGCCTGGGTGACAGGGCAAGACTCTGTCTCCAAAAAAAAAAAAAAAAAAAAGTCAAAATGAGTTTAAGAAAGTTTATAAAGTTAAAAAGTTACAGCAAGCTAAGCTAAGGTTAATCTATTATTGAAGAAAAAATTTTAAAAAAAATTTGGTGTAGCTTAAGTGTACAGTGTATATAGAATCCACAGTAGTGTACAGTAACGTCCCAGGGCTTCACATTCAGTCACCACTCATTCACTGACTCACCCAAAGCAACTCCCAGTCCTGCAAGCTTTATTCACGGTAAGTACCCTATACAGGTGTACCATTTTAAAAAATCTTTTATACTGTGTTTTTACTATACCTTTCCTATGTTTAGATACACAAATACTTACCATTGTGTTACAATTGCCTGTAGTATTCGGTAAAGTAAAATGTTGTATAGGATTATACCCTAGGAGCAATAGGCTATCCCATATAGCCTAGGTGTGCAGCAGATTATCCCATCTAGGTTTGTGTAAGTACACTTTATGATGTTCAAGCAACAACAAGATCACCTAAGGATGCATTTCTCAAAAAGTATCCCCATTGTCAAGCGATGCATGACTGTACTTCTAGCCTAGTCCTCGTCTTTAAAGCTTTTTACATATTCCCCCGTCTATTTCTCTCTCCTCCATTGCTGGCCTGAAGAAGATGAAATTAAGGACTGTGAGGTCCTAAAAGCTCAGTACAGCCAACAGATGAAAGGCTCTTGAGTTCATGCTGACCCCCAGCAAACTGTCACATGGGTGAGAAATAAACCTTTGGTTGTTGTGCTCTGAGCTAAGAGGCTGGGTGTTATAATGGCTAGCCTTATTTAGTTGGGCAAATCTAGGGACAATCCAGAGACAACCAGTACAGCCTAGTGTAGACGGTAATTACTACATTTAACCAAGTAGAAGAGCAGTGATTAAGATGGAAGCCTCCAACGCCTGACCCACTGCCATTGTCCCATCTGGAATACTATCATCAAAGTTCCAGAATAATCTCAGTTTGGCTTCGTCTACATATTCAGCCCCCTACACTGTCACCTGTAAATATGTCTACAGGTGTTCAACAACCTGTATTTTTATAAAGTCATATAGAATGTACTATTCTTATGTACAGAACCACGGAAACAGCACTTGGCCTTGAGTTGTGCAACTCTTTTCCATTAATCAATAGGCTCTCCATATTCCTAAGGAATAGGTTCTGAGACCTTCTTGATTCCTCCAGTAACCTCTTTGTGTGCATTAATTTGAACTCAAGGGCAGATGGATGACAAAGCCCACTGAGATGTGGCTGCAAGGTGGTTGGGTTAGTAGCTGAAGTGAATAAAAATCTCAATATCAGAAATCAAGGAAATGTGGAGACTGTCAAGAACTGGGACAACCTCCATTGTGAAATCTTCAACTAGCAAGGCAATAATAATTCTCAGCCCATTCTTCCTTTTCCTTCATAAATGCACACAATTAAAACATATTTTTCTGGCATCATCATGTCTAAATATCTAAAACACACCCTTTCAGGAATGAAAACTTATATATGTATATATATATATCTCTCTGACAAAGGGCTACTATCCAGAATCTACAATGAACTCCAACAAATTTACAAGAAAAAAACAAACAACCCCATCAAAAAGTGGGCAAAGGACATGAACAGACACTTCTCAAAAGAAGACATTTATGCAGCCAAAAAACACACATGAAAAAATGCTCACCATCACTGGCCATCAGAGAAATGCAAATCAAAACCACAATGAGATACCATCTCACACCAGTTAGAATGGCAATCATTAAAAAGTCAGGAAACAACAGGTGCTGGAGAGGATGTGGAGAAATAGGAACACTTTTACACTGTTGGTGGGACTGTAAACTAGTTCAACCCTTGTGGAAGTCAGTGTGGCGACACCTCAGGGATCTAGAACTAGAAATTCCATTTGACCCAGCCATCCCATTACTGGGTATATACCCAAAGGACTATAAATCATGCTGCTATGAAGACACATGCACACATATGTTTATTGCGGCATTATTCACAATAGCAAAGACTTGGAACCAACCCAAATGTCCAACAATGATAGACTGGATTAAGCAAATGTGGCACATATACACCATGGAATACTATGCAGCCATAAAAAATGATGAGTTCATGTCCTTTGTAGGGACATGGATGAAATTGGAAATCATCATTCTCAGTAAACTATCGCAAGAACAAGAAATCAAACACCGCATATTCTCACTCATAGGTGGGAATTGAACAATGAGAACACATGGACACAGGAAAGGGAACATCACACTTTGGGGACTGTTGCGGGGTGGGGGGAGGGGGGAGGGATAGCCTTGGGAAATGCTAGATGACGAGTTAGTGGGTGCAGTGCACCAGCATGGCACATGTATACATATGTAACTAACCTGCACATTGCGCACATGTACCATAAAACCTAAAGTATAATAATAATAATAATAAAAAAAAACAAAAAAAAAGAAAAAAAAACTGGCAGGATCTAACTATTGTTTTTGAGACCTTATTTAAACTTCCACGTAGATTTGACATTTTTTCCATTTAAAATTAATGGTTTCTTCAAGCTAAAGTAAAAAATATGGAAAAATATTTGTGAGAGTAATTCAAAATGTTACTATTAATATTTTTAAAACACCATTCTAGAAACACACACAGATATTTGTTTTCAATGTGCTTTCATTAAAACAATCCTCTTATGTTTCTGAAATCTTGTAACTCTGCTTTTAAGCTAATAACAAATACAGCAAACCTACCCCTTGAGGCATGCAAGTACATTGTAAGTTTAAATATCACCCAAATAAAGTGTAAATAAGACTTAAAAAAAATATATAACATATATAACATATATATAACATATATAACATATATATAAACATATATAACATATATACATATAAAACATATATAAACATATAACATATATATGTTAAACATATAAAACATATCTATAACATACATATGTTTTGTATATTTTATATATATTTATATATATATATTTTTGAGATGGACTCTTGCTCTGTCATCCAGGCTGGAGTACAGTGGCGCGATCTTGGCTTACTGTAACCTTTGCCTCCCGGGTTCAAACGATTCTCCTGCCTCAATCTCTGGAGTAGCTGGGATTACAGGTGCGTGCCACCATGCCCAGCTAATTTTTTTGTTTTTTCAGTAGAGACAGGGTTTCACCCTGTTGGCCGGGATGGTCTCCATCTCTTGACCTCGTGATCCACCCACCTCGGCCTCCCAAAGTGCTGTGATTACAGACATGAGCCACCACGCCCAGCCAAACTTTTATATTTTAATCTACTGGGTGCACACTTCTAAAAATGAGGCGCTTCTCTGACTTCCTAATTGAAGCTTTTTATGGAGTACTGGGGTCATTTATGAGTATAAAAATTATGGTGTGATATGGTGGATGTAGGATGTGCTCAGCTGCTCCTGCAGATCAAGGGCTTGTTGCCAAAATCAAACGCCTAGGACTTGAGCATTTTAAGTTTCTGAGTCATCTTTTTATAGCCTCCTTCCCTCCCTCCATCCTTTTGCCCATCTCTCCTTTCTCCTTTCCTTTTTAGTGTCTTTTTCTCTTTCTTTTCTTTTTCCTTTTCTTTTCTTTGCTTTTCTTTTCTTTCCTGTCTTGTCTTGTCTTGTCTTGCCTCGTCTCGTCTCATCTCGTCTCGTCTTGTCTCGTCTCGTCTCCGCTCCTCTCTTTTCTTTTCTTTCTTTGACGGAATCTTGCTCTGTTGCCCAGACTGGAGTGCAGTGGCCCAATCTTGGGCCTCCACTGCCTGCAACCTCCACCGCCTGGGTTCAAGAAATTCTCCTGTCTTAGCCTCCCGAGTAGCTGGGACTACAGGTACACACCACCATGCTCAGCTAATTTTTGTGTTTTTAGTAGAGATGGGGTTTCACCATATTGGTCAGGCTGGTCTCGAACTCCTGACCTCAGGTGATCCACCTGCCTCGGCCTCCCGAAGTGCTGGGATTACAGGCGTGAGCTGCCACACCCAGCTTTTTTCTTTTTTAATGTCTTTTTCTTTACATTCAATTTAACAGCTAATAGTTCTCACTTTTGTTAGCTGACTCCCTTCTAGATCACTCAAGATAGTTTCTTCTAGCTCCTTCCACTCTATTGTTGCTTCTGATCTGATGTGAATTAAAAAACCCAATAACTAAATTTTAGAAAATTAAGGTGGTTTCAAATAAGAATAACTAGGTTCTGAGTGATGACTGAAGGAATTTCCTACCAAACCTGTAGATAAATAGATTTTGTTATATCTGTTTTGCTCAAAAACCTATTTACCTTGCTTCCTGGTTCTCATATATGTTCCAGATAGTTAAGGTTGCTGGAAGGTGAGTTTTAAATAGTGATGCATTTCTATGTCCCAAAGTAAGACTACTG